>NW_025999557.1:5732500-6137724 GCF_019419815.1 Pyrus x bretschneideri
GATGAATTTGGATTGTAAATTGGAACGCTTTTTCCTGTTTCTTCTTCAGCTGGTTAACCAGCATATGAAACCTATCCTATCCTAGGCTCCTTAGTCCTTGCTAAGCTAAGCTAAAAAGAAGCCCACTATATAGAATGTGAGTAAAACCCCCGAGTTCCTTCAACTCATCGTCAAATCCTCCTCGTTTGCCTTTGAGCCCTTAATGTTTACTTCATCATCACGGGCAATTCCATCTCCCACGGGCAATCTCATGCCCACCGGAAAAGTCATATTTTGACCAACGGCGCTGTGCATTAGTTCAATAAGCCCCTCACCGTTGTCGGGCTCATGCTGGAGAACCCGCAGCAAGTCACCGTGGAATTCTGGTCTGCTGTCTCCCGAAAAAGGGCAACCCCGGCCCGTTGCCTGCAGACGACACGAAAAAGGTTTACTTAATGCTGCCAATTGAGCGAGGGAAACCAGTGTCGTACATCGTCATCCTAAGAAATCCGTGGTGTTCATTTTACGTGCAAATTTGGTTTTACAATCGAGTTCGCCAAGGTTTTCACCTTTGTTTGCTAGAATATGCCTGGCAAGTGATCCCGGGCAAGCTTTCGTGTTGCCAAACAAGGACAAGGAATATTTTCATTACATTGGATCAGCGGCGGAGCCAATGCCCCCGGGGGGGTGGTGTTGGGGTGGGGTGTTGGCGGTGGGGTTTATTGGGCTCCCTTGACCCCAACAGATTTATAAGTTATCCCTTTAAAAAAATATTTGACCCCTTTAATAAACTTTCAATTTTCCAATCCTACCATTTTCTGTTATAAAAGTGACTTTTCCCATGCGAAAAGTGACTTTTCCCATAATCCAATCCACACCAGAACCCAGCGATCTCTCTTGTTCTCCAGGTGCGTTCTTCCGGCCCAGCGATCTCTCTTGTTCTCCAGGTTGCATTCTTCATGCTCGGCGTCCTTCCTCTAGCAAGTTTCTCTAATATGAAATTTCATTATTTATTTGTTTGAGTTTTGAAATTTTGAGAGGGGAGAATCTGAGTGAAAGAGGGGTGGGAAATTTGAAACCATCATAAGAAAAATTGAATCAATTCACTCATGTTAATTAATTCCTATATTGTAATTCTAAACCAAAATGAATGATGACAATATAAGATTTTAACATACGATGATGAAGTTGTAGCCGGAAAAAGATAAGGCAATCAAATCGTGGGAAGTCTCCCTCTTGAATAAATAAGCCAAGGATTAAATGAAGATCTACAACAATTTATGATTCAGATAAATATGTATATTTGATCTTCTGCTCACTAGGTTAGTTTTGATCATATGGAAAGAATTTTGCCTTGGTTATATTGAACCTAAAGGAGAGCAATTGTTTAATGGTCGTATTTAGCTCACCGGTATATAATGGTGTTGAGAAACAAAAGAGGCACGTAATGAAAATTCAAAGAAAATACTTTATATTACTAGACCTGTTACAAACTTTGTGTTTGAATGTGATTATGTAAATCTTAGATTATATTTTATATTAGTTATTTTTCCCTAATAGGACTTGTATTTCTTGAAGGAGAAGAATTCTTCCCTCCCTTATTACTATAAATAAAGGCACTGCGTAGGGGAATAACACATTCTCTACACAACCCTACTAACACATCTCTCTCTATATTTTCTCTGTGTGGCTGGCCCCCTTTCCCTGTTAGTTAAATATAGGCCACAATACGTTATCAGCACGCTTCTACCGCTGTGCTTAGGAATCTGATGTTGAAGTTTTCTGCATCAAACCAGTTCATCAATATCATCACGCAATCAAGTTCTTTCAAAACAACGGTTTTATCTCGATGTTTTTGCAGCCTTGATAGCATGAACATTCACCATAATGCATGACCCAACTCTACGTTTTTCGAATTTTAGATTCTACATGAATTGTGTATGCATTATATCCATAATTGTTGAATTATGTGAATTTGATATTGCCATGAATTGCATCAAATATACGTCCATGCATTAAATTATCTGAATAAATATGCATTGAATTAATGGTTCTTCAACCACCCACCTAGCTATCAGGCTCCACTGGAAAACTCGACACCTATGGCGTCCAACCCATAAACCCTAACTCACTTGCAACGAGACCATGGCCTTGCCATGCAACTTTCTGGCAAATTCCGACATGGTGTCGTGATTTTTGAAGCAAAATCATTGAAATTCCAAATGAATCTCATTGAATTTGGGTGAAATTCGAGTTTGAATTTCGTGGGTTTCCCTTTTTCCTTTCCCCGGACGTCGAGGTACTCCCTCCATCACTAGGAATTGGCTCCCTGGACGAAGTTTGTTAGATTCAAATTCAGCTAAAAATCCCCTACCAAAAGTTAGAGAAAGAGGGAGAGAAAGAGACCCAGTGCCATTGGATCAATTATACTCCAAAGAGGGAGAGAAAGAGATGGTTTGAAATATGTTGAAAATGTACGGGTTTGTAGGTGGCAATAAAATTTAAAGATGCTCTTTTGTAAATTTCGCTGGAATACATATGAAAAAAAAAAAGAAAAAAAAAAAGAAGAAAAAAGAACTAGTGAATTAAGAATGAACACAAACCTGCATAGAAAGCTTTGCTACAATGGAAGTTGAAGCATATGAAACTCGTAAATAAACTACAACCGACATGTAATAGAGGTAAAAGCAAGTTTCCAATATTAATCTGAGATAAACCTCTGTTGAACTTACATTGTACGAAATGTCACCATATTATCAAAACACATACTACAAACCAAGCTAGCTAATATCTATCGACATTCATTTACTAATTCATGAATAAAGAACCAGTAAGCAGAAAGTTTAAAGCGAAACATGAAATGTATCAGTGTTACCATACATGTCCACCGACTGATTATGCAGTGTAACTTCTGGCATGAGATACTAGCTAGTCAAAACAAGATTAAAATGCATATGATCCGTTACGACCACACAATTCAGTGAATTTTCACACATGTAATTTGTAAACCGAAATCTCATTCAAACAAGCGCAATAGGAATTAGGATTTTGCTTTGAACTCACAAGTAGCGCTTGACTTCAGGAGGCATCTTCTGATGTGGATCCGAACCATCCATATTCTCTGGTCCATCATCAGACTTTTGAGTCATCGTCATGATCATGATCTGTAAATGCCTCCGTGGGCTCCGGCATGAGCCCATTAATACCATCAGCAAATACACCAATATAACGCCCGAGTGTTCTCTTCAACTCGATTGCGGAATTCTTCATTCATTTCTGTGTACTGCATAACACAAATTAACAATTGATGACGTAAAAGAAAATTAACAAGTCGTTCACAAAGACAATAGTCATAATTTAGGCCTTGGCAACAATAGGCATAGGCGGAACTTACACTGAACAAGTCCTCAATATCAATCTCGATAGCTCGAAATTTGCGGTTTGCAACTTCCTGCTGGAAAGGAAAATAACATTTAGATACTGCTGCAGTATAATTTAAAAAAAAAAAAAAAAAAAAACCAGAAAATGAATCCGGAATTCAATCCAACGGGAAATTAGGGTTTTCAGACCGCACTATCATTGCTTATTATAAAATGTGGTAAAGAAGAAGATGAGGAGGGGGGGAAGAGGGGGGGGAGAGAGAGAGAGAGAGAGAGAGAGAGAGAGAGAGAGAGAGAGGCAGTCGTCACACACAGAGAGACTTGAAATGAATGAGAGCTCAGATTTGGCGGCAAATGGCGATGTGGGTGAGGGATTTTAACGGTTTAAGTATTTTATCCATTGAAAAAAGAGTTTGGTTGAAAAATTAGATTATACAAACATAACCATTACTTTTGCATCTATTAGTGTGAGACGTGTAATTTTCAAGTAGATTAGTGTTAGGAAGACTAAATTTTCTTAACCAGATTATGTGGTTGTTGATTATTTGGATTATTAATTAAGTGTCTTAACGTGCGTGTTTTTTATTGGTGACACCTCATTTGGTTTGCAAATTTGTTTTAAAATTGTAGTCTTCCTAACGTTATCCATTTAAGTAATGTTTGTATGTCTTCCTTCTTTTGATATTAATTTTTACTGATATTTGATGTAGAAGTAGACTTTTTAATGTATTTAGCTAATACTTTTTTTACAAATGTTAGTGGATAAATGGGCAGAAGTAAGAGAATTCTGGATTCCCACTTGAAGACTCGCCTAGTGCCCTCAAATTCTCAAGGCAGGTTGCATGGTGTAATACTCTACGAATTTGATAATGATTACAAAGGTACTTTCAGTTGCTCTATTAAAAAGAAAAGAAAAGAAAAAAGCTATGTGTGCTATTTTCTTCAGCTTCTTGTTCTTCTTGGCACTCCTTGGAAAATAGATGCTAGCTAGAGTCTAGATAGATCATCTATCTGTATGTAAATTTCCACAACTGTTGCATAGATAATAGCATTGTATGAATGGTTGATGTGACCGACAAACTAACTTTGGATTATGTTCTGTATGAAAATATCTTTGTCTTTATTTTTAATGGTAGCTGACCCTTTTTAACGGGCATGATCATTGGGAGGTTAGTCTTTACGACAGATGCCTAAAACCTGCTTATGGCATTGAGCTGGATGTTGGTTCGTTGAAGAATGTTGATTCGACTTCCACTAGATCGTCACATGATTAATGAAGATCCACAACTATGTATTGTTTAGATAAATAATAAAACATATTTGATTATATGCAAACTGGTTGTAATCGGTGTTCTTTATTGAATACTCTTTTTTCATCAAAAACAAAACATGGAATTGGAACATTTTGAAGGTTTAGGGCAAAGGGGTCGGCACTTTGTGGTGGGGACATTTGGAGCCAACCCAATACAATACAATATATTACTGGAAGAGGATCCTCTCCTAAGCTCAGGATGGGGATCCTCATGACCAGCCCATCTGGACCGTTCAAATTTAATCAAACGGTTGTAATTATTATAACTTTTAGACGGCCCTCCTGTTTGGAGCTGTTGGATTAAATTTGAACGGCCCAGATGGGCTGGTCAGGAGGATCCCTATCCTTAGCTCAGGAGATGATCATCTTCCTATAATACCGACCTCTCTCTTTCTCTACTTGAAAAAGTCGAGTCGAGAAGGTTCGATAAGTTCATCTTTGGCTGCGGCTACTGGCGTCCACATCCTCACCCTCCACCCTTTATATGGGATTTTTTTTTTTTTTTTAATCGGAAATGTATTTCCAGGGCAAAGATGCCAAAGAGCTACAAGGAAAGTCTACACCGAGACCAACAAGCAACAAAATAAAGCAATGAAGGGGATAAGGAGAAAAACACTGGAACCAGGTTTAAGTGTCGCCCCAACAACTGCCATCAAATTATCCGCCGCCATATTGGCTGACCTTGAAACCTAAGACCAGCGACAATCCTGAAAGGACTCCCCTAACCTTTGAACAACCGATAAGGTAGGAAAGGCCTCCCAACTGCCATTGTCCAACGAAGTTGATAAAGATGAAGTTTATGTGGGTATTTGAGGTTCCAAAAGCAAAGCAAGGAAGCCAACATCACCAATAGGCAAATTTGACGTACCCAAAAGCAGGAAAAAAAAAATTTGGTATAGTAAGCAAAATAAACACTTAGAATGAAATACTAAAGGGGAAGGGGAGTCAAGCAGGGCTGGCCCTGAGATTTCAAGAGCCCTGTGCAAAAGTGAATTGGAGGCTCTAAAAATACTAAGAATTTAATTTTTTTTTTTATTTTTTTGTTAAAAAAAATTAACTTTAGCTTTTAATTGAGTTTCTATAAATTCTAATAGCACAAACAAATTTAACAAATCAACAAGTGGAAATGTGGCGTATTGTTTTTTCTTAGCTATTTAGAGGATCAGGGTTCGAATTTTCTTGTTATTGTGTGGAATTTTTATATTATTTTGTAGAAGCTTATGCATTTAATAAAAAGTAAACAAAAAAAAAAATGATGAATACAAGTTTCAAACCCATCCCTTAGGCCGATATAATGAAGCAATAATATCACTTGCACTAAGACTCAAGTTTGCTGTATTCTATACATAATATTATATATACGTATATGCATGCAAAATTGAAAAATCAGGGGCCCTTCCGATTTGGAGGCCCTGTGCGGTGGCACCACTTGCACCCCCTCAGGGCTGGCTCTGGAGTTAAGCACCTCATAACCAAATTTCGGTTTCGCTTAAATTTCATTGGCCTAAACCACAAGGCACAAAAGGAGTTCAAACACCTCATAACCAAATTTTAGTTTCGCTCAATCCGCGTTAGCTTATATATGAAAAATTCTCTTTTTTTTATTTTTTTTTATTTTTATTTTTTTTTAACAAACAGTATGATCTACATTAAGGGGGTAGGGGAGTGGGCTAAACCTCATAATGAGCTAGCAATAATGTGGTTCGACAATTTCTCTTCTTAACTAATATGATAAATTTGATACGCTTTTAAAACCTTACATTTAGGCAACAAACTAAACAAATAGATACAGCGGAGCACAAGATGGAGAAAAAGAGTTTATTTCCCTAATAAATATATTAAGCGATACATGAGGACAAACTAAACAAACAGATACAATGGAACGCAAGATGAAAATAAGGATTGCTTGGGCCACATCACCAGAATTTCTTTACCCGCTGCGCTAAGGAGTTTACCTTTCTAGTTTTGAAGCTGCTTTCATAATCTTTCCTTGACGTAGCCGAAACAAGTACTCCTGCTGCGACTCACAAGGGTGGGCATGCCCAAGTATTCTCGTGCCTGGAAACATAATGAATTCCCAGTATTTGGTTCAGCCGTCCTTTCCTAGGTGATTTGACATTCCTACGAAAGCACACTTCAGTCGCAGCCAATTTGATTTTCTGCCCCAAGGCCACTTCATAAGCATGGAGAGCATTTGTGACATGGACAAACTCGGATACATTAGCTCGGCAAAACAACATGTTG
The DNA here is from genome assembly GCF_019419815.1 of Pyrus x bretschneideri. Lineage (NCBI taxonomy): Eukaryota > Viridiplantae > Streptophyta > Magnoliopsida > Rosales > Rosaceae > Pyrus > Pyrus x bretschneideri. The sequence continues at coordinate 5,739,416 of NW_025999557.1, forward strand.
TCATCAACAAATAGGAGGTGGCTTAAAGGTGGAGCTCCAGGGCAAAGGACACTCCACGGATCAAACCATCAGACTTGAGTTTAGCTATTTGGGCTGACATAGAAGAAAGAGGTAGAGTGAGAGAGGATCGCCTTGGTGGAGGCCCCTATGTAGTATTATATGTGTTTTCAATACAGGAGGTTAGTATGTTCAGAAAGGAAATGGTTTTCTAATTATTAGTATTATTATTATAAACTTTGATCCACTCACCTTTTGTTTGCGCCCCCTTCAGGAGTTAGAATCGAGGCATTCGATCCCGACGTCATGGCACTTTCACATAGGTATTTTCGAGTCTTCTCAATGTAGAACCCATCCCATTATTTGTACATTTTTATTGTAATTCTTTCACATTATTCTTGATTAGTTGTATGTTCTGAACACATTCCTGCATTTGCATATTTCAATTTACCTATTTTATTTACATTCATGTTTCTTTTATAACTTGCATGCATGTTAATATGGCTTCGTCATCCTTGGGTGTCGGCCAGCACGTGCCTATCTTGATATTTGAGGATATTGGGGTTGGGGCGTGTCATGTTATCCTTTTTGTTGGAGAATGTCCACGCATGTGTACATGGACATGGACATGGACATGGACATAGAGATAAGAGTCCGCCAACACATATAGGTCTCATCTCTATTAAAAAGATGGTACAAATAATGACAGGATTTTCACATTGAAACTATGCATGAAATTTATTAGCATGCCAACGAAAACTAATGGAGATGGTTGGATGTCACGACACTCTATTTGTTTTCCCCTTTATTTTCTTTAGTAGCTAGCAAATTCACATGATACTTGGTTTTTCAAATCCACATGATCCTATGTAAACATGATGTGACATGGAACAATCTTAACATAAGTGTCAAAATTTTATTTTATGACTGATGTGCGAATTTGATGTTGATGTAAAAAAATATTCCAAAGGATGTGTTAAATTATTATTTTATTATATATTGTGTGTTTGTCTGTTTGCTACCCACTCATGAGGATGGGGCGTGCCTATTAACCTAAGGAGCTCAGAGCGTGCTTAAAGTGACTTCATAAAAGTGGTGAACAACTTTCAAACACCATGCCTCACTTGACCAAGGCTCAAATCACCCATCAATCACTTTAATATATTGCTTAGTTTCAATTCTTCGCTACCAAACTCGGCTTATTTTATTCTATATTGGATCACACTACTACAGTTTTTGCAAAATAGTTTAGAATAGTTTAATTGTATATCTTATTGATGAATTATGAAACCGCACACATTAAATAAAAAAATCGACTCTATCTTAGTTTGCTGTAAAAAAAGATTGCTAGAAAGCAAAGTGTCAAATGATTTGGCTATCATGTCAACTATGATATCTTCCTTGGAGAAAACCTTAATGTCTATAAATCCAAAGTTCACGTATTCGACATTTTCTTTAAAGATGCTTTATATTATGTTATCCATAGTCAAAATGTCAGTTGAGATAAGGGTGGTGCTCTAATCGACTCTTATTTGATCTCAATTTTAACATGACAAAACCTTTATAATAGGTTATCGACCCATATTTTAATCGATAATTTACAAAACACAACTTTAATAATATAAATTATCAGCATCGTTCAAATAAATCATTATGCAATTTGTTGCAGTACTATCGGATTAGGAATGTAATTGTGTAAATTTTAGTATATCTAGGAGTATCTTATAGTTACCTATTAGAAGTTGATTGCCTATTAAGAGATGTAATCCCAAAAGGGTATGGATTACACCCATCTTATTATTATAAATAAAGGCACACTATTACAAAATGGACTTATTATGTCACTAGGTGATGTCGCTTTAATATAATATAGTGGCGGACAAGACATTTGCAACACCTATTGAACATGACGTCGGATTTATTGTCACTTGTAAGCGTCATAAACTGTCTATGTCGCTTTTAACCGACGTAAACATTTAATGTCGCTTACAGCCAACATACATTTTAATAATTTTTAAATAATGGTGTGGCTTTAAAAAAATAGTGTCGCTTTTAAGCGACATAAAGTATTGGTGTCGCTTCTAGCCGACACTAATTATTGTTTTTAAATATTTTAAAGCATGCGCCGATTATGAGCGACATAGATTTTACTTGTTTAATATTTTGAAACCCGGTGTCGGTTGTAAGCGATAAATTGATGGTCTTTATATACTATCCCCTGTGTTTTCTTCTTCCTCTCTTGCATCTTTCTTAAGGATGAGTTTATGAGGTGGCACGCAACTAGGCCTGGCAAACAGGTAGTGTTTAACATTTTCGTGTAACACCTGTTATCTTAACGAGTCATGTCGTGTCATGTCTCACCCATTATCTTAACGGGTCCTTAACAGGCGACCCGTTAAGAAAAATATTTTTTTTTCTTAAATTTGCACATACCACACATTGCCACATAAATATTACTTCAAAACATTAAAACACATTTGTCGTTTAAGTAGTACATCTACACTCGAAAATAAAAGCCTAATAAAAAAATATCCATACACTACTATTCTATTACAAAATTCGATCTTCAATTTAAAATATTTACACTAGTGGATACTACAAAATCTTATGTTATACTTAATGAAAGTATAAATAAACTTTGAGTGTTAGTGAATCTATTGTTTTGATGGGATACGCATCCTACGAAACTAATTTCAGCAATCCAACCGTCAAACTTGTTTGTATATGCTTCGAGATCGCATACGCCAAAAATCACAAAAAACAAACATTCAAAGATCAAGTAATGGGACAAAACTTTTCCACGGTTATAAACGAAAATTCACAATTTAACGGTTATTTTAACTCCGGTTTTGATGATTTTTTACAGCTACACTTCTTGACCCTATATGAATACAATGAATGAATTCGATCTTCAATTTAAAATATTTACACTAGTAATCTTATGTTATACTGAATGAAAGTATAAATAAACTCTAAGTGTTAATAAATCTATCGTTTTGATGGGATACGCATTCTACGAAACTAATTTCAACGATCCAACTGTCAAACTTGTTTGTATATGCTTCAAGATCACATACGCTAAAAATTGCAAAAAACAAAAATTCAGATATCAAGTAACGAGACAAAACTTTTTAACAGTTATAAACGAAAAATCACGATTTAACGGTTATTTTAACTCCGATTTTGATGATTTTTTACAGCTACACTCCTTAACCTTATATGAATATAATGAATGAACTTGATCTTTAATTTAAAATATTTACACTAGTGGATACCACAAAATCTTGTGTTATACTTAATGAAAGAATGAATAAACTCTGAAGTGTTAGTGAATTTATTGTTTTGATGGGATACGCATTCTACGAAACTAGTTTCAACGATCCAACCGTCAAGTATGTTTGTATATACTTTGAGATCGCATACGCCAAAAATTGCAAAAAAAAAAAAAAAAAATTCAAAGATCAAGTAACGAGACAAAACTTTTCGACGGTTATAAAACAAAAAATCACGATTTAACGGCTATTTTAACTCCGATTTTGATTATTTTTTATAGCTACACTCATTGACCCTATATGAATACAATGAATGAATTCGATTTTCAATTTAAAATATTTACACTAGTGGATACCACAAGATCTTATGTTATACTTAATGAAAGTATAAATAAACTCTTTAAGTGTTAGTGAATTTATCGTTTTGATGAGATACGCATTCTACGAAACTAATTTCAACGATCCAACCGTCAAACTTGTTTGTATATGCTTTGAGATTGCATATACCAAAAATTGCAAAAAAAACAAAAATTCAGAGATCAAGTAACGGGACAAAACTTTTCAACGGTTATAAACGAAAAATCTGGATTTAACGGTTATTTTAACTCCAATTGTGATGATCTTTTACAGCTACACTCCTTGACCTTATATGAATACAATGAATGAACTCGATCTTCAATTTAAAATATTTACACAAGTGGATACCACAAAATCTTATATTATATTTAATGAAAGTATGAATAAACTCATAAGTGTTAGTGAATCTATTGTTTTGACGGGATACACATTCTATGAAACTAGTTTCAACGATCCAACCGTCAAACATGTTTGTATATACGTCGAGATTGCATACGCCAAAAATTGCAAATAAACATTCAATGATCAAGTAACGGGACAAAACTTTTCAATGGTTATAAAACAAAAAGTCATGATTTAATGGTTATTTTAACTCTGATTTTGATTATTTTTTATAGCTACACTCATTGACCCTATATGAATACAATGAATGAATTCGATCTTCAATTTAAAATATTTACACTAGTGGATACCACAAAATCTTATGTTATACTTAAAGAAAGTATAAATAAACTAAGTGTTAGTGAATCTATCATTTTGATGGGATATGTATTCTACGAAACTAATTTCAACGATCCAACCGTCAAACTTGTTTGTATATGCTTTGAGATCGCATACCCAAAAATTGCAAAAAATAAACATTTAGAGATCAAGTAACGGGACAAAACTTTTTGACGGTTATAAATTAAAAATCAGGATTTAACGGTTATTTTAACTCTGATTTGATATTTTTTTACAACTACACTCCTTATCCCTATACGAATCCAATGAATGAATTCGATCTTCAATTTAAAATATTTACACAATTAATCTTATGTTGTGCTTAATGATAGTATAAATAAACTCTGAGTGTTAATGAAGCTATCGTTTTGATGGATACGCATTATACGAAACTAATTTCAACGATCCCATCAAACTTTTTTGTATATGCTTCGAGATCGGATACTTGACAATGAAAATTTCCTAACAATGTGGAAAAGACTCATTTTCATGGATCATTACCGTTGCCTACTAAGTTTGTTAATTATGCCAATACCGACGAAGACCTAATAGAGGATGACTTGGAATAAATATATTAATTATTTTATATATTTTAAGTGTTAATTAGACTATGTTTCAATTAGTATGTAATGATATTTTATAATAAAATTATATTTATGTTTTTTATTACGTATTTTATTCAAGTTAAATTTTATTTATTAAAATCTTAAAATGTTATATGAGATAACACAAAAAAAAAAAAGCTGGTTATTTTTTTTCTTTGGGTTAAATATTAGGCGGGAAATTGATGGATATTTAGGCTTGGAAATTTCCCAAACATTAGACGGGAAATGGATGGAACTCTTGAAATATTAGGCGGGAAATTTCCCGCATGCTTTGCACAAGAAATTTGGGTTAAACTTAGTGTCGGTTTTAACCAACGCTATAATCTTTTAATTGGACGCAATTTTCATTAAACCGACGCTATGTGAACTTCAAAAAATGTGTCAGAAGTTGGTGTCGATTAAGACCAACACCAACATTAATTTAAATCGGCGCCGTATTTTCAATAAAGAGTGTCAAAAAGTTGACTGGTTCATTTAACTTGACGTGAATATCAATAAAGTGTGTTAGGTTGGCGTCGGTTAAAACTGACACCATGTACATTTAATTCGACACCAGTGGCTTTTAATTCGACGTCAGTCAATCCATGTCAGTTTAAACCAACACAAACTAAGTACCCATATTTAAACCCCTCTCTTTCCCATTTCATCCGTGCTTTCATTTCTCCCCCAATTTCAGTCTTTCTTCTTCTCCTACCCCATTTCATCCCCGCGTCCCTTTCTTCCTCCTTTTCAGTTTTTCCTCTTCTCATTCCCGATTTGATATGGATCACCATTTTGAAGATCAACATTCTAAGGAACTCCAATTCGAAGAGGAAGAGCTCAAAGGTGGTTCATTTTTAAATTATTATGATTATTAATTTTAGTTTCTGTTTTGTATTTTAACTAGTTTTATGCTTAAATTGAAAATTTATTTTTGTTTCTTAGTTTTTAATTGTTTTTTCTGTATTTATAAGGATTAACTCAACGGAGACGCGAACCCTCATTTCCGAATTGGAAAGAACAACCTAGTTCATTTGATTCGTTTGGAAAATGCATTAGTGATAATTCGAGTGTGCTTTCGAAACATGCAGCGGCAGAGGTTAGAGATTACAAAAATATTCCGATGGTGGCATACTGGAATAAAGAAAAAAAAAAGGTAAACGTTTCATGATTTATTTTATTATACCTTGAAATTTATCTAATAAATTCGTTTATTTTTCAGGAGATTGCCCAAAAAAATAAGTATAATCGGTAGTTGAAAACTATGAACCACACAATTGGTTCAAAATCTTTTGCAAGAGTTCAGGAAGAATTTGTCTCGGTTGTACATTTTTAGGAATTGTAGTTAATTTTAAATTTAATATATAGTTGGTAGAAATTTTATTTTTAATAGGAAGTTTGCTTAAAATTGTTTGTTTTTTCATTGACATATGGTGGGATTTATTTTTATATAATTTTTTTAATTATTATTAAGTAAAAGCGGAAAAAGATTTTTTTTTTATTAATATATTTGGTGTCACTTATGGGCGACAACATAATAATTATTTTATGTATCTATATGTTATGTAATGTCGGTTAAAACCGACAGTAGTTTGAGTATTTTATTTGTTTAACTGTTACGTGATGTTGGTTAGGACCGATAGTAGGTTTGATGTTTTAATTCTTTAATTGTTGCTTGATGTCAGTTTGGACTGCCATCATATGAGAATTCAACTTCGCTTTTAACCGACGTAAGTATAGATGTCACTTTTAAGCGACACTGTTGTTCTTTTTTATTTTATATTACTTTGCTTCTTGGTGGCGGATTAAGGGGACTAACCGACGTTAATACCCTTTTCGTGACGGTAGCAACATTGTCGGTTCTCCTATGCGACATTGCACGATTTGATGTCGGATTTTTACCTAAAATCCTACAGTAATTGGGATTTCTTGTCAGTTTTTCCAACGCCAGTGATAGCCTCTTTTGTAGTAGTGGCATAAGGGGGTGATACAATACACACCTCAAAATTAAATATCTCTTTCTTTCTTGTTGCCGCCGGCCCCCTTTCCTTCTCTGTCCTTATACAGTTTAGTCAAATAAGCCTACAATACGTTATCAATACGCTTTTGCCAGAAGCTAAGGAACTGAAGGATCGTAGAATGAGGCTGACACACCCTGACTCGGAATGTCCACTAGGACCTCAAATGTGAATAAATTTGAACCTAAAAGTGTCTAAATACTAGAGTGTGTTACGAGTGGGAGCGAACCTATTTCACACGCGATGTCAGAGCATAAGTAAAGTACAGTAGTATGGGTAAAAATCATACCCTTAAAAGTAGCCACCAATACTAAGATTAGCCATATATCCTCGTCGATACGAACTCAGAAGTTAAAACCTGAAGGGTTACAAAACAGAAAGTGTGAGTAAGCAGTAAAACCAAGCTTCCCAAAACTATTACCTTTCTAACAGTAATAACCCTTCACTATAATTCCCTTATCATTTTCTATAGGACATCACTATATATATATATATATATATATATATATATATATATATATATATATATATATATATACACACCCACTCATGCTCAAAAATGGCCAAAACCACGGTTATGCTATGTCCATAAACTCTACAATGTATTAACAAGTAGGCCAAATAAACTTACTCGATATAAAATGATATATCAACCGAAATCACATAATGTGACCCGTATGACTGTTTTCATATCTCATCAATCAATGCTAGCATATAAGTCAGGAGTCACCTCTAGTGACCTGTACGACTTATCCATATCTCATCAATCATCCCTGCACACGAGTCAGAACCACCTCTAGTGGTCTGTACGACATGACTGGGTGTAAATAAGTACGCTCAAGTGTTACGATCACGTGAAGACTGGGTGAATAATCGCGGGTCACCTACGAGTTTGAACCATCTATAGTGGTCTGTACGACAAGCCTGTGCACCTACTTTGAATCCAAGGTGAGCGTAAGGTGTGGGAGGTGAACATCACGTGAATGATTGTGCCCTGGCCACGGGCGGGAGAACTAACACCGGGGTGCAGGTATCCATATCTCATCAATCAATACTAGCATACAAGTCGGGAGTCACCTATAGTGACCTGTACGACTTAATCTATGGCTCATCAAACATCCCTGCACACGAGTCAGAACCATCTCTAGTGGTCTGTACGACAGGACTAGGTGTAAATAAGTACGCTCAAGTGCTACGATCACGTGAAGATAGGGCGAATAATCGCGGGTCACCTACGAGTCGGAGCCACCTATAGTGGTCTGTACAACAAGCCTGTGCACCTACCTTGAGTCCAAGGTGAGCGTAAGGTGCGAGAGGTGAACATCACGTGAAGGACTGTGCCCTGGCCACGGGCGGGAGCACTAACACCAGGGTGCAGGTTTGTGAGCTCTCAATGCATCTTAATATAACATGTGCAACTCATGGCAACCAGTATGACATTATCGGAGTTTCCTAACACATAAATGTAGTCATGCTATAACTCAATCGATTCAACTAATACCATAAACTCACCTGAACTTACCTGGGTGTCCTGCGTTCACCTTTGCACTTGAAAGCATTCCCAATAATTATGTGCAAGTAATATACATATGGATATACCATGATGCAATCTAATACTCAACCATATTGTAGCATTTTCAATTATATACAATACGGTGTGAAATGTACAATCAATAATGCCCTACTCCCAAACTACTTATTTTCAGGGATAATTATCCATGACAACCCAATTAACACTAATTTAACTAACTAATTCACAAAACTAAAACTTGCCTTTACCAATCTCCTTCGCATTACTCAATTTCCCAAATAAGGCTTTTGTCTCAAATATATTATGGCTGCATCTAACGTTTCGTTAGACTGCCTACGTACCCTAAACAGGGATCAAGTCATTCGTAGTTCATATTAGTACTTCAAGCATTCACAATAATTATATGAAGGTAATATACCTAATCAATTTAATAGTGTCGATAGAACTCTCAATAATATGTACGATAAAAAGGAAAATATCCACTCAGTTGGAGTCCACGCTATGATTCACTAGCGCACGCATCGAGGCGTCCCGAATGATTGGCGTCTGTGACCAATTAATGAATCATATCTCAGAACTCTTATCAATAGAATATGTGATTCACAGAAAACAAAACCTCAAGGGCATTCTAACATAGTTTGAGATTTATTGACCACAAGTCAACCGTCAATCAAAGATCGACGGTAGGGTCTACACCCTGTATAACTCGACCCAGAAGATCCGCATATCAGATTTCCAATCCACAACTCCCAAAGATCCACAATATGCTTCTAGAATAACATATTAAAATTTCATTACGATCCAACGGTCGGATCTCCGCCAATTGCCCAAAATCAAGTGGCGGTTAACATTTATTTTACTAACTTACAAATCCAATTCGGGAAGATCCGTATGCCGGATTTCCGATCTGTAAATTCCTATGATCTTTAAATATTATGTATTAAAATATATCCAAGTTTGGTGACGATCCAACGATTGGATCATCGATTCACATTTTTATCAAGTAACGTATCATAACGAATTTAGGTTCCAATGATCAACCTACGTTATTCAAATATCAAAACTGAATTCAAGACATTCGATATAGCCTAAAAATAGCATTGGCATCCCACTTGCCATGCGCCGCCGCACGCGCCAGCACGGGTGGTGGTCGGCCGCCCCGACTCGCCGGAAAATCCAACTATTTCCAAAAATTCTCAAATTTCACAGAAATTAAGATCTCAGTAATTGGAGCAACTTTCATACCTGCCACGAAGTCCAAAAGTGGACGGAAGATGATCAATTTTGCCCACAAAGCCAGCGGGTGCCTAAAGCTTCCCAGTGTCGATTTGTCTTCTACAGTGGTCCAACGGGGTCAAGGTTGGCTGGGTTTTTCTCCTGGGATGATGGGCTACAAAGCCCAAGTGGTGGCATCGGCCATCGCTTTGCCAATTTGCCGGAAAATCGAAAAGAGTGGCTGGAGCACCGTATATTTTCATCAACTTTCGTGGCCTCCAACTACCACATACCATGATTAATCAAGGTGGTTCTTAGGTGAGTTTTGTAGAGGGGAATGAGAGCTTCAAGATGGTGGTGGTGGCGACAAAAACTTCCACCGGAGTTGGCCGGAATCGGCCTTGGAAAATGGGTGGTCGCGAGTGGAAAACCCATGGAAAGTTGGGAGCTTTCTTTTCTTTTTCTTTTTTTTTACTTTCTTTCTTTCTTATTTCTGATTTTGCTTCCCCAACAAAGTGGGGATTTAATTTAATTAAAACTAAACCTTGAATAACCAATTTCGAACGTCCGTAACTATACCGTTATAATCCGGACTTGCAAACGGTTTTCGCCTATGCGTTCACACCAACGAGTACTATGAGAATATATTAAAAGAATAAGTCATACGTCTCTCTAGACGATGGTCAACATAAGTCAAAATCTTTGCCTCTATGACATTTTCGTAAATTCACGCTTTTAAAATAAAATAAAAACGTAAAATTTGGAACGGGTTGTCACAGAGGCTATCTTCTACAAAATTCAAAGGCTTTCGATCGTTTTCTGCCAATTAAGTTCTTCTAAAATAAATTAAGATATTTGATAAAACTGTGAAGCATGAAAACATTTCCCATGATGCATGAACCCCCTATTTTTATATTTTCCTTCAAATTATATATATATCGTATATATGTTCATATATTTGTCAATATATATAATTGTTCATGCATTATACATATATGCTATGTGGAAATGTGAGTCAAAGAATCGAAATTAATGTAGAAGTAATTAGGGTTTTTAACCTTAGAATTCAAAAAAAAGAAAAAGAAATTGAGATTTTTTGCAGCACCACCATGTCGGCTTAAAGCCTAGCTCTGTGGTGACAGACCTCGGGACGGCGTCTCCGACGCCTTGGACCTTGAGTAACCCTCTGGGCTTGCTACTTTTTTCGGAACTCAACCAAGTTTCAACCTGGGATGGCTACCACACGGGCCTGAAGCCGTAGTCTAAACCCGACCCAATTCGCATGCCAAAAGCATACTGGGCCTATCACTGACATGGGCCTGAAGCCCCGGCCCGTATGCAGCATCCTTCTTGGCTTGGTGGACCGGTTCTTAGCCACGACTCGCTACATCACAGTCAACCCTGCAGGTTGGGCTTGTCCTTGCGGCCCAGAACCAAAACCCAGCATCGGCTGGGGTTTTCACTCACCACCCGTAAGCTAGCCTTTGGGCTGGGCTTGCTCCCACATTGGTCTTAGCCCAAAACACTAGCAACCCTACTACTGGGCCTCATTTCCCTTGGCTTGTAGCCTGTTGCCATACATTGAGTTGCTCCTAGTAGTCATTTGAGCCCAATAAACATTATAGGTCCTTGCCCTACTCATGACACCCATGCCCATCGTGTTTGGGCTATGATTTTTTCGGACCCAATGCTAATTTTTGGCATTCTAAATCATTTTAACCCAAATGTCATAATTATTTTTGCTTCTACGATCCGCCTCGAATGGTTTTAATCTATTGAATTAATTAAAGTGACCAGCAATCTATTAATCTGACAATTAATCCTAAATTATAGGCCTGAAGCTCACTTTTTTGGCAATTAACGATTCAATAGATTATTTCATCTCTTTGAATTGTTGACTATCTTTCATAGTCTCGAAGCACTCACACTTGGGTTCCTGAAGCAATCCACAAATCCACTACACTTTATTGTATATTATATTCTGTGTTATTGCAAGTACCATCATATATGAATTGAATGTTCATAACTAAATTGAACCTGTAATTTCGAATTTAATGCCTTTGAAACCTGAAGTTTTCATTCAAAGCTTACCACATGAAACCTGTAGCTTTCATGCAACAGTTAAACCAATACATGTTTATAGAACACGAATGTTCTATGGTGTATGTCTATGACTCTCCATATGACTAACCACGTTTTGTTGTACCCTTTGTTTAGGGACATGTCGAACTTGAACAAGCTCGATTTCACCGCTCTGGAGCTACCATCGAGAAACCAACCGACGATGCACCCATCGACGAAGCTCAGAAAGCTACTGCTATGATCTTCATCCAAAGACACATCCATGATGCACTGCATACCGTGTACCTCGCAGAGGATGATTCCCGTACCCTCTGGCTCGCCCTGGAGAATCTCTTTTATCACCAGAAAGACATCTTCTTGCCTAAAGTAAAACACAACTGGCAGCATTTACGCTTCCAAGATCTTAAGTCTCTAAATGAATACAACTCTGAAGTTTATAGAATCTGATCATTACTTGAGTTTTGTAACGAGGACTTAACCGAACATGATCTCCTAGAGATTACCTATTTGACCTTCAATGCCACCAATTTTGTCCTACATCAACAATATAGAGCAAAGAAGTTCACCAAATTTTTGGATTTGATATCTTTTCTATTTCTCGCTGAAAAGCAGAACCAGCTTCTGATGAAGAATCACCAAGCTCAACCTCCTGGCTCGCACGCCGCACCTGAAGCGCACGCCAAGGCCGACCCTAAGAATTTGGGGGCCCTAGGCGAGCCTTTGAAATAAGGCCCTAGAGTTTTCTGACTCCTGACCTTTTGTACATTGACATGTGTTAAAAAAAAAAAAATCACTAAATACATGAAAAGTCTATTTCTACATCAAATATCATTAAAAATTAATATCAAAAGAATAAAAATATACAAACATTACTTAAATATTAGTATATTACCCATCTCGCATTTTTAGATGCAAATGCACTTATTAAGGTTTCATAATCTAATTTTTCAACCAATTCAAACCGAAAGAGAAGTCCCTACCCAGTATGCCAAATTCTAATCATTTTTCTATTGTTACAATGTTACTTATTACATTCAATAAATGAATGAATGGTTGGATTACACAGACAGCATCTTACAACTAGGAAAAATACTACAGTGAAGATGATAGTAATTTTCGTATAAGCGCCAAGGCGGACGAAACGAATTTGAATAATTTATTATATATTATATAAACTAATTAATTTGAACATTTGATAATGTCATTTTTTTTTAAAAGGTGAGAGTTTTAGCCTTTTAGGTACATAATAAAGATATATGTGGTGTGATGTTAAAATAGGGTAATCCTATAAAAATAAACATAAAGGTGATATTTAAGAGAGAAGAAAAAAAGTAAAAATAAGATGGTGGGGACTATTTAAAGGGGAGAAGATGTGTAGATATATATATATATATATATAAAAGATGGTGGGACCATCTTAAGTAAAATCGTGCAATTAAAATGATGTTGGGAATAGGGTTGTCTTCTTCCTCACACGAGGCTAACCCTGCAACAAAAGATTTCCAAATTCTGGCTTTTACATATAACCCCGCATAGCTCCCACCCATCCTCATCTAGACCTGCCTAACTTCGCCTAAAAATTGGGGGCCTTACCGAAGTAGAGGCCTTAGGCGAACATCTACTCCAGCTACTCTTAAGGCCGGCTTTGGGGCACACGACAGCTTCTAGCAAGCCCCACCACGGGCCCAAGGTCCACTGAACAAAGGCCCATCCATGGGAGAAAACTTGACCCAGAAGCGCCAACCCCTTGCCTCGAAAGTCCCAAACTTCAAGAACAAAGGAAAAGCTACCGTTCAATCGGATTCCACCGAACTGGACATATGTTACCGTTATGGATCAAGCGATCATTGTCACGCATATGCCAAGCTACACTCAAGGCCATTGGCAAGTATCATTCACGTCGTGAGTCCAACTTTACACATGTAGCAATCCCCGAAGCTGCTACTACAACTCTGGAGGTTTCAAATTTTTAGGAGATATCCGCTCCTATGGAAGAATAAATTTTAGACATGTTTTTAGGGTTTATAACCCTATTGGTAGAACCCACTAGGAGAGGCCGAACCGCCCCTATTTTCTAGGTTTATGGTTTAATTTTCGAACAATTTTTCTAAGTCTTTGGAATTATTTGTTTTGTTTGGTTTGTTTTGAACTTTGGATATTATTTTATGGACATTATTTCTCAAATTAATTAATTGATGAATGGAATTATATTTATGCATGTGACCGATTTAATTAATTTATTTCTAGGTATGACTAGTGGGGAAGTTGGTTGTCTGGCTAATAGTGCAACTACGCACACCATATTACGTGAGAAACACTATTTCACTAACTTCGTACCTATGAATGCACTTTGACAACCCTCTCAGGCCCATCCAACCTGATTGAATGATACGGAAAGGCTCGTATAATGTTGTCCAATGGTACTGAATTAACCATTAAAGAGACACTCTATTCTCCCAATTTCGGAAGAACGTTGCTGAGATATTCAAGATAATTATTATCATGTTGAAACCACTTAAGAGAATGGTTCTGAATTTCTTTGTATCACTTCTTACAAATATGGTCGGAAGCATATTCAAGAGAAGCTGGAACGTCTACCGAGTGGGTTGTACATAACAACCATTCGAGCCATAGAGACACACCATGTGGCCGGCCCTATGGCTGGGTTCCAAGACATTTTACTACTTTGGCATGATCGAATGGGACACCTCGGATGAGATATGATGCGCTATATCCTCAAAACATCTCATGGGCATCACTTGAAATCTTATCTCAGCCATCCACTTTGCAAGGCATGTTCCCAGGGGAAGTTGAACACTTAACCTTCAATTATGAAGATTATTCACGACCCCCCTAAATTTCTTCAGAGGATTAAAGGGGATATTTGTGGACCTATCCAACCAATGTGAGGACCATTTAGATACTTTATGGTGTTGGTCGATGCATTGACACGATGGTCACATGTTTGCTTACTGTCCACATGCAATGCTGCATTTGTGAAACTCCTAGTACAAATTATTAAACTTAGGGCTCACCACCCTGATTATCCGATCAAGTCAATTCGACTGGATAATGCTGGAGAGTTTACGTCACAGACCTTTGACGATTATTGCATGTCTGTTGGGATTGAAGTTGAACACCCTATACCCCATGTTTACACCTAAAATGGTCTGGCAGAAGCTTTCATAATGCGCATTCAAATGATAGCTCAGACTTTGGTTATAAGAACCAACTTGCTGGTATGTGCCTGAGGTCAAGCAATATTGCACGCAGCTATGTTGGTCTGCCTGAGGCCTACCGCTACCCAACCTCATTCACCGTTACAATTAGTTACTAGTTACGAGCCTAACGTCTTGCATTTACGTGTGTTTGGATGCGCAATTTATGTGCCAATAGTGCTTCCACTACGTACCAAAATGGATCCTCAGACAAAAATGAGAATCTAGTTGGTTATGATTCGCCATCAATTATACGCTACTTAGAGCCCTTGACATGAGATATCTTTATCGCACGTTTTACGGATTGTCGCTTCGATGAAACAGTCTTCCCGTCGTTAGGGGGAGATAAGATCACTAATGTTCCTGTAAAATGTTGTGAATTGTCGTGGAATACTCCCAATCAAACCCCGTAACATTGTCGTGGAAGGCCGAACCGTCCCCAAGGGTGGGGCGTCCACACCTCCCACACGGCAAGGTATACTGGCGGCTAGCCAATCACTTGCTCCTACCCTGAAGCGTGTCAGGTCTCCTGGTTCAAAAGATTCACAACCCAGAAGAGGAAATCAGCACAAACTAGTGATGTTTTAGATGAAACATCATTCGTTCCAACGCATGAGGTTATTCTAGATTACGGTGATGTTTTAGATGAAACATGCTGGCCTCCCAGAATCATGAGATTTCGGTCTATTAAGCAGTTTTAGATGAGGTTTGGAATCGGAATGAGATGATAGTCGATGATGCATTCGCGTATACCGTTGCTTTAGACACCATGCTTAGCGATGACATTGAACTACGCTTCATTGATAAATGTCGACGTAGAATAGATTAGTTAAATTGGAAACAAGCAATCCAGGTCGAACTCGATTCGCTTGTGAAACGTAAGATGTTTAGGCATGTAGCTTCTACACCGCCACATGTAAAGCCTGTGGGCTACAAGTGGGTTTTCGTGAGGAAGAGTAATGAGAAGAATGAAATAGTGCGATACAAAGCACGCCTCGTAGTGCAAAGCTTCTCTCGATGCCCTGGGATTGATTACAAGGAGACGTATTCCCACGTAATGGACGTCATAACGTTCCGTTACCATATTAGTTTAGTAGTTTCCAAAAAACTGAATATGCCACTTATGGACGTGGTAACTGCATATCTTTATAAGGATCTAGATACGAAAATGTACATGAAAGTTTTAGAATGACTGCTATTGACTGGTTCAAATAGTTCTAGACCACGGAACACTCTCTCGATTAGATTGAAGAGGTCACTCTACGGATTGAAACAATCTGGGTGGATGTGGTATAATCGTCTGAGTGAGTATTTAACAAGTTAGGGTTATGTCAACAATGAACTATGCACATACGTATTCATTAAGAAGTTACATTCTGGATTTACAATCGTTGCAGTTTATGTCGACGACATGAACCTTATTGGAACTCCTGCAGAGTTTGAGGAAATTGCAATGCACTTGAAATTGGAATTTGAGATGAAAGATCTTGGGAAAACTCGATATTGTCTCGGCTTAGAGATCGAGCATTGTTCGGATTAAACCCTATTACATCAATCGAACTACACCTAGAATGTGTTACGTCATTTTAATTAGGATATAGCGAAGCCCTTGAGTACTCATATGGTCATTCGGACTCTAAATGCTAAATGATATCCCTTCCATTCGAAGAAGGATGAAGAAGATATTTTGGAGCCTAAAGTTCCATACCTAAGTGCAATTGGTGCTTTACTGTAATTGGCTCAATACACTAAACCCGACATTTCCTTCATTGTTAATCTTTTGGTGAGATACAGCAATCTGCCTACACGCAGATACTGGGATGGTGTTAAAGATATTTTCCACTACGTCAAGGGTACGACGGATTTGGGCTTGTTCTACACCCACGAATCCTCGAGAGAAGCCACCACCTCCTTGATCTTCGGGTTGATTCGCACCTTGTTAATTACTCATATACTAGTTATCTGTCTGACCCTTATAGGGCAAGTTCTCTAATAGGTTACGTCTTTACCACTGGAGACACCGCTACATCTTGGAGGTCTACCAAGCAAACGCTAGTTGTGACTTCTTTGAACTATATTGAGATTCTTGCCCTGCATGAAGCCTCGTGAGAGTGTTTTTGGCTGAGAGCAGTTATGGAACATATTCGAAACACTAGTGGTTTTTCTTCCGTCGTTGACCTTCCTACAATGATCTTTGAAGACAATGCAGCATGTATCAAGCAGTTAAAGAAGGGATACATCAATGGAGACAAGACTAAGCACATAGCGTCGAAGTTCTTTTATTCTCACCAACAACAACAACATTAGAACATTGAAATCAAGCAAATCCGTTCCTAGGACAACCTTGATGATCTCTTCACAAAGTCATTGCCCAAGTCTACTTTTCAGAAGCTCGTCCAAGGAATCAATATGCGTAAATTATTTGAATGGAATCGCTTATAGTCTCATTTGTAAGTTATGTCTAACTTAAGGGAGTATCCTGAAGCATACCCACTTGATCTTAATGTACTTCTTTCCTACGAATAGGAACATTTTTCCCACTGGATTTTTGCTACCTAACAAGGTTTTAACAAGGCACCTATCCTGGGATGATCATACTCCGTTGAGTTCACTACTTTCATCCCATTTGACGTTTGTTTTAGACATTATGCTATATCTTGGAGGTTTACCAAGCAAACGCTAGTTGCGACTTCTTCGAACCATGCTGAGATTCTCGCCCTGCATGAAGCCTTGCAAGAGTGTTTTTGGCTAATAACAGTTATGGAATATATTTGAAACACTAGTGGTCTTTCTTTCGTCGTTGACCTTCCTACGACGATCTTTGAAGACAATGCAGCATGTATCAAGCAGTTAAATAAGGGATACATCAAGGGAGACAATACCAAGCACATATCGCCGAAGTTCTTTTATTCTCACCATCAACAACAGCATCAAAACATTAAAGTTAAGCAAAACCGTTCCTATGACAACCTGGCCGATCTCTTCACAAAGTCACTGCCCAAGTCTACTTTTCAGAAGTTTGTCCAAGGAATCGATATGCGTGAATTATCTAAATTGAATTGCTTGTAGTCTCATTTGTAGGTTATGTTTAACTTAGGGGAGTATCCTGAAGCATAATCACTTGATCTTAATGTACTATTTTTCCTATGATTAAGAGCATTTTTCCTATTGGATTTTTGCTACCTAATGAGGTTTTAACAAGGCACCCATCCTGGGATGATCATACTCCGTTGAGTTCACTACTTTCATCTCGTTTGACGTTTGTTTTAGACATGATGCTATATCTTGGAGGTCTACCAAGCAAACGCTAGTTACGACTTCTTCGAACCATGCTGAGATTCTCGTCCTGCATGAAGCCTCGCAATAGTATTTTTGGCTGAGAGCAGTTATGGAACATATTCGAAACACTAATAGTCTTTCTTCCGTCGTTGACCTTTCTACGACGATCTTTGAAGACAATGCAGCATGTATCAAGCAATTAAAGAAGGGATAGATCAAGGGAGACAAGACCAAGCATATAGCGTTGAAGTTCTTTTATTCTCACCAGTAACAACAACATCAGAACATTGAAGTCAAGCAAATCCGTTCCTAGGACAACCTTGCCGATCTCTTCACAAAGTCACTGCTCAAGTCTACTTTTCAGAAGCTCGTCCAAGGAATCGGTATGCGTAAATTATCAGAATTGAATCGCTTGTAGTCTCACTTGTAAGTTATGTCTAACTTAAGGGAGTATCTTGAAGCATACTCACTTAATTTTAATGTACTATTTTTCCTACGATTAAGAGCATTTTTCCCACTTGATTTTTGCTACCTAACGAGGTTTTAGCAAGACACTCATCCTAAGATGATCATACTCCGTTGAGTTCACTACTTTCATCCCGTTTGACGTTTGTTTTAAACATTATGCATATTTCTCACTTTTCTCCTTAATTTATGGATTTTCCTCATACCTTGAGTTTTACCATACTGAGGTTTTGTGAGTTTTACTACCAATGCATACTTACGTTTCTTGTATCTGAGACTCACGTTCATCCTTTATACCAACGACTTCATCAACTATTCTACCTTATATGCTGAAGACCTGATGCGACGTTTTGTTTGAGTATTTACACACTAAAAGGGGAGGATTGCAGTCCTATCGGATTAGGAATGTGATTGTGTAAATCCTAGTATATCTAGGAGTATCTTGTAGTTACCTATTAGGAGTTGATTACCTATTAAGAGATGTAATCATAAAAGGGTATGGATTCTATCCATCCTATTACTATAAATAAAGGCATAAGGCGGTGATACAATACACACTTCAAAATTAAATCTCTCCTTCTCTCTTGTTGCCATTGGCCCTCTCTTACTCTATGTTCTTATACAGTTCAGTCAAATAGGCCTACAACACACTTATTATTTTTCTATTTTTAGTGAATGAGAACTTTTTCAGATGAACTTACGCGCACATGTTACCTAAAGAATTTATTTCTTCAAGGTAAAAGGAGGATGTGGATAATTTCTTTTGGACATCTCACCAAATATTACAGTCAGTTTCTCGGCCACCAATCAACCAAGAAAAACAAAGAAAAATGGGAAGTCTCACATCAGTGACAACGGGAACATAAACAATTTTTATAGAGTAACGTTATTTATACCATGTTTTTATACTATATTTTCATACTATTTTAGGTGATATTTGATGTGGATAGCCACATCATTTAAATTAATCAGATTTTTAAATTTAGTTCATTATTTAATAAACTAATAATTAAGAAAAACTAGTTAATTAAAAGATGATTGTTATATACAATGAGTTTTTCTTCTTCTTTTCCTCGAGTGTTTCAAATGATATGATTTTTCACGTCAGATATCATCTATGATGCTATGAAAATATAGTATGAATAGCATTATTACTCTCCATTTGAAAATGTCTTCCAATCTGGATTTACCCCAAAAGCAAACGTTTTCAAATCCGCTTTTAAAGTTCCGGAGAAATCCTCCACCAAAAAAGAACGAACTTTCCCGGAACAATGCTTGACTTTTTCTCGGGAAAATCAGCACCTCAGTTTATATGTTGTCCTCTTCTTCCTTTATATATGATGGTTTTAACAAAAAAAAAAAAAAACTACGGTACTGTCATTTTAATGAAAAATCATATTTTTATATTAAAAGGTCAAATCTGGTACTATTTATTTTATTTTTTATTTTATCCTTATTGTTAAAACTCAAAGTTTTTTAAGTCTTTTTCAATAGTTTTACTTTTTTATATATATATATATATGTCTTCTTCAAGCGCGTAGACCCGGTGGAGAGAGAGAGGGGAGAGAGAGAAACCGTTACACATTCCTATACACAGACATCTGATTAGCGTTAAATATTTGATTTTTTTGGCATTTCAATCGCAAACCATCTCTGATATCCAGTGAATTTAATTGAAGTCGAAGGATTTGGGTTAAATATTAATGAAAAATGAAGTTCTGCAAGACATACCAGGAATACATGCAAGGCCAGAAGAAGAAGCAGCCCGGGGTTGGATTCAAGAAGCTTAAGAAGATCTTGAAGAAATGCCGCAGAGAAGATTTCCATGACGTCCGTACTTGCCCTGACCATTGCCCAGGTGATTTTAAATTTCAGTTACAGATTTTTATTTCTTATTTTTGGTTTTTAATCTGTTTCATATGATTGTTATGATTAAAAATTTTAACTTAATTTGCTAGTTCTTTTGGCTGTTTGAATCCCAATTAGCATTCAGTTTCTTGTTCATGTTGGATATATATATCATGTGTGTATATATTGTTAATTTCATTGGAAATCTTTGAGATGGAAAGTCAACATCTTGCATTCATTTCATTCAATTGTTTGAAAAGCCAAATGTTGGAGAGTATGTACAAGTCACAACAATTAAAATTTTTAGCCAGTCAGACGTGATTTAGGTCACTTGGTTAGGACAACGTGCCCACCCCATCATCTAAGTTCGAATTCTCATCTCATAAACTAGAGTAAGTTTAGAATATTGTTTTTGTAGGAAAAAGAAGCCGATTTTCAAAGCACATGGAACCTGTTTTATCTACTAATTTTGAAGGTTACTGAATCCTCAGTGATATTAATTTTTGTGCCTGTCAACGGAGTTTATGCTGATTTGATTGAATTTTGGCAGTGTGTGATGGGAGCTTTTTCCCGGCCCTTCTCGATGAGATGTCTGCTGTGGTGGGTTTCTTTCATAAGCGTGCACAGAAATTGCTTGAACTCCATCTGGCTTCTGGCTTTCGAAAGTACATGTTTTGGGTCAAAGGCAAACGTCGAGGGGGCCATGGTGCCTTAATAGAAGAAGGCAAGGACCTTGTGACTTATGCTCTGATCAACGCCATTGCCATTCGGAAAATACTCAAGAAATATGATAAGGTATGTGAATCCAACTGCTCAAAATTGATAGTGCGTTCACCGAAAGTTTCGGTAATCCAGTTAAATATATATGTTTATAATTTTCGTTTGTGTTATGGGAACAGATTCATTACTCCACACAAGGACAGGCCTTTAAGTCGCAAGCTCAAAGTATGCACATTGGACTCCTTCAGAGCCCATGGCTTTTTGAGCTTATGGCTTTTCACATCAATTTGAGGGAAACCAAGACTAAGTCGAGGAAGGCACCGGCTTTGTTTGAGGGATGCTCCCTCAAGATTAATGATGAGAAACCATCTCTCGCCTGTGAGCTCTTTGATTCCGTTAAGCTTGATATTGATTTGACTTGTTCTATATGCTTGGTAAGTATCAAGATTTCCATATAACGGATTATTGACTGCGTATTTGTGCTGTTACTATGTTAACACTACACAGCGTTTTATCCTACCTGTGAATTCAAGTCTTGAATAAGAGGTTTTGAAAATTGATATGAATGTTGTTGTGCTCTTACAATATCACTCTCGCTCTTCAATAGTTTAATTGCATATTTCATGCCTCTTATGATGTAGGAGCACATATGACTAGTGCATAACACTTGACATTTTTTCCCACAAACTGCAAACAATGTGACGTACAATTTTGATTAGCTCAACTAAAACGTAAACCCTCAGTAGCTGTAGTGTAGCAATACCAAGGCATTAGTAGGAGTTGCTGGGAAGAAAGCATGTTGCTATTGTTGCGCTTCATTTGAGGTTTCGTGTGATTTATTTTTTTCTTCCGTTTTATAGGACACGGTTTTTGATCCAGTTGCTCTTACATGCGGTCATATATTCTGCTACATGTGTGCTTGCTCAGCTGCATCAGTGACTATTGTCGATAGATTAAAGTCTGCAGAACCTAAAGAAAAATGCCCTCTATGCCGAGAGGTGAGTAATTATCTTCTTTCTAATTGGAGTTTTGTAGAGCTGTAATCTTTTAGGACCTGGAGAATGAGCTGCATCGCTACAATCAAAATTATTGTTGCTCACCGTTTTGTGATTGTTCGTGTTGATTTCAGGCGAGAGTTTTTGAAGGCGCTGTACATTTAGAAGAGCTTAATATGTTACTTAGCCGAAAGTATGTTTTTGTTCAGCATATTCTCACTTAGAATCCTTATGAGTAAATGATCATCCTATACATGCAATTTCTCATTCTTATTTATTCATGTTTTAACAGCTGCCGTGAATACTGGGAGCAGAGACTCCAGACCGAGAGGGTAGAGAGGGTTCGGCAAGCAAAGCAGCACTGGGAATCCCAGTGCCGGGCATTCATTGACCCTTAGTAGCTGCCCCACGGTTGGGGCTTTGTAACCCGCCAACTATTTTGTAGTTTGGAAAGCCATTAACTTCTTGTTTCTGGATGTTTAGCTTCTTGTATATAGCTTTTGAATAACATATGGTCTTCAAAGTTTTGGGACTTAAACATTTGGTTCATGTAAATTTGCATTTTTGGATTATGGTCAAGTGCATCCTGGCTCCTTGAACCTTGCTACAAAGTATCCGAGGGTGCGATTATAATTTGTAATGCTATTTGTATCATATTTATTGATCACTTTGCTGCCCAACTATATATGATATCCAGCTACATTAGGTTTTAGAGTCTCCAAATAGCGACTCTATTATTTCAGGGGTGGGATCCTCTTTGGAATCCCATGCATGGCTTGGACGCATATCGTCTTGGCAAGCTTTTCTTCGTGGAGAGCCGGGGAATTGCGTTCAATTGCTTTCGGAGGTTGTGGTAGCTGCAGTGAGAATTGCTGCTGTCAATACTTGGCAGGGCAAGGACCCCGAACCAATGCTTCGGTTTTTGAAGTCTTGGGAGAATTTGCCGCCCCCTCATGTTCTTGAAGCCATGTACGGTAGTCTTGCCTAAACTCAAGGATACCTTTGATTTGTGGAACTGCGTGAAGACACTATTCCTGGTCACGTGTGGTTGCGTCCATGGCTACCATACTTGGGACACAAGTTAGAGGATTTGTGTCCCACCTTACATTTCAAGTTGAGTAATGTTTTTGGCGAATGGCACCTGAGCGATGGATCAGCTTATACGGTTCTCGCACCCTGGAAGAATGTGTTTGATTCTGCTGGTTGGGAACAGCATACACGTACATTTATAGTTCCGAAGTTGCAGCTTGTGCTCCAAGGAACCCAAGTGAAACCTCCAAACCGGAGGGTTGATGAGTTATTTGGGTCATGAGTTGGGCTTCAGCCACCCCCATTCATCTCTTGGTACATATCATGGTGAATTTTTTTCTTCCCCAAATATATAAAGGGAAATTTTATTTGAACTCATCTAACCTCTTTTTACACCTAACTTATCCTCTTCACCCATATTATTTTTTATTAAAGAACTAATATCTCTTTAAACCCAAATTTATTACCTAAACTACCATCTCAAACTCAATTCAAAATGTAAAATTATCTTTACATCCATATGCTAATTAGCTTATAACAATGCATGATTGGATTGGGATCAAGATTGGGGTTGAGAATGAGATTGAGAATGAGAGGTGTCGGCTCGCTGTAGGTGTTTTTTCCTGTATATCCATGCTACTTGGATGCATCTTTCTGCAAGGCCTCTCCAGTAATGTGACTCATAACTGCCATAAAAACCAAACTTCAACATCAATGTTCTGTCATAAACCATTCCCACATGCATCCTAGACGATTTCTTGCAGACCACGTATGCATATGTCACCAGTCTTCAATCGTGTATGCATACATGAGATATGAATAGCTTAAATAAAATAAACCTTATGGCTCCTTGAACACGTGGTTTGTGCAAGAATCTGGAGAAAACACTGGTGACTTCTTCAATGTCAGCTGCCGCAATCAATGGAAGAGACCCACATGGGTGGACTGCTCTCCATAGAGCCTGTTTCAAAAGGGAAGATAGAAGTCATTCAAACGCTGTCTGAGGTGTAGATATGGATGCTAAAGATGAGGATGGATACACCGCGGATGTGATTGAGATGTTGGTAAAGAAAGGAGATGATGCTGAAGCTCGAACTAATAAAGGTGTGATTGCACTGTAGATTGCTGAGTCTTTGCACTACGTTGGGATTACTAGGATACTTATTCAGAGAGGTGCAACAAAAGACAATAGTAATATGCCACATATCTTGACCCATGCCTCAGTTTCATTTGGGAAAAAAATCCATGGGACTAGAGGAGGATATCATCAAAGGAAGAATGAAGAAGAAGAAATCGAGTCAATCTAGAGCTTTTCGTGGGAGTTTCGATCGTTCGATGCCATTGGCTGTTGTTTAGCTAGTAAAGCTGGAATTAATATTGGTGCATTGGTATTTTGATAAACGTAGGATAAATTGGAGGATTCAAAACTTCAAAATCACAGTCCAACAATAAAAAAAACTTGTGTTTCTCTATGAGATCTATTAGGGTTTTAGCCGGAATTAATGTAGGATAAACAAAGAGTGATTTATCGACAATTTTGAGTTTTATTATTAATTTCATTTTGTACTTAATAGTAATTATGCAAATGGGTAAAATAGACAATTAACATTTAAAATTTAAGTTGGATGTAAAAAGATGTTACATGGGTCTAAATAAAATTTCCCATATATAAATGCGCTGAAAATCTGGTTGCTTTCGAACCCCAACTTGAAGAGGTTCCAAATTGGCATAACGGGTTGGAAGGAACTTATGCACGAGGAGCTTCACAATTCACACTATTGAAATCATCCGCGAGAAGCTTAAATGTGGTCTTGAAAGATGAGTACAAGAACATTGCAATGTTGATTTAATCTCCCTTAATCAGTCTTGTTTATTGATATATGCAAACTTATAAGATGATGTTATGCGGACATAAGAACAACAAGGTACACACGCCACACACAAACACAAAGAATTTAGCCAGGTTTGGCGAACTTTGGCTACTTCTCATGTGATCTTTCTTGAGAAATCACCTGCACTGTGGAGAATAGCAACTCGGTTACGACTAAACCCCAAAACCTCACTTTAGATCTCTCTATCACTCTTGGCCTTCTACCCCTGTATTTTATATACTGTTCGTTTGAATAATCAGCCCCAACAAGCCTATTTTAGTAGATAGACTGATTGTTACATGACTTACAAATATAGGATTCTTGAATCCTTTCAGAATAGGTAAAGCTAACTTATTTCCTAATCTTAAACTGATTGGGATTATAAAGAAGAACCTATTTCCCAATTGTTATGGAAAATAACCAGTGCACATTCCTTTTCTCTTTTCCCAACACCAATTGAAAACTTAAACCTAATTGGCCTTGATATTTTGACGAGCCATATCACAACAATATACATTTTTGCTTCCAAAAATCACTTTAAGGCCATGAAACACAAAAGTTTTCACACATACAATGACATAAAAATTCTGCAGTAATGCATTTGAACAAGCGGACACATGCAAGGATAGGAATTGACAAGAAAAGGGCTTAAGTCCATACACGGATTTGAACAACAGTACAAGAACGAACAAGTAGACAAAAAGGATAGGTATTGAGAGGAAGAGGACTCTAGTCCATACATAACACAAAGCAACAAGCCAGAACTTTCATGAGATTCCAATCACGTACGGCCGGGGACTAATTGGCAATTTTCCCGTTACTTGGTTAAAGTTGAGTGAGAGAGAGAGAGAGAGCTACATAGCCATGGATCCTTTCCTGTATGAAGCAGCAACATCGGGTGATGTTGGTTTTTTGAGAGACAAAATCAACAGTAAAAATGGTGGTGTATCATCAATTGATCTTCTCCTCCATCAGAAAACGCCTAAAGACAACAACATTCTTCATATCTCCGCCGAATCAAAGCAAATAGATTTCTTCAAAATTGTCGATCCAGATCGATATGGTAAACTGTTTTGGGCTCCCAACAAGAAGGGTAACACTCCACTGCACGTTGCTTCAAGAGTAGGCTGTGTCGAAATAGTCAAGCTACTCATCCAAAACGCCACAACAGCTACATCGCTAAGCCTCGAAGGAGCTGATGAGGAAAGTGGACTAGTGCCACCAGCTGATAAGGTTGACCCGATCGGACGACAACAACTGCTCCAAATGACTAATTTGCAAAAGGATACAGCCATGCATGTTGCCGTCCGGTCAGGTCACCATCAAGTGGTGCTTCTGTTAATGGAATCCGATCCTCAATTGTGTTGTTTCACTAATAGCGCTAACGAGTCACCATTGTTCCTAGCTACCCTCCACTGGTTTCCACCCATAGCTTGTTCTATTCTAAACCAGTGTCCAACATCTCCTTCTTTTCAGGGAACCAATGGTCTCACATCTTTGCATGTTGCGGCAGCTCGTACGGGTACTGCTCACTCCCTCTTATTTTGTGCTTACGCAAGTGAGTTGGTTTTGGCTTTTTTGGGTTTAATGCTATCACATTGTATTATGGTATTAGAGTAGACTATCTTTCCGTACTTAATATGTAGTACTATGAACTTGCGAAATTGTCAATCATGGTTTAGAGTTTGGATGCTCACGTCCTATTATTCTTAGAGTGATTAGTACGTACTTACATGTGTTGTCAACCTGCCAATTAGTTTTAAGTTAGGATGCTTACATTTTATTATTCTTAAGAGTAATTATATTGTCACACTCGATCTATTAAAGGCATTATGTACATTTTTAATATGAAATAACTTGTTTGCTCTAACATGAAATTAACTATTGAGGCCAAAACAATATTAATTTAATAATAATTATTATTATTATTTTCAATGCTCCACAAGTTCAATGTAGGATAAAGTGGAAGTTGATCAATTCATAGCAGGAAATCAAATTATTCATGACTGAGAATGGTAGTGTTACTGTTTGTGCAGGTTTTGGTGATCAACTTATGGACAAAGTGCAAGTTGACCAACACCAAGGACTGAAGGCTAGTGAAATAAGTGTGTCTGATCCTCATGGTAAGAGAGAGGTAGTGCAATAGTTGAGAACAAGTAATTAAAAGTAGATTTGAGGTGCTTTAAGAAATGACTTACGTGTCTTCACTCGATTGGACCTGACAATAGAACCTTATTTTTTATTTTCATCAAATTGTTTGGTTCTTGTAGTTTCTAGTACCTAATTTTCATACCTTTAATTTATCTTCATGTCTAATTTTCATACCTATTTATATGTATCAACATGCAATGCATGCTAGGGCTTGTGAAGATAATGGTGTCCAAAAATCCTGGGATGATGAAAGAAGTTGACACACTTGGGTGGACTCCCTTGCACTATGCAGCTTTGTGGGGCAACTCTGGAGCAGTGTCAATATTGCTGCAAGCTGACAGTTCGGCCTCATACATTCTTGATAAATCTGGAATGTCAGCTCTACATGTCGCGGCGTATGCAGGCCACACCAGTATCATGGAGGAGGTGATTCGATGCCGGCCTGATACTTGTGATTTGCTCAATCACAAAGGCCAAACGGTTCTTCATGCTGCAGTTTTAGGTGGACAAAAATCTGTTGTCGAGTACATATTGAAGACGCCGAAGTTTGCAGGACTCATAGATGAAGCGGACGCAGATGGAAACACTCCCTTGCATCTGTCTGCCATTTACAAAGAAGATGGACTTCGAGAAATTTTGACAAACGATCCCAGAGTGAACAAGTCTGCTCTGAATGGTAAATTATACACAGCTTTCGACATTTTGCTTCAAGATCATGACAATTTTACACAGGTATTTCTACGTACATTGCTCAATGATCATCACAACAACACATCAAAGGAAGGAAAACGAAGAACAAACTAATTTCAAACTATAACTCTTACTACGGATTGTTAATAAGACTGCTACATAACACAAAAAGACTACATCTTACCAAAACTTCGTTCTTCTATTAAGTTATAGGGTAAATTTGTAAAGACCTAATTATGAACAAACAGGAAATTAGCAATCATAGACCCCAACACAGAAAATACCAGAATACCACAACACAAAAAAGTAAAATAAAAAACAAATTTCATTGCATATGCTCACTATAACTTTATCTCCACGTTTTAGGTTTTCGATACTAGCATTGATCCTCGCTGTGAACTGATCGGCCCTGTGAAATCCATTGGCATGCCATTTCTTCAAGAGCATATCCTTCATCATATCATAGAATTGGAACCTACAGAGAAGGAGAGGTCTAGTGAACCGGCCATTGCAGACAAGAAAGAAAAGCCGCTAGAAGATACAGATGAAGAGTTGTGGAAAAAGTTTGATACGAATCTACTCATAGCGACGCTTATTGCAACTGTCACTTTCACTGCAGCTTTCACCATGCCCGGAGGACTGAAAGATGATGGAACACCGGTTTTACAAGACAAGGCATCATTTCAAGTTTTTCTGTTGTTCGACTCCCTTTCCTTCATTCTCTCAATATTTGTGGTGCTTGTTCATTTAATTACAGCTAATTTAGCTATAAACTTACAAGGTGTGCGGCCAATTTTAATTCATTATTCTGTTATTGGAATGAACATAGCGTTTGCTTCGGCCTTGTTTGCGATGCTTCCCAAGGGTACCCGATGGCTTGGAATTTTGGCCTGTGTAACCTGTGGCTTCATATGCTTGGTAGCCACCCTTATGTACTACTTGCAGAAACAAAGACGGGAAAGGATTATAAAATGGATGTCGTACATGACGAGGACTAGTGCTCGAACAAGATAAGGGGATTCCCATGGAAGGGGTTCCTGGCCTTTGCCTATGATTTAAGCATGCGCCTTTCATCGATCTCAACGGCACGCAAGCGGATATTAATTTCGGCTGAGGGGTTTTCAGCTTGCAGTTAAGAAGTAGAGGCTTGTTGAACAATCATGGCTGGAGGTGCAAGTTGAATTCGTTTTCAAGTTTCCGCTGTGCAATATGTAATGATAAGTTTTGTCATGTATGGAAGCCTTCAGTACTTTTTGTTCACCATACAGTTTCTGTTTATCGCATTGTTCCGTAACTCAACTTTTCCTTCGAACAAGTAATCATTCATCAGCCAAAGTTTATATTACAAGTCAAAAGCATACAACATATTATAAAGGAAACGAGATCACATTCGTTCCGGAAGGATGCTGATGAGGTCGCCCACCATGTAAGATCGAGCATATTCCTCAATGGGTCAATATCAAGGGATTTCTATCTTTATGCACATGATACCGTCTGCATAATTTCTCCAAAGTTGCGACAGAATGCTGCATTGCATTTAGTTTCGTATCCATGAACATTCTCTGCAAAAGCAACAAGAACCCACATTAAGGAGAAAGAAAGCGACCTTACAAACTTAAATTTCTAACATGACACGAGCTTGTGCCACACCTGATAGTCATCACCATACTCCTCAATGAGCCGACCAAGATGAAGACGCTGCATGGCCGTTAATGGTTGTAGTGGTGCAGATTTTCCATCTCTACGTTTCTTCCCTAGACTAGTTTTCAAATCTACATGACCAAAGAAAGTCGTGCGATTAGAAATAGCAATGAACTCCAGAAATGATCAACATTTCGATTTCCCAATTTGGAGAGAGAAGAAAATAAAAGACCCAAGAAGCTCCACAACAAATGCTATATGCAATTCAAAAAAGCAGTAGATCTACGAGTACTGGTTTTCACAAACTAACACAGCTCATTTCTTAGAGCGAACAACAGAAAATCTCCGTCTTCGCAATCCAGTTAAGCCTCTACATTATTACATTCTGAGGGTCTTTATACAGCAGTCAATTGCAGCACCAATGAATTACCTTCTAGAAGTTTGTAAACCAACAAACTAGCCAGCTTAAAGAGGCTCCCAGTTCCCACCAAAGCCAAACTTTTTGAGCTTATAGGCTTTCGAAGTAAGAAACTGAAGTAATCAATGAAATATAAGTATCTGACTAAGCAATTAAATTTTCAAGATTCAGCTTACTCAAATACTGATCTGGAGCAAGAACTTCAAGAAAGCACAACAAACTGAAATCTCATAGAAGAATCCAGCTTGGATATGAAAAAGGTCGAAAAACGAATATGGAGAATAGGCATGAGATTACAGGTTCCATCTGAATCTTTTACCTCTGTTGTTAGCCTGCAATTCTAAAGGTTACTACAACCATTTTTGCAGGAACTTTTGGATTCTGATAAACCAGTAAACGGTTTGGATTATTTACCAATTCTAATTCGGAAACACGAACACTGCTCAACCTCCAGTAGAAATCTTTATCCTAAAAAAGCAATCTTTCAAATAAACCCATTTGCAATATGATTTCAATCAGTTATTCAATCAATATAGAAGAACCCCAATCCTCAAATTACTCATTTTAGCAAAAAAATCATAAATTCTCAATTCCTAATTCGAAAACAGAGTAGAGAGAGAGGGGGGGGAGAGAGAACTCACCGTCCTCTTCGAGATCGCTGCCGTCGGCGAAATCGAGCTCTGCGGAGGCGTCAGGGTCATCGGAGGGCGGAGGGGGGACCTGGAGGGAATCGCTCTCGACCATGTGAGAATTGCGAGACCGGAGGCTGAGCAAGTTAGGGTTGGAGACGAAGCCGAAGGACTTGTAGTTTTGGATGACGGAGCCCTCGGCGTCCCATCGGGGGGCTGAGGCTGGGCCTTGCTGCTCCAGCATGGCGCGGAGCTTCGGAGGGAGGCAGAAGGCAGGCTTGAATACGTTGGGCTTCCTCTTCGGCAGCCCCACGCGCACCTTCGTCCGCGACTGCTTGTACTTTCTTCTTGACCTTCCCATCTCTCTCTCTCTCTCTCTCTCTCTCTCTCTCTCTCTCTCCCCCCGCCGCTCTGCGAGTCTCTGTTTTACGGCGGGATGAAGGGTTTATGTTTCCCGGGGTTTTAAGAGTAGCGAAGCTAACTTTGACCTAAACGCTCCGTTTTTATGCACCTTAGACGCTGCGTTTTATAATGACCCCACTTTGCCTTGAAATTTTTTTTTATTTAAAACAAAGAGTTAATTAATGAAAAAGAATATTTTTACTTCAAAAAGTCATTCATGATATTATTCACTTACAATACTTTTTTGTCATTTTGATTAAAACTCAAAATTTTCAAATCATTTTCATTAGTTTTCCTTTTTTCTAATGTTCTCACAAAAAAGTATGCAAAAACTCAACGGTAGTATTTCTCACATAATTTACAAGCTAACACTCATTATTTTTAATTGATTCTAATTTTTTTTCAAAATACATCGATTTCATACCATTGTTGCATCATTCAGAAAATTTTCGAGATTTTTCGGCCCTCAAAAGGGCACTTCCAAGACATGCTAGTATTTTCTATCTCTTGATTTTTGTATTTTTCAACCTAATTTTTTTTTTTAAATACTTACAAAATAAAACAAACAATGAGAATGTTTCAAAATAACGTACAACATTTTGCTTCCTTCGCGTGTATACGATAAATTATCAGCTAAGGTTTTCGCAAAACCGTAAACTTATGTTAACTCACGATATTTGATCAATTTTTTCAATTTTTATAAAACCCCATTTATAAAACGTGTCATTTTCGTCGTACAAAGACTCATCCTAATCCTACCAACAAAAAGGACCCAACTAAGTAGAAACTGGAAAATGATGAGACTGCATGCACAAATTTTGAGTATCTGAAATTTCCAGGATCAATATAATTAAATTTCTCAAGAAGCATCTTGATAAATCTTGTGCAACAAGAAACTTTAAGCATGATTTTCTAATCTAAATACATCCTAAACAGGCTACACAAATGAACCTGGTAACCCTACCAAATTAGCTACTTCCTGCAGTGGTAGGCTACGCTTGTTCTTGTTGTTCATCATTTGTTTTATTTTCTCGGAGAAAATGATTAGAGCCGACGCCTTTTATGCTCCGGCTGTTGCTATTCTTCGAGGACAGATGCAAGCAGTGATTCACTGGACAATTCGCAAGCGTAAATGGAATCACCACCCGAAGCAACGATGAGGAAACGAGAGATGTAGACTTCCAGTGCTGGTTATAGTCCTGACGACCGGTTGGCGTACTCCTGAACCAACGCACCGAACAGTGACGGTCTTTCAAGTAAGCGGGATGGTTTCTCAAATTCCTTAGCCAGTCCTGTTAAAGACAGAAACAGAAGAGTGTCGGCTACAATTTTCGGGTGGTAAATGAATGCCGGATGTGACAAGATATTAAGTTAGAGGGAGCACTTACCTGCATCTACTACTAAAACTCGATTGCAGTCCATCACTGTAGGTATTCTGTGCGCAATGCTGATAATCGTACAGGCAGCGAAATCCTCTCGGATGATCCTTTGTATTACAGCATCGGTCTGTGAATCCACTGATGCAGTGGCCTCGTCCATGAACAAGAGCCGGCTGTGCTTTAACATAACTCGCCCCAAGCAGAGGAGTTGTCTTTGTCCCACGCTCCAATTGTCTCCGTTATCAGCCACTATCAAGATAAAAAATTTATGAAAATTGGTCAGTACATAACCCTAGTGATCAAGTGTCAGTTTCAAGACGCAGAGAGTAAACAATGCGGAGAGCCACATACCTAAAGAGTTGAGTTTTTCGGGTTTTGCAGCAACCACGTCTTTAAGTTGGCAGCGTTCGAGGCTCTACAAGAAAATTTAGATCATTGCAAATAAGCATACAGCATAGTTTCAACTTAGCAAGAGATGACATACAGACACTTTGTATAATTCAATCTTATTACTTTCGACGTAGCATTGTGTTTACCTTCCAAATCTCTTCATCTGAATACATTCCAATTGGATCAATGTTGCTTCTCACAGTTCCTTCAAAAAGGACAGGTTCTTGAGGAATGATCCCAAAGCGAGACCTGAGATCGTGAAGCCCTATCATGGTTATATCGATCCCATCGATGATAATTCTGCCTCCTGAAGGTTCTACCAGCCTAAAGAAAACTTGGATTAAAGTGGATTTCCCACTTCCTGTTCGACCAACAACGCCAATCTTCTCACCCCCGAAAATGTTTAGACTAATGCCTTTGAGAACCAAAGGTGTATTTGGGCGATATCTGACCTGCTCACCACAAAGTTTAAAATATCATCAAAAGAAACCGAGCCCTTTTAGCTTGAGACAAAGTAATGGTGATGACCAACTAAGGAAAACGCGCATTCAGACAGTGGATGTTATAAACTGAACTGAAGACAAACTGACCTGCAAGTCTTTGAGCTCAACGTTGCCGCGGGAAGGCCAATTTGGAGGAGGAACACGGTCCACAATCTTCCACGCTGCTTCTGATGGAATGTTTGTAAACTGTTTTATCCTCTCAACCGATACCATCCTATTTTCAACGAAGCAGCTAAAATATATTGCCCAGAACAGCACACCATTAAGGGACAATCCGTAGGAGAGAGTTAAACCAACATTCTCTGCACCATAAAGGAAAAACCGGTTTAGTGAAATCTCTGCAATAGATACTCGTCTACTGTCGCTCGTTATGTTAGATATATCAAAACACAGTGCTAACGTGCACCTCAAATCTTGCTTATAACCGAGACTCAATCAGACGTTGTAATAATTATGCACTAAAACAAGAAGGATCGGGAGGGTTTAAATACCTGGCTTTATAATACTGCTTGGCAACAAGATCATGAATATAGTGGAAATGCAGAGAAGTAAACTCCCAAGTATCTCCAATCGGAAACCCAACCACTCATTGGAACCATTGTTGTGGAAATCCATACGCAAGTTGGCATTAACTCGTTTAACATTTTCCTTGCAGAACATGTTTTGCATTCTGAAAGAGCGAATTGTCATGACCCCAGATATGCTCTCTGAGAAATGATGGATTACAGGAGCTTTCGTGATTGAATCGAGTCGAGTTAACTCTCGAGATGATGCAAGATAGTAACCCTAAAACAAAATAAGTACAAAAATCTTCAGCATTGAGTGCAACAGTATAGTTACAGGTTACTGGTAAATATTAACACCGTGACAAAATGAACGAACATACCCGGTACCAGACATTAAGCCAAATAAGCGGAATCAGCAAGAACACAGTGGGCCACGAATATTGGCAAACGATGATAAAGATGCCGAGCACAGTAAAGAACATGGCAATGGTAATACCCAACATGAAGGGAAGAAGTAGATCGATATTCGTCTGATCAGTTGATGCCTGGTGGACAGAAAAATTCTCCGCAGTTAATAAATAGGACTATATATACATGAAGTTAGAGTAAACAGATGACAGTCTTAACAGATATCTCATCAAGTATGACAAAAACGTACCCTACTCAGAATTCTTCCGGAAGGTGTAGTATCGAAAAACGACATGGGAGCATGCAGGATGCTGTGAAGAATTTGCTTGAAAAATGTTTGAGCTGTTTTAAGCCCCACAAACATCACAGCAAGTGCTCTTATCAATACCGCAACAAATGCGACACATGCAATGAGTGCATAGACAATAATAAACACAGATGGTTTGAATGACGCCGCACGCTTTGCTGCAGTTTCATAAGACAGCCAGTAATCACCCGCCATTTGAGACGCTTGCCACATCAGAGTCAATGACAATACTAACACCACACCCCACCATCCGTAAGCCTCTGTGCAATAAACTTTGTAAATGTGAAGGCTGACTTTGCCGGTTTCTTTCTCTTCTTCTTTGATGAGCTTAGAAGTCGCTTTATCAGACTTCAGCTGGTCCAAAGAGTTGTTTTCACCATTTCCCTCCCCGCGTTTTGAGGAGATTTGCTGAGATATTTGAGGTCCAGGGGAACTTATGCTGGGATCAGCGGTGCTCATTTCTACAAGTTCCATGGAGGTATCGTGGGCAGCAACAAGCTCTTTGAAATCCAGGCCAGAATTTAGCAAATCGTTATACTTTCCTGCCTGTACTATCATCCCATCTCTCATGACCTGATAAGTATAAGTAGGAGGGATACATGAGCAAATTGCATGTATAATTTCATCGAGAATACATGAACAATTCCAAATACTTACCAAAATAAGATCAACATTATGCAAGAAGTCAACTTGATGAGTTACAAGTAAAACCGTCTTGTTTTTAAGCGCTCCCCTCACACATTCCTGCAGAAGGCCATAGACATTACAAGCATAAGCGCCATTTTAGATTACGAAGATCTAAACAAGAACGTTGTTTTTCCGTTTTTCTTTCAACACCTTTAGATTACAAAGATCAAATCATTCTTTACTACCAAATGTAGAACAAAATATAAAGTAATGTCACCTTAAATATTTCTGACCCAGTATGAGCATCAACAGCACTGAAGACGTCATCAAGGAGATATATGTCACAATTTTGATACACAGCACGAGCAAGTTGAA
Source organism: Pyrus x bretschneideri (assembly GCF_019419815.1). Taxonomy (NCBI): domain Eukaryota; kingdom Viridiplantae; phylum Streptophyta; class Magnoliopsida; order Rosales; family Rosaceae; genus Pyrus; species Pyrus x bretschneideri. The sequence goes on from NW_025999557.1 coordinate 5,775,043, forward strand.
TCCTCTGTTTCTGGCCACCACTTAGGTTGATGCCACGCTCTCCTATCTCAGTTTGATCTCCGAACTCCATCATTTCCATGTCCTTTTCCAAGCAACAAACCCTGATTACTTCCTGGTATCTCTCTCTGTCCATTGGCAAACCAAATAGGATGTTTTCTTCAATGGTTCCGTTTTGAATCCATGACGTTTGAGCCACATAGGCAGTTGTCCCGCAAACTCGTACCTGTTTTCAAAGATTTTGTTAATTTAACAAGTGATTGAATTGAAGCTTCAATGGAGGGATTTTACATCATAAGAGACATCTAGAAAATGGTTTAATGGTATCAGATTATACCTTTCCGGATAACTTGTGCATCTCACCAAGAATTGAAGCTAGAAGGGAAGACTTTCCGGATCCCACTGTCCCTACAATCGCCGTTAGCTCACCTTTATTAACTTTTATATTTATATTTTTCAAATCCTCTTCATTGCTTTCATCGTCCCAGTTGAACGCGCCATCTTTAACTTCAACAGCAATCCTACTATCACAGCCTTCTACCCTCTCCACCGAATCCTCCAACAATTCCCTACTCTTCATAAAACGATCCAGCCTCCCGAGTGATATCATAGCTTGAGAAATTGATATCATAGATTGTGGGAATGTCCTGACTGGCTCCTGAAGAATTTTGAAGATGGATGTGGTTGTGAACACTGTCCCAGCATCAAGTCGTACACCCAACAAAAGTGCAGTCCCGAACGTGAGAGTTGATGTAATTACTGGGGTGCACCACATAATCACGATATTGGCAGAGATTGAGTAAAAGAACTTGGTCAGCCAGCTAAACTCTGACTCCCGGAAAGCTTGGATCCTTTTGTTAAAGTGCTCCTCCCATGCTTGGAACTTGATCACGCGCATGTAATTAAGCATCTCGTTCGTTGCCTTCATCCTTGAATCCCGATTCTTCATCACATTAAACTGGAACCTGTTGTTCCGCTTCGTTCCCAGCACAACAAACACGAGAATACACATGATTCCGGTTATAGCTGTGATCACTGCTGCACCAAGGCTGTTATATAGAAGGACCAACGCAATGGTAAGTTGCACTGGCATCATCCATATAGCGTGCAGCTGCAGCATCATGTCTGAGAGCTGTTGGGCATCAACCGCCATGTAATTCACAATCTGTCCAACTCCATGAGCCTGCCGAGCTGAGCACGACAACCTCAAACCCTTCTTGTACAAAGAAGTAATAAGGGTGGAACGGATGAGCATCCCAAGCTTCTGGGAGTTGAAGTTAAATTGGTGTGTGGTTAAAACTTCAACGAATTTCGCACATAGAAGGATCAATACGAGGTAGTATCCTTCATAGGCTGAGGTTCTTATTCCCGCGGTGTAATCCACAAAACTTTGGATAAGCAGAGGCCCAACATACATGACACAAAGCCTGATTACAGCAAGGAAAGCTGTGAAAGCAATTTCTTTCCGAAAGCACCGGAGTAATGTTGTTCGAACTGGGTGGTCTGATTTTTCTTGCGGTTTTGGCCACTTTGATTCAAAGAGAATTGACATCACTTCAGCTCTATGTTCCGGGGAAAGGGATGGGACTTCGTCAACCTTCAGCGGGCTTTTGTACCCCTTACTGAGCAGAGGATTCATCCAAATCCAAAAGGTCTTAGAAATTATGGAAGCCGAAGCAAAACCAGTCACGTTGGATTTGCTTGAAAGGGGTTCGTATAATACCGCATCTCCATTTGTAGCTCCCTCAAATTCTCTGTTCACAGCAATCCCAGTTGATCCTCTAATGGCGATAACAAAAAGAAGAATCGCTAAAGGGAAAGACGCCGTTGAAACTATATCATCCAATCTCAGACTAGGCTCCTGAATTCCTTGAGCATAGACCAAACGAAGTATCCCCGATGCTGTAAACAAGGAAATAACAACAAAGTCTGCAACCCAATAAATCCGAAGGGAAAGCGGGTGCTTAACCACTTGAAATCTCCTCTCGTGCGCCACCAGCATTGTGATCACTGCATGAGTTATGGCCTGAACCAACCAAAAAAACCCTTCTACGAGCTTCCATTGCAACTCGGTGCTTCTAGTGAATGCTAGAATGCAAACAACTGCATAACAAAATGTCAACACAGTGCTCACAATCAGAGAAAGCTTAAACCAAAGAGTAGTTCTGAGATGAGCTCTGTTGTTCCTAATGAGGGGCTTGTTGAGGTCAGAGTTGCGGCCGCCATCCACGGAGATGAAGCGGGAATAAAGCTTTTGTATTGAAAATGCTAAGAGCGAGAGCAAGAAGAGGAGGTTGAGAGAGGACAGCAGAGCTCTCTGAGGACAGGGAGAGAGGAAAATGAATCTCAGCCATTGAAAGATTGGTGTTACGGCGGTGTCCTCCGAGAACTGAACCACGGATGGCGAACATGAAAAGGACGTGATCCAAGTTCCGGAAGACATAGCTACAAAGCTTTGTAGCAGAGGCTAACGTCTTTTGTGCTGAAATCACATCAACATCATTCTTCTTCCCTTCCCCTGAAATTAGCCACAACGAATTCTAAAATTATAAAAACAAACAACAACAATAACAACAACAACAACAACAACAACAAGGAAAACAAATGTTTTGAAACCACCCCTTCGTAGAAGTCACGAACCTTAAAAAAAGGAAAAATGATACTGTCAATTAGAAATAATTAAATTAAAATTAGCAACAAATTAATCCTCTAAACAAACACATTAATCTCTTTTTTTTAAATTATTTAGTGTAGGGTTACAAAAAAAAAGTATAAAATATTAGAAATCATCAAGAAAGTACGAGGAAAATCATGAGGGCAAGACTCGTGCCGGATCCGACTGAACCCGAATACTGTGACGACATTGTTTGACTACTTGGAATTTTCACAAATATAGCACATGAACAAAAGAAATAATTTAAAATTAAATTAAAACTAAATAAAGCATTCTTGTCAAAGACGAAACTAAGAAAACAGAATGGACAAAATTAAAACAGTTTGAATTAAATAACCAGTAAATTTGAAAAGGGCAAGTCAGATGAAGATCAATTAGTAGCCAATAATTAAGGTAAATACAAACAGATTTATATTATAATAATCACAGTGTAACAGTGCAAGGAGGGAGTTGTTGGAGAATCTTCAGAGTCATTCAATCTCTTAAACAAAATTTAAACACCAACTACTGAAACAATATCACAATCAAAAGTAATAAATTTCAAGGCAAAAAAGAAAAGAATATTAAGAGCAGAAAATATTTTTTTTGTTCACTTCATTATATGGAGCAAGAAAAGGAAGAAGGTCTTCACCAATTTCTCCTTCCGGTGTATTTCTGACATTTATGTTGAATAAAACAATTTCTCCAAATGCATTTTAAGCTTTGATTGAGTAAATCAAATAACAAAACGATACAGGAATGTGAGGAAAGAGAAAATGTGAAAATTGCTTGCCCAAAAATATTTTGAACGAAATGCAAAAATGAGGGCTAAAGCCAAAAAAAAAAAAAAAAAAAAAATACTATCATGGAACAGGTTGACGATCATTGCGACATACTTGGGAACTAATGCAAGGTACGTGGAGAGATTATTTCACATAACCTTGAATTAGCGCTTCGAAATGTCACAGGAAACTCGTTTTATGTAAGTCTTTTTTCTTATAGCTGATTCATGCAAAAGCAAAACACCCCAATTGACAAAACAAGAGAGAGAGAGCCATGAGCTTACCTGGGTTTGTTGGAAGCTCTGTGAAGGTTGCGTTTGAAGAGGAAGAAAAGCAAGAAATCTAGAGAGAGAGATTCAGACAATGGAACTTGGGTTCAGCTAACTAATTCAGAAGCACAATTGGAAGAAAGAATCACAAGCTGCTGGAAAATCCCAAGGCATAAAACATAGAAACGTGACCCTTATCAGCTCTCGACCTCTCAGACCTTCATACCAATATATTGGCGTTGCATATATATAATAACGGGAGAGAGACAGAAATACTGCTTAGAGCGAGAGAGACTGCTTGGAGAGGGAGAGAGATGTTTTTCTGTGAGTAAAGGGTCTGTGGCCTTCTATGTAATTAATGGTTTCAATGAAAAGACGTGGAGGAATGGGTTCTGCAGTCTTCCCTGCCATCGTGAGAGTCATACATTTTTATTATTTATTATTCATATTTTAGTTTTATCTTCTTCTTTGTTTTTTCTATTTTTTGGGGTCAAAGATTCATTTCATAGGGAGGGATGGGACAGATAACATACCAAGTTTGCTTCTAACCTCTTAAACCAAATTCATTGTTTTTAGTTTTGGCTGCTTCCAAACGAGGAGAAAACCTTCACCCACGCGCGATGTAAGATCATGGACGGCTGCTCCCCGTAAGCTGTCGATAGTCGATTACATTAAGCTGAATGCACATGTGAATGGTATTTCGAACTTTAGAATGTATCAAAAAAATATATATTTATGTTACAAATGCATTGACTGATTATAGTCACTGGGGAAGCCATGTTAAGGGCCCACGGTAGCCCAAATTGCTTTCGATGAAAAACAAAATTTTATATGTAATTTTTCTTGATTTTCGAATGTAGTTCATTATATATTTAGTTACTAATTTGAATTCTCTTGGTTTAATTATATAAAATTATATACATTTTACAAACCATCTCTTTTTCTCATCGTTTTTTGTACATGTACAATAGTAAAGTTTGGATTTGTTTGGATTTTAACACGTATTTGTTTGATAGCGAAAATTATTGGCTCATCTTGTGAAAATTTTCTTAAGCTAGTTGATACTGTTAAAAATACAATATTAAGTTTAGTTGTTTATAAAGATTTAAATCTTTAAGCTAGCCCATTCAGTAAAAAATTTCTAGCTCTGCCATTGCTTATAGTTGCTGTTTATAAGTTCTAACTTTGTGTATCATACATTGACAAATATGTTATAAGACTATATTTTAGTATCATATAATAATTATTTACTAGAGAAAGAAATTATGGAGCGTGAGTTGTCGTCACATGTAGTCGGTCAGCCTAAGTCACCCATAAGAAATTATCACTTGCATTGAGTCCATCACAATGGGATTGTGTGACAAATGAGGGAATTTTGAACGGATATAAAATCAAAAAAAAATAAAAAATCAAAAAATTATCTAGACTCATATATACTCATGAGAACTAGGTGTGGTTTGAAATTGAAAGAAGAAAAAGTTAAGAAAGATAATACTTTGCACCAATGGGGATACAAGTAAGCATGGCAAACCAGTACGTTGTGTTTGTGTTATACCTTTTATATATTTTAATGGGTATGTTGTGTCAAACAAATACTTAATAGGTGATTTAATTGCAACCTAATTAGTATTGACAGTATGGACATGGAAGGGAATGACAGTATGGACATGGAAGGGAATATTGCACGTGAAAAGGAATGTTGTATATTCCTTGACAGCTAGGACAGCTAGACACCACATGGTTTGCTGCTTATTTTTCTCTAGTTGCTGCATCATGGACAGCAAGCATAACACCCTGTATTGCATTTGTTTATGGCATGCGTGTATGTAAAATGTGTATAAAACCATGCTGCCATTGCAGCAGTTTAATATGAAAAATAACAACAAGTTGAAACCAAAACTTCAAGATGGTATCAGAGCAGGAACCATAGGGTCATGCCTCTGTTGTTTATCCTTCTAGCTTGTTCTTCTTCCTCTGTTCATCATTTGTTGTGATGGCAGAAGATATCTCATTTAGTTCTGAGGCTACAAGTTCCTCAACCCTAACACCAGCCAACATGATACACGGGGAGAGCAACCCACGACTGTGCTCCGTGTTGTTGAATGAGTTCAACTACTTGCCATGGTCCCGAGCTATATCTCTTGCTCTAGGAGGAAGATCGAAACTAGGATACGTAAATGGAACCATCAAGCCTCCAGATTCTTCCTCAGCTACCTTTGATGCATGGCGCTCAAATGACCAGCTTGTTATGTCCTGGATACTTAACTCGATGGAGCCCAAGTTATCCGAGATCTTCAGCTACTCAGATTCTTCACACATCTTATGGGAATCGATCAAGGAAATGTACGGCAGTCAACACAATGCTGCCCGTGTGTTTGAACTGAAGAAAAGCCTCGCTGGACTTAAGCAAGGTAATCAAACTTTCATTCAGCATCTTGGAAGCATGAAATCTATGTGGAATGAACTTGATCTATACCGTCCACACACCACTGAATCCGCTGCACTCTTGAAAAGGGCTGATGAAGATAAAGTGTTCCAACTATTGGCAAGCTTGGGAGTTGAGTATGAAGACTTGCGTAGCCACTTACTAATGACTCCTGAGCTACCATCGTTCGTCAACGTGTGTCATGCAGTCCAAATAGAGGAAACTCGAAGGAAAGTAATGCATGTTGAGCCCCGGTCTAGCCCAGAAGCTAGGGCTTTCACCAGTAACCACAACTTCACTAGTGAAAGGTTTTTTAATGGAAAGAAAGCTGACTGGAAATGCACATACTGCAACACCAAGGGGCACGTACGGGAAAAATGCTGGATTTTACACCTTGAGTTAAAACCTAAGTTTAACAAGGAAGGAAAAATGATCAGGGATGGGAAAGGGTTTGCGCCTAAAGCTTTCCAATCTAAAGAGATGTCAAACTTCACCTCAAGCCCTTTCTCCCTGATCAATGAGTTTGCCGCCTTTCTCCAAAAGAAGAGTGATATCGCTGAGGGTAACAATGTCACCACGGAAAATTCCACAGAAATGCTTGGAAAATTTGCTGGTTTTTTGGCAAATTCAAACACCACTACATCCGACAATATCCCAGGTATCATTTGTGCACTTTCCACGGCTCTCAATCTCACACACGATTTTTGGATTGTAGACTCAGGTGCCACTGACCATATAACCAACAACCAAGCTTGTCTACATGAGTTTCAAAAATTACCTAATCCTACTCATGTGTCTGTAGCGAATGGGAAAGGGGAACCAGTCCTAGGAAAAGGAAAAATTAAATTGATGGGGAGTGATGTAGAGTCTACGGCACTATATGTACCCTCATTTCCATTTCAGCTTCTGTCCATAGGAAACATCACACATACTTTGAACTGTCTTGCTATTTTTTCTCCTCACACAGTTGTGTTTCAGGATCGAGTCACTCAGAAGAAGATTGGTGAGGGTTTTTTGTTAAATGGTCTGTACTACATCTCAAAGGAGTTCAATCAAATTAAGGAACCCATTGCCACCCTAAGCCATGTCCAGAAGCATCAACTTTGGCACCAACGCCTCGCTCATCCCTCCGAACCAGTAATGTCTAAATTATTTCCAAATTATTGTACCAACACACATGAGTGTGAGATCTGTCAAATGTCAAAAGCCACTAGGCTACCTTTTGTACCCTCTAAATCTAGAACCAGTAAACTCTTTGAAGTTGTACACTCAGATATTTGGGGACCTTCCCGTGTTGAGTCATTTGATGGGTACAAGTATTTTGTTACATTCATAGATGACTACTCTAGGGTTACCTGGTTATATCTCTTAAAGTCTAAAAGTGAATTTTTTACAGCTTTTCAAGACTTTCATAAGCTAATAACCAACCAATTCTCCTCAAAAATATATACCTTACGGTCAGATAATGGCACCGAGTATACCTCCAATAATCTGTCAAACTACTTGAGCAGTCATGGTATCTTGCATCAAACTAGTTGTGTGGGTACACCACAACAAAATGGTGTTGCCGAACGCAAGAATAGGGATTTATTGGAGAAAACTAGGTCTCTTATGTTTCAGATGCAAGTTCCCAAGAGATTCTGGTCCCAAGCACTCCTCACTGCAGCCTATATCATTAACAGACTTCCCACTCGTGTCCTGAATTCCAAATCACCTTTTGAAGTTATGAAGGGAAAAACTGCTGATTTAACTCATTTCAGGATTTTTGGATGCACTTGTTATGTTCACGTTCAAGCAAATCATCGTGATAAACTCGAACCTCGAGCTATCAAGTGTGTGTTTATGGGGTACTCGAGTTCTCAAAAGGGATACAAATGTTATAACCCACACACTAGGAAGCTGGTCGTCTCTAGGGATGTACGGTTTGATGAACTCGTTCCTTTCTTCAACAATCACTCCCCGAATAGTTCTCAGGGGGAGAGTCTAATGGATATTTTTCCACTACCAACTCTTGCTGAAATCCAGACAGACACCCCCCCATACCACCCTATAAGTGATTCCCCAGTTGATGAGATGGTCAGTGAAGATATACCTCGTGCCCCAGCACCAATTGTTGCCACACAACCAATTGTAGCAGCACCAAAAAGGAACCCAACTCGCGATCGCAATCCTCCTTTACGGCTACAAGAGTACATCACTTACAGTGCAAGGCATCCCATTTCTGAAGCTCTTACTTATCACAAACTGTCAGCATCTCATGCATCCTTCCTAAGTCAGGTGACAAATAATGTTGAGCCTAAAAACTTTCAAGAAGCAGGATGTATGCCCGTGTGGAGAGAAGCCATGCATAATGAGCTCACAGCACTGAACGAAAATCAAACCTGGAGTGTGGTAGATCTTCCCAAAGGGAAGAAAGCCGTAGGGAGTAGATGGATTTACAAGACCAAATTCAATTCCAATGGTACCATTGAAAGACACAAGGCACGATTGGTTGCACGGGGGTTCACTCAAACCTACGGTATTGATTACAAGGAGACTTTTGCTCCCGTCGCCAAAATGAACACAGTAAGGGTGTTGTTATCAGTAGCAGTCAACCACGACTGGCCCTTGTTTCAAATGGATGTTAAAAACGCATTTCTTCACGGTGAGCTTCAAGAAGAGGTGTACATGAAGCTACCTCCAGGACACCCTCAAGAACAAGAAACTACCAAAGTCTGCAAGCTTCATAAAGCTATATATGGACTTAAACAGTCTCCTCGAGCTTGGTACGCCAAACTGAGCTCCGTTCTTGAAGTGGCAGGGTTCAAAAGGAGTCATGCTGACTCCTCTCTCTTTGTTCGAAGTGGTGTCCAAGGGAAACTCATAGTTCTTATATATGTTGACGACCTTATCATCACGGGGGACAACATGGATGAACTCGAGGCTCTTAAAAGGTCGCTCCACCAACAGTTTGCCATTAAAGACTTGGGAACCTTGAAATATTTTCTGGGAATTGAGATGGCTACCTCTTCCAAGGGTTTATTCTTGAATCAAAGGAGGTATGTTCTTGACCTTCTTAAAGAAGCACATATGGTCAACTGCAAACCTGCTCGCACCCCACTTGCTAGCAAACTTCAATTGGATGCTCCAGGTAAACCCCTATCAAATCCTAATGTGTATCAACGCATGGTTGGGAAACTCATTTACCTTACTATCACAAGGCCTGATATTGCTTACTCCGTTAGCCTTATCAGTCAGTTTATGCATTCTCCTACATTGGTTCATTGGGAAATTGTCAAGAGAATACTCCGATATCTCAAGGGTTCGATCGGCAGAGGCATACACATGCAGAAAAATGAGTCTAATAACATTCTGGCCTATACCGATGCTGACTGGGCTGGTAATTCCCTTGATCGAAAATCCACCACAGGTTTTTGTACCTTTGTAGGTGGAAACCTTGTCACCTGGAAAAGTAAAAAACAAACAATGGTTGCACGGTCCAGTGCTGAAGCTGAATATCGGGCCATGACAGCAACAGCTTCTGAACTCATCTGGTTGAAGAGTCTCCTTCTTGATCTTGGCTTCACCAGAAAGGAACCCATGTCCTTATTCTGTGACAACCAGGCTGCAATGCATATTGCATCCAATCCTGTCTTCCATGAACGGACTAAACATATTGAAGTTGACTGCCACTTCATCCGCACTCAAGTTCAATCCAAAGTCATCGAAACTGTGTACACTAGAAGTCATGATCAACTTGCGGACCTTTTCACGAAAGCTCTCGATTTTACACAGTTTCAACGGTTATTGTTCAAGCTTGGATCAATCAACCCCCTTGATCCAGCTTGAGGGGGAGTATTGACAGTATGGACATGGAAGGGAATGACAGTATGGACATGGAAGGGAATATTGCACGTGAAAAGGAATGTTGTATATTCCTTGACAGCTAGGACAGCTAGACACCACATGGTTTGCTGCTTATTTTTCTCTAGTTGCTGCATCATGGACAGCAAGCATAACACCCTGTATTGCATTTGTTTATGGCATGCGTGTATGTAAAATGTGTATAAAACCATGCTGCCATTGCAGCAGTTTAATATGAAAAATAACAACAAGTTGAAACCAAAACTTCAAGAATTAGTTAACGAGTCGTGTCATTTCGTATCAGATTAATGAGTCATGTAAAAAATTGTCATGCCTAATGTTAAGATATGACACACGATATCTTATTAGGTTCTTAACAAATGACATGATAACGATCCGACATGTAAAAGATTCTTAACAAGTTACACTAACGACCCGACTCGTTAACAGATTGATCAGAAATCTGTTATTTTCGTGTAATTTGATGCTGGGTTAACAGGTCATGTGCTTAGTATTTTCCCAAACATAATACAACGTGAGTTAAAAATGTTTGCTAGGATGGCGTGGTCGAAATGGTTTTAACCAAAATTTTTCTTTATCGTCGGACGAATGACATTAACACAATTGTCCAAACCAATGTTTTTTTAAGTCGAACGAGTGACGTGACGCATCAGGTCCATAACCAAGGATCAGGATTCTCTCTTGAGCAAAAGATAAGGATCTTCCTGACCAAACTCATCGGACCATTGAAATTTTATCCAACGGTTACAATTATTATAACTTTTAGAGAAGCCTCTGTTTTGTTCCCGTTGGATAAAAGTTCAACGGTCCGATAGACTTGGTCAAGAGGATCCTCACCTTTTGCTCAGGAGAGCATCCTGATCCCATAACCAAGACCTTTCTCCACCAATGAACACGTAATTAAGACACTAAACACGACGACGTGGCTGAAACTCATTCGTCCACCTAACACTCATAGAAAAGTCGACACGTCTCATGAGTATGATAGAGAAAAGGCTTGATGCGGTTGCCGTCCAAAGCGAGTGTGTCTAGAAACGTTAGCATCGCGTGGACCTAACAAACTTTTAAATTTTCTCTTGTTTTCGATCTCAGATTTGTTTTGTTGTACATAATATTTTCTAACTGCCATGCATAAAGGCGTCAATCCAAAATAATAACATAAAGAAAAATTTGAGCGTCCAAATTCCAAATTTGAACGACAATGAGTTCCATTATCTTTTGGTTTTGGCTTACTCCACGTGAGAGGTTTTTGTTTTCAACTTTGCAACTTGTATGCAACGATGCCGATGTATATGTTTTGATTTGTAATAATTTAATTATTAAAGATTCCCTCCAAATTAGGGCATATTTATTATTTAGAACAGCTCGTAGTTCCTTTTTAATTCTTGTCTTTTCTATGTTAACTTAATTTTTTTTTAATTTGTAATTAGTAATTACATAGGCGACAATGAACATATGAAAACAAGATAACAAGATAACATTTTTTTCTCTCTAAAACACAACCACGTGATGAGACTATAATTAGACAAAAATTATATGATACCGTATGATGATTCTAGCTTTCAATATCGTAGAACACATTATGAGAAATGTTATTTTTATTAGTTTACCTACTTTATAATACATAAAGTAATACAACACGTCACTTACATTTTGGTTGGTGAGTAATACCTTACCTGGGGCCTCCTAATTATATTTGGTTTGAAATAAGTTCATTATCTTATTGTACCTTTAACAAGTAAAGTTATTATATGAGTTTACTTTCAGAACCATATAATATTTGTTAATTTATTTATTTTTGGTTAATTTCTTCGATGAGATTTCTGAAAATGAAATTGGCACAATACACTTGTACGTAACTTGTTGCAGTGAAAGTAGGTGTGTGTGTGTGTGTGTGTGTGTGTGTTATATGTTATATAAGGGGAGGTAAACGAAAGGTGGTGTTGTCCACACTTTCTTTTTTACATCGTACGTACCTCTTTCAATTTTCAACCGTTGGATCGAATGAATTGAAGAATATAAAAATAAAAAACAGAAATTAGCAAAAGGGTATGTGGAGATGAAAATGGATGTGCAGACAATACTACCCTAAATGAAATGTGAAAATTGGTATCAGGTGGAATACCTTACAATAAAAACTTAGAAGCAATTGTACTGACTAGCCAAACGTACTAATAAACTGAGTACAAATTGTTAGAATCCCACAAGCATATAAATCAAACAAACTTAAAAGGTTAAAACTTAACAAAGTGAACTTCAGTTAAGTTTTAGTCTTAGTACTTGAGTTAAGTTCACTTGATTAATAAAGTGTCAATACTAGCAAACCCTACAATATTTAATTCCAGCAAGGTTATAAATAAGGCTTTGTAAAGTAATGAACACATGTAAGTTTTTGGCCGAAAAAACTCACCTCTGGGTTAAAAAATCGAGGACTCTCCACTGAGTCCAGTCCACTAGTGTAAACAAAGGTTCATACAAAGATCCACACAAAACTCAATACCTATAACTCTATCTAAGGAGCAACTTTACCTTTATGCAACCTTGTCTTACACGGGATGGACTTTTTCTGTCTTCTTGAAGTGGCAGCTCCTCCTGACCTCATCACCTTGTGGCACTGAGATCAACACGATCAATGATATGATATGATTTTATGATATGCACAACAGATTTGGATTCAACTAACCAATCAGGTTCCTCAATCAAATAGTTAAAGAAGAACCTAACATGAATCCGAGAGATTGGTATATGAAGGATATGAAAAACTTAAGTTTAGACCAAAAACTTAATGCAAAACCATTAAAACAATGCAACCCTAATATGCAGTGATTGGGTGTTTGTGCATGAGATGGTTTTGTGGTAGGGTTTCGATTTAGAAGCTTAAGAGGTAGCTCTAGGCTAAATGCACTATTTTTCTGAAAATCTGAAAATCCTAACCAAGAACCACAAAAACCTTGAAAACCCTTATAATGGAAGAGATGGATGTTTCAGACAAGGGGAACAAGGGGACACGTGTCACGAGCCAAAGAGACCTTCCCAGATCAAGGTTGAGAAATCCACGCACAGGAAAATGTGTCAGATACCCCGTATGGGCTGTCTTATTTTGCATGCCTAGACAGCTGAAAAACAGACGAAACTTTTGACTAGACAACTACACTAAACAAAAGGAATTCTGGAAAAATAAGTCTGACATGCATATGCAAATGTATGATTTAAACCTTTTGTAGTGAAGATGGCTGGTGCTTTGACAAGTTCAATCCCTAGTAGTAATTCCAGATTAGCATTGCACCCTAATTCTAACTATGAACATGTGTGATACCAAATACAAGATTTGACAAGGAAAACCAAACAATAAAACTAGTATTTAACAAAATGCCTTTTATCTTTAGTTGGTTTTCGAGTGCAATTTAATATTATAAAAAGGAAGTTGACAATAAATATGAGTATAGCCAAGTTGTAGGTAATAACAGTATGCTTTTATCTCTACATTCAAGTTTGAACGTTCCTGGTTATAAATTGAAATAAGTTTAATGTAAAATGCGGTTTTATAAAATATAATTATCTCTTATTATTTTATATAAGTGGGCATGATCCTTCTCCTTTTTCTTTTTGGTTGAAACGGAGATCTTATTTTCCATCCATTCCCAATTATCACCAAGCTATTGTCGTTGCATGTATTGAGAGAGCAAAAAAGGATTAGCCAGCTGGTTCCTCAGGAATTTGCTTCTCAAATGCGATTGTTATTTCCGGAAGTTATTCGAATTTTTTGCCCTCATCTGATTGCACTTTTTGCTAGGGTTTACCAAGAAAAAAACAGCGCGATCATCGTCAATAATTCGCCACCTTTCGTTTGTTCTCCACTGTCATTAGACTCATACGTGCAGAATATATATATACCAATTAGTACATGTCGATTTTTCTTTTATATAGATGTGATAGCTGCATATTTACCATATAAAATTGAGTGCTTTTTTGCTCATTACCCATCAAATTGTGGTAATGCTCGTCTTTCTATGTATACCGTTGGATTAGTTTAAATTTTGAAATTTGTATCTATCCATTACACAAATCTTGAATTTTAAACTTATTTAAAAATGATAAATAGGGTAATGAGCATCACAACTGCTTGAAAACGGTGAGCTAAAATATTCTCATGAAAGTATACATGTGGCATTGAAAGTTAAGCTGCATGCAACTTGAATTATGAATATATATGTCCCTTGGTACTTGATTCTTTAAAATTTTGGAATATTATTGTACCAACTATGCAGGAGGAGTATTTTTTAAGTTTTTACAATTTAAAATTTGAAATGTTTTATGCCATCCAAACAACATATATCATAGGAGGTAAATCGGCTCTAAAATTTCACCTCGTCTAGTAAGAGAAGGGGAAAAGAAAACGAAAGGAGAAAAGTTGAATCTTAAACTACAGTCCTGCTCTTTTAATGTCCTCATTTTTAGGAACCGTGAAGATTAAATACATATTAGTCACAAGATTATATTAATTTAGATCTAAATGCTTAAAATATTCAACAACTTAATAAAATAAAACTAACTTAAAAGTCATGAACCAACCATTAGAAAACTCATTTTCTTATTTTACTTTATTAAGTTGCCAAATATTTTAAGCCTTTGAATATAAACTAATATAATCTTGTAGCTAATAAGCAATTAGTCCTCACAAATTCTCAAAATGAGGACCTTAGAAGAGTAGGACTCCCTAAACTATTACCCTTTCTGTAAGGAAAGTTAGTAAACCATCAGAATCGATCTCTTGAATCCGACATAGTGTCACACACACATTTATTTATCTCTAATACTCTATCATGTTTCATTTCATTTACGGTACTTATCTTTAATGTTCATATTCTTTATTTTGTTGACTAAGTTGAGAGAAGTGTTAGTCTCATTTTGCGTGACATAACTTCTTTGATCTTTTTAGTGTTGAATGTAGCAATATTTTGCAAGTTTTACTGACAGTCGTGGGAAACTGAGTTGTTTAGAGTTGCTAATAAAGAGATAATTTGACCTAAATTTGGGGGGTGGTTTTGGTTCTAGATGTCCCAAATATGAAAAACGAGTGGCAAAGACCAAATAACTCGTGTCACGTCGGTGAAATTAATGCCTCTTTCAGTTAGTTGATGAAATAGATTGAATAAAATGTAAAAATAAATAAATTTTAGATAGCAGTGTATAACAAACATTAAAGCTTTTATCTGTATGACAGGTCTATCTTTTAACACCACCACAAGTTATACAACAGAAATTAGGTAAAATCTCTTGATATTAGTTATATAATATGGCATGTCAACCTTTTTTCTTCAGCCAGCTAGCCAATACATGCATTCACTTCAATAATTCAACACCACACATTCACATTGTAATTGTATGGAAACTTCGCATGTGAACTTTCCCTCTTTGTTGAGAAAATTTTTATATTGATGGAAAGAGAGACCTTGCATGAATTTATAAGTAAGTTTGTATACTTTCTATATTGTCAAATTAATTGTATGGTGGAATCTCTTCTTCTTCGTGGTATCAGAGCATATTGTTCTTCGTGTGAAGCCCAAGCCACACGTGCTCCACATCATCCCGTTCGTTTTGTCCACGATGTTAGGCTTACAAATTCACTACACCTAAGAAGGCGTGTTGAGACTGAATCCTACATTGGTGAGAGAATAAATCATGTATTGCTGAGACTGAATCCTACATTGGTGAGAGAATAAATCATGTATTGCCAATTAATATATGATATAAACCTTATCTTTCTTCACTCACTTTGATTGACAAATTTGTAATATTTTATTTTGTTGACCATATGCATGTAAAGAAGTGTTTCGGGCATACATACAATTTACTCAAAAAACATTTTTTGCTAAGAATATCATATGGTCCATACTTCAGGTTCACGGCATCAAATTGAATACATACTTACGCATTGTATGTATACAGTATGGTCTTTTCCAGTATTCTCCAATCATTACAAATTACGTCACATCTAACATCATCTGATAGAGTTGAGGAAACCCTAATTTGTACGTATGGATATGTATTTGGAAAGATGAACAATTTTCATTTGTTAACTAATTAACCTAGCATCCAAGAAAACAAGCAAAACGGTCGACTACGTGTAATTTGTGGTGTGTCTCTCCATGGTCCAAGGATGTATATTCGTGAAGGCCTGATCGAAGAGTGGACTAAAACTAGTCTCATCAGGGCCATCACTATACTGTCAGAAGCTTTGATAGTCCTGGGTCCAACCCAGGAGTTGAATTAAAGGGTTTTGTCCCAGAGAACAATTATTCTCCCAACAAGAAAAGAGAAAGGAGAAAGGATCCTTGCTGGATCGTTCTTGTGAGGATTCGGGCAATCCTTTGATCACATCCGTTCATCATATGTTGCGCGGTAAGTTTTGTTAAACACTGTTTATATTTAATTTTAAATAAAAAAATTTACAATAATTTGTGACCGAAAAAAAAACCAGACGAACTTGTCCTGCGAAGAGTTGTCACCGTCGTCTTGTTCTGCGTACCGCCAAAGGTAAGAAAAGTATCAACATTACCTGGAGCTGTGTTTGGCTGGATAGCAAGGCTCGGATGGGGCCAAGGCGTAGGACGGCGTGGTTGAGTTTATAATTTATTAGAAGACAGTACAAATATGGAATACGAGCAAAATCTTCAGGTGACATTTGGATAGTTTGTATGCAAAGATAGTAACTTTCTACTTTATTTTATTCAGCGACCCAATGAATAACAAGGCCGGCTGGCCAGCCATGGAGGAGACAGCCACAAGAATATCGTTCGTAAACACGTTATGAATTACATACGTATCGCTTCTAATCCTTATGTCACCCGCAGAGATAAAATGCAAAGACAAAACGCAAAAGGCAACTGATGCTGGTGAAAACGGGACTTCAATTTTCAACAGCTTCGAAATCTGTCAGTCAGTCAGTCAGTCGGTTGGGCCAATCATCTTCTCTGGCACCACAAGAGTATCGAATTCTTCGCTGGATAGCACTCCTAGTTTCAATGCAGCTTCCTGCAGAAGGGTTGCATCTTTGTTAGATTCAAAGACTTCAGCCGATGCTCAAACATGGTTTGATAATGCCATGCGTCTAATACCAAACAGCGACAGAATTTTCCAGTACTCATCGAGTTTAAGCTGAATTAGCTATCTGATGGAACAAATAAAGTATTATGAAAGAGAACATATTGTCACTTAGAGAAGTAGGGAATTAATACCTTCAAAGTGGATCCCTCCTTGTGGGCTGTCTTTGCAACTGCCGCAGCATTATCATAACCAATTTTCTGAAATACAAGCAGATACATAAGTCTTGACTCAAACCGTAGTTACACGAGGAAAACATACACATGAATGCGTGGAAACTTACAGGATTCAAGGACGTGACCAACATAAGTGACTGCAAAGCCATGCATTTTCCATACAGAAACAACGTAAAATCAGTTAGCTCTTAATTCTAAGATATGGAAGACTTAAAAGTTGCACATTCTTCACCAAAAATAAACCAACCTCATGAAGTAACTTTGAAATTCTTTCCTTATTAGCTTGAATTCCTCTCACGCAGTTCTTTTCAAAGGAAGCAGATGCATCCCCAAGCAATCTCACCGACTGTCAGTAAAGAACCAAAAACACCAGTTCAGGAACAAGAGCATGTATATGGTGCTGCAGCACGACAATAGACTCCCAACACAAATCTAGTTACTAGTACATACAATAACAAAAGGGCATTTCTTTAGGAAGTTCCATCATATGGAGAACTCAAGATATCATAATGCATCCAATTATGTGAAAATGCTTTATGACATTATTGTATCCAGAACTACATTCAAGAAATGCCGGTACTTGATTGCTGAAATTTCTGTACATATATGATTTTGATTGTGAACTACAAATCATGGAAATATCACAACAGAACTTACATGCAGGAGACCACTAGCAATCATTGGCTTGAACACATTAAGTTCGAAGTGACCGTTTGATCCACCTACCGTAATGGCCACATTGTTACCCATAACCTGCATGCCATAAAAATACAGATTGGTTAGGAGAAAAACTGTAAAAAGAAGATTACAATATCCTAACATCAAAGTGTCAAACCAACAAGTAATTAATGACTTCCCAGTTGTTTGCATGTCTTAACGAGACAAAAAAAGGAGACACTTTACCTGAGCACAGACCATTGTGAGAGCCTCACACTGGGTAGGGTTTACCTTCCCCTGAAACAAAAATGAACTCGATCAAAATGACAAGTTTAGTGGGGTTAAAATTTTGCACAGAAAGCTAATTACAGGTATTGGGCTATTTATTCATAAACATATTTAGGTAAGATATGAGAGTTTACGGGCATAATGCTGCTACCAGGCTCGTTTTCAGGGAGAATGAGTTCACCAAGGCCACAACGCGGACCACTGTACAAGAAATGCATCATGAATTCATAATTACATAAAGTGCACATGGAAAAAGGATGAAGAAAAGGCAAGGTGATCCAAATAGTACACAAACCTTCCTAGTAAACGTATATCATTTGCAATCTTCATCAAAGAAGTAGCAACTGTGTTCAGGGCTCCGCTAGTTTGGACAAAAGCATCATGTGCAGCCTGGAAAAAACAATAATGAATCAATAGCATGCAATATTAGTTTGTTGTATACGATGCAAGAATGTTTACCAACTGTTCAATCAAGTTAAATATTTCATCCACCAAAAGAAGAAGATGGACATTTAGTGTAGTGACTCACCAAAGCTTCAAACTTGTTTTCTGCAGTGACAAATGGTAACTTTGTTTCCTCAGCTACTGCTGCAGCTATCTTTACATCAAATCTGGGCGGAAGACACGAAATAAACGCAAATGAAAAACGCATAGAAATTTCACAATGAAAGTTATAATATTTAAACGTTGAGCAATAAGATACAAAGCATGCCTCTACTCTATATACAATACTAATTGGGGTGATGAAGTACTAAAACAAATGGTGAATTAAATACTTATCGTAGAAACTTAAATCTTGAAATATCAGAGCAGGAAAAAGAATTAATAAGAGTTAAAATCAAACCACGATTCCCCCAACTGAAAGCACATCAGAATACCAAGGCAGGCAAACGTAGAGAGATAAAAACATGGAAAAAGAACACAAGTATTCTTCAACGCTAAAAGCTATTCATACCCCTTCTTTGTGTTCAAT
The DNA here is from genome assembly GCF_019419815.1 of Pyrus x bretschneideri. Classification (NCBI taxonomy): domain Eukaryota; kingdom Viridiplantae; phylum Streptophyta; class Magnoliopsida; order Rosales; family Rosaceae; genus Pyrus; species Pyrus x bretschneideri. The sequence continues at coordinate 5,794,231 of NW_025999557.1, forward strand.
CCAGTCCCAACAGCAGTACCACCCTGTGCAAGCTGCTCAAACAAAAATTTCAATCAATCAGAACGTATAAAAGAAAAAATAAAAGGGAAGGGAAAGCAACTCAAAATCCTATGAGTTGCCTACCTGATACATCCTAGGTAGAGTAAGCAAAACTCGTTCAATTCCATATTTCACCTGCAGCCAAAGAAAGAGGCTTATAATAAGTATCTCCTCGAACAAGATACCAATCTTGTCCAAGAGTTAAAAGTGTAAATAGAATAGTACGGCCCAATGGTGAACAAATCTCTGCCAGAGGAAAGTAAGCTCACTTGTGTTGAATAGCCGCTGAACTCTTGCCCAAGAGTTAAAGGTGTCGCATCTTGTGTGTGAGTACGTCCAATTTTAACAATATCTTTGAATTCTTCAGACTGGTAACAGTAAAAAAGGTGGAATCAAGAACTTTCAATAAGATATAAATATGCTTTTGAAGGACAACGGGAGAAATTAAACCTTCGAATGTAGGGCAGCATGCAAAGTTTGCAAATTTGGTATCAGTCTTGAGTTAATTTCCATTGCAGATGCAATGTGCATGACCTGGAAATAACACACAACGTTCAAATAAACAGCAACAAAGCAAAAAAAAAGCCTCACTAAAACAAAAGAAAAGGACTTACCGTTGGGAAAGTGTCATTAGAAGATTGTGATCTATTAACATGGTCATTCGGGTGCACAAACTTTTCGCCGCGCTGATGGCCAAGTATCTCAGCGGCCCTGTTCGCAATGACCTGGGCACAGTCCAATGTATTACCCCATTAATTGACAGTTGACATACACAAGAAGCACGACCCAAGAGCATAACTTTCATGGATCAGTGCTAGCTAGCTGCTAAGAGCTCACCTCATTGGCATTCATGTTGCTTTGGGTTCCACTGCCAGTCTGCCAGATGACAAGCGGAAAGTGTTCGTTGAGCTTCCCCTCGGCGACTTCTTGGGCGGCTTGCATTACTGCTTTCCCAATAGTTGGATCAAGACCATACTCCATGTTCACCTGCAGTTAGTCACCACAAAATTCAGCTAGGCAATACATCAAACACCTTACAGGCACAGCCAAAAAGCACAAACCTTTGCAGCGCATTTTTTGAGCACCCCAAAAGCACGAACAATGGGTTCGGGCATTCGCTCCCGCTCGCCGCCGATATCGAAATTCTGCAGCGATCTCTGAGTCTGCGCCCCCCACAGCCTGAAAAATCACGTCTTGAATAATTAAATCACTTCAAAATTAGAGACATGAAAAATGAAACAGCAGCTGGGAATTGAGAGAAAGACGAACTTGTCTGAGGGAACGTTGATGGGTCCAAAAGTGTCCCTTTCCTCTCTAAACTTCGTCGAATACGGTCTCAAAGAAGTAGCGTAGCGCAACGCTGCCAACGGCGTCGATCCACCGCCCGCCCGCCGTGACACGAGGTACATCGCCATTTGCAGGTGGTTGAGCTCGGACTGATGGAGAGAAGAATGGAACGGGAGCAGAGGGGTAGGGTGAGTCCAAATTATTGAGCGGCGTGCCAGAAAGCGGGATGCTTTTGGACTAAACGCAGTCGCCTTAACAAACCCGACTGTCGTTTTGGGTTGAGATTTGGGTCGTATGGTCTGGCTCATGGGCTGGTGAGTTGGCCCATATAAGTTTGCAATAGGCAGTCCGAGATTCATGTTACCCAATTAGGCCCACTACACATGGAAAAAATAAAATTAATCAAAAGGAAGAAAAATAAAAAGTAAAAGTAAAAGCTAAAAATTATTCAAGTGGTGAATTGTTTTGATGGATAATTACTTTGTCCTTTAACCTCTATGTCTCCGGTTAGCGAAGGTTAGAGTAGCGATACCAATTGTTAAAAATAAAAAAATAGGATAGCACTCATGTTTTGTATTTGTACCCCGAAGTCACTCTCTAGTCTCTACATCCATTTTTTTATTACACAGATATATGTTTACACAAAAAGGTGGGAGATTTGGGTTAGGCCACACAATAGGCCAATCACCCAATGAATCAACCATAATAAATAGGTATCGAACTCGTCATTAACATGATTCAAACTTAAAACCTCCTATTTATATGTGAAGGAAAAAATCATTAGACTATAGTACTAAGTAACACCCAACCCAATTATTAAAACTTTTCTTTACACTTAACTAAATTAATTAAATATTAAAATATTAAAAACAAAATCCTAAGTGAATGAAGAACTAAGGGCACGGGCGTCCACTACTAGGTTTAGTATTATTACTCTTTACTTGTAAGTAAGATGTCTTAGGTTCATGTTTAGTAAATGTCGGATTTAATATCAATTTATTTCTCCACTTTTTAATGTAAATGTATCGTTGTATAAAAAAAGAACTCAACAGAGTCGTTCTTTAGTAGTTATAAAGAAGTAGATATTATAATATTTCCTTTTATAATTGTCCACGCTTGGTTTATCATATTCGAACTCGCAGGACAACACCATTTTCAATAGTGTGGGTACATTAATTAGTTTCCTTAATGTAAACAAATAACCAAATTAATTATCTTTCATTCATATTTTAATTTATCCATGTTCAAAAGTTAGAGAAATAAAAAGTAATTTACATGCATGCATGCACGCATGTAGGTTATGCAACACAACACACTTAAATTTTAAACCAAGCTGTTTGAGAAATACTCGAAATCAAAGAAGAAACAAATAACAATGCAAGAAGACAGATATCTTAAAAGGAAATATAAACAACCGACTGAGCAACATCAACTTGAGAGTGAGAGAGAGAGAGAGAGAGAGAGAGAGAGAGAGAGAGAGAGAGGTAGATGTTTTACCTGTCTGTAGCTAGCGCTGTATATATATGCAACAAGAGTAAGGAAGACAAGCAAATAAAATGGAGATTTTGGGCTAAGATTTTTGAAGCGCAGTTCCAGTATTTGGAAACAAAACTTCAGAAAGCGGTATATTTATAAACTTACTGAGCACTTTACTTGGATAAATTAAAGAAAGACGACTTGGCTCGGCTCGGTTAATTATGCATTTACTAGTATTTGTAGTTGACGAAGTTTTCCACACGGCATGTATTGTACATGCAGAGAGCCAATGACCTTCAAATCTGTAGGGCTACCCTGGACTATAGCCTAGGTAGCTTTTTATAAAAATAAAAAAAATTAATATTTTACATGTAATTTTTATTGATTTTCGAATGTAACTCATTATATATTTAGTCACTAATTTTAATTCTTTTTGTTTAATTAATTATATAAAATTATATACTACAGTTTACAAACCATCTATTTTTGTTACATCCTTTTTCTCATTGCTTTTTGTACATGTACAAGTTTGGATTTGTTTAAATTTTAACACATATTTGTTTAATAACGAAAATTCTCAACTCACCTTGTGAAATTTTCGTAAGCTAGAGCATACTTTGAAAAATACAGTATTAAGTTTCTTTGTTTAAAAGATTTAAGTATTTAAGCTAGTCCACCCGATAAAAATTTCCTAACTCCGCCATTGTGTGTAGGTTGTATTGATAAATTTTTATTTTCATTTTCATTGCATGTTGTCTTTAATGGTAATTCTATAACGTAGGCTAGAAAAGAAAAATCACATTAAAGCTTTAATTAGTTCGGCATAGAGACACAAAACATATGGATTCAAATGAACCTTCTCAAACTAATACTCTAGATTGGTTCAAAATTTGGGAAAATTTTTTAGTGTGACGGTGATACTATGACAGTGTTGTTAATCTATGTGTTAATAGACACCATAACAAATATCTAGAATAGAATGTATAGATCTATGTGTTATAACATTAGCGGAATGGTAAAATCGGATAGTTAAATTTTTCATTCTACAGTTTGTTACAGTTGGAGGGTTAGATTTAGTAACATAGTTATTACTAGTTTTTTACAGTTTGTTACATTAGTCTTAAGCTAATGACGGAGATTAAGTTAGCTTATCACTATTATTGTGAGCTGTACACGTACTAGAATGCTCTATCTAGCTATTATTGAATCAATGAAATCATTCTCAAATTTCCTTCAACAACGTGACAATTATTACCGAAATGCATGTCTAATAAAATCAAATACACTGATTCAGCATGTTAAATCTTCTTGTAAGTTGTATCGCCTGAAATGTATGCCTTTCATTTCTGGCGTGCATGCATGCAAAAAACATATATATATATATATATATGTGTGTGTGTGTGTGTGTGTGTTGTATATATATGTATTGTGTATATAGCATTAGCATATCTATATCTAATATAGTATACAAAACAGTATATGATAGTTAGATGAAGATAAAAAGAATGAACGGTTTCGATTACGATATTTGTACCATGAAGATGCGTTATCATGTGTGAGGGGATAACTAGGTTCCCCATGAGGGAACACAAGCATACAATGGCGGAGCGAGGATAAGAACTTAATTGAGTTGTTCTTTAGTGGTTATTAAGTAGATGTTTTTTTATTTAATTTATTATTATTAAGGGAAGAGGTGGGTTCAAAACTTTTACAATAAGCAGAGAAGGAAGAGTTTTGAACCTGGGAAGCATGGATAGAAATTCAACACTCTATCCATTAGGATATTGGACCACATGCTGATAAATGCATACAAAAACCAACTTAATTAAATTATCTTTCATTCATATATCAGTCACAACTGATAAATGCAATGCGATTTCTTTTTTCAAGTAAATGCAATGTGATTAATATAAACAACACAACTTTTCACTTATCCATGTTCAAAAAGTTAGATAAACAAAAATAATAATTCTCAATTTCACATGCATGCATGTAGATTATGCAACACAACACACTAAATTTTTAAAAATAAGGTGTTTGAGAAATACTCGAAATCAAAGAAGAAACAACGCATGAAGACAGATATCTTAAAAATACGAACAACCGATTGAACGACATCAGTATGTGTGTATGTGTGTGTGTGCGCGTGTGTGAGAGAGAGAGAGTGTGATAGCTTTTTTAAGAGTACGGAAGACAAGGGAAGACGAGCTTAAAATGGAGATTTTGGGCAAATATTTTTGAAGCGCAGTTCCAGTATTTGAAAACAAAACTTCAGAAATAGGTATATTTATACCTTATTGAGCAGTTTACGGGAATCGTAGGAAGTAGCTGATAAACAAGTATAGGAATTAAAGAAATACCACGAGGATCGGTAATAAATTTAGTAGTTGTGGTTGAAGAAGTTGTCCACACTTTTTTCATATACTGTATTATATTATGCAGAGGATCTCTCACATTGCTGTGGTTTTATGTTTCTTAATAACTTTGGCTCAAAACGACCTAGTTCTGGCCAGGTCATTTTAAAATATCAATCTATTTTCTTCCTCATTGTGATTTGCAGAACCTCCACTGCTCCGTCTCTGCAGAAAGCTATTGTAAACAATGACTTTCAAAGGTGTAGACTTTCAAAATGTGTAGGGTGTACTGGTAATTTACATAATATAGATTAGAAAAGAAAATTCACATTAAAGCTTTAATTGCTCAATCTTTCTCTGACAAGTAATAAGGAATTGTTCTCAACCTCAAACCTCGAGCAGAATTCGAAGATGGTGGACTTTGCGTCGATCGCCTGAAGAAATTAAGAGTTACAAGCTGGGAAATGATGTTCCGAAATCGCAACCCTTCGATCGATTGTTGTTGTCTCAAAAAAGGTATTAAAAACAAACTTCTTACTGCATTTGGATCCAAATTTTTTTCAACGAAACCGAGCACAATGTGTTGAATGGAAGACAAAATCTTATTGTTAAGTTGTTAAAGATAGAAATCCCACCCACAAGATCCGTGGTTGTTGCGTCTTCTATGGATCTGTTTTTTTTTTTTTTTTGGTCAACCTGGTTGAGAATGGAAATTACTATATATTGTTTAACCAAGTACTGGACCGGTGTTGTCAAAAGGCAAAAGTTTTCTGTCAACGAAAATGTTTATCTGTGGTACTTCAGATACGATGGCTTTCTTTGGTTCGCTGTGCATCGTTAATTAGTCGGAAAACTAAGTCTTTAAAGGTAAGACGACGACAACAACCAAGCATTATCACTGCTGCATTATTTCTTTCGAATATGCTGAGTTGGAGATGAATCCCAACTCTTCAACTGATAATTAGTACTTGTTATTATCTCATGTATTTTCAGTCTGTAATTTTGTTATTGGAGATAAGACTTCTTGTAACTGAGAATCCACTGTCTACCTAATGAGGTAGATCAAACTTACCTATCTGTAAAAGACACGACGATGATTTCTCAAATCACTTGTTCCCGTGTTTAACCATTCATTATTGACTTGAGATATCGTCATTGTGGCATTTTCCAGATACATAGAAATTTTTTCTCATAACGGGGGACCCTCGACCCGTCTCCTGCAGTTATGATGCCCTACTACTGCTGCCCAGTAACACTCATAGTGCTCTACAAGAATTGAGAGACACAAAACTACTACACCGGGCTCCATTTCACTAATCACAAAAGCAAAGTTACGGTCTTTGAAAATTAACTAAATGAAATCAACCAACCCCATTGACCCCATGTCTTTGCAATTTGTCCCTCTCAGGCTCTCAGCCTTCACAAATTAACAAACAAAAAATCAACAAAAATAGGAAAAAAAAAAGAAGGAAAAAAAAAAGGAGGAAAAAAAAAGAGCTTTAATTAATTGAAATTAGGTGTTTAAAGTACTAAAGCTTGTTGCTTTGCTTAAGTTCCTATGTAATATGAATATTTATGAATTTATGATATATATATATATATTGGCCGTTTCTAGTTAGCAGCCAAACAATTTAAATTCTAGGTGGCGATTGCTAGCTGGTTTTCTTTGTTCCCCTCCTCCACGGCCGCCGCCGCGGGTTACCCATGTGATTGCGTCCTTTATCCAAGGGTTTTTTTGTCAATATGCTCAAAAACATATCGTTATCGTCAGCCTTTTTCTACAACCAGAAGCACTTACAGCTTCGCTTCTGATAAGATAAGCTCCAGCAATTTGATGCCAATCCCTTCTTTTTTGCTTTTCGACAACTACCGGATATTTATAAAAACAAATTACAACGAGGTAATGAACAAATCACCAAACTGTTAAACGTGGATCATCAAACGCACCGTTATCACGTATTTGTATATGTGGGAGTCAAATTTGAGACTATTGTTAAACTTCAAGCACAATTAGGTATCAAATTCATCATTGGCAACTGAAAGCGTTTTTAGATAAAATGTTTTTAGATTTTAAAAACACGAAGCATGTACTTTTTGCGTTTTCACTAAAAACATTTTCAATCATTTTAAAGCGTTTTCAATAAAAACATTTTCAATCATTTTAAATGCGTTTTCACCAAAGACAAGTGCTCAGAATGTGTGGCATGTGATGTTGTAACAAAGTGAGTGAATAGCAGGCATTGTACATTGACAGATTAATAAGCCATTAGGCGTGGAACAAATGGCGCCGCAGATTTTGGTAAAACAACACAAAGTCCTCGGAGAAAACTTAAAACTAAAAAAGAAAACAAATACGTGTTCGTAAAAGGTGTGTCATCAGTTGAAGTGTTTGATTTGATGACAGTCTCATAATTGATACTAGGAGGAGGAGGAATGAGGGAATAAATTCAGCACTCTGAGGAGAAGCAGCGGCAAGAGGGGCTGACAAACACTCATAAAGGAGGAGGAGCCGACGAGGGTGGCCTACACATGGCGGCACAAGTGGTTGCGGTCTGGCGCTTTGGCATCTTGGGCTGACGCCAGCCTTGTAGTATCGCCGCTTCAATGACATTATGGTCCCTCCGCCCCCACCACCGTGCGCAGTGCACCCAACAAGCAAGTCTATGCCTTCCAGTAATTTAGTATGTCACCATCATGGTATCTCATCAAACCAAATTATACATTACATCTTTATTACCAAACAATCACAATTCACTCATTGTTATTTGTAGAAATTAAAAGATAATTAGTTTCAGATATCTTCACACCAATCAAATTCTCGTATTAATTACACAGAGTTTGACTGTGTTTTTGTGTCTGTGATGGATGCATGGAGGGTTTTTGGGGCCAAGATTGTGTCGGCAAGACAGGATTTTGTGTTGGGAATTGTGGAGGTTTAATTAAATTACTAAATTTGTTTAAGGAACAAGATTACCTTTTTATGTCGAAGATTTTGTAAAAGATAAAAATATATATATATATATATTATTCAAATTTGCACTTTCCAACTTTGATGCGTGGAAAATGCTTTTTATTGTTACGCAAGTTGCAAATTTCAGCTGGCTTTTACTTTTTTTAAGCTGTCGTTTTCTCTCACCACCCGTTTGTTTTTGTTTGTTTTTTTGTTTTCATGTACATCATTGGCAATTTATAATTTTATACACCAAACCCTCCTCTCACTTGATCCTTCTCACTTCTTCTTCCTCCCTTCGTTTCACATTTTTACTGGGTTTTTGCAGAGATTTTAGAGCCTGCTGCTCTCTGAGTTTGGTCATTTGGTAATTTTCTGTTAAGTGGAAGGGCAAACGACTAATGAAGAGCCTAGTAAGTACGTTGGTTTTGATTTCTGGTGTTTGATTCATATATACATGTGTTTGTATGTTGGTTTTTAATTTTCATCATCCGGGAATCTGCAAAAAATGATCTTTTTGATCCAGTGATTGTTGGTTTTTACATTGTATATGGGATTTCCGTACGATGTTTATGAATTCATAATTCTCAGATTAGATTGCTTCTTTGTTTTGCCTACATTGTCAAGATCTTCGGACATCGAATGCTGTGTACTTTAGTATCTTCTTTGCTCTCTATATCATTGATTTTTACGTTTGCGCTTTCTGCATCATTGATTAAGGTTTCGATTTTAGTGTGTTTTTCTTGGTGTTCTACTAAGTTTTGGTTGCAGGATTTTTGTAGGCACATCTCTTACTTCCGTCCAAGGTTAATTGTCTGTTGTTTTCGTATATTCCAGTTGGCTCTGCTTTTGATTCTGGCATTTACTAGTGCTGCTCAGTATGATCGAGAAGGGAAGGACGGAGAATGCGAAAGGAAGAAGCTTTTCGATCCAAGACCTCACAGTGTGTCACTCTTGGAGTTTGGAGCAGTTGGAGACGGGAAAACATTGAACACGGTCGCGTTCCAAAATGCTATTTTCTATGTCAAGTCATTTGCTGACAAGGGCGGTGCTCAGCTCTATGTTCCGCCCGGAAAGTGGCTTACCGGAAGTTTTAACCTCACCAGCCACCTCACGCTCTTCCTGGAATCTGGCGCCATCATTCTTGGATCCCAGGTTCACATATAACGCAAAGGAAAATTTATTTCCGCACACTTTTTTTCTTTCTGTGCACCGTGGTTTATTCATGTCATTTGATTTTTTATCAATTCAAAGGTGGGAGAAAAGGGCGTGTGGAAATCATTTCCATAACCAAAAATTTTCTCTGCTTTGTTCCAATAGAAACTTTCCCACATTGTAAAAAACACTCGGTGTTGGCAATGCTTATGCAGGATTACACTCACTGGGAAACTGTGGAACCCCTGCCTTCTTATGGTCGAGGGATTGACTTGCCGGGTTGGAGATATCGTAGCTTGATCAATGGAGACAATCTAACAGATGTGATAGTAACAGGTGAGGATTTCATCCTTAAAAAATGCTTGTCTGCTGACATATATTGAGTTCTGCCTTGTACGTAACTCATTCCACATTCGATAAATTTTACCAGGTGATAATGGAACCATTGATGGACAGGGTTCCGTCTGGTGGGAACAATTCAGCTATCATGCCTTGAATTATAGCCGACCACATCTAGTGGAATTTACCGGATGCGAAAATGTTACCGTATCAAATTTAACCCTCTTGAACTCCCCTGCTTGGCACATTCATCCGACATACTGCAGGTACTGCTCGTAGCTTCTGAGGTCAAATTTTGCATTTCTGGTACCAGTTGCATTTCAAGAACTGATGCTAACCTTTACGTGTCGAAATAATGCAGCAATATGCAAGTTCTAAACATAACTCTTCATGCTTTTCATGCATCTCCATATACTAGCGGTATAGTCCCAGGTGCGTCAAACATTATTTTTCACTGTTTATCTATCACTGCATCTGTATATACAAAGAGCCTAAGTATCTTTCGTTCGTGTAACTTCAGATTCTTCAGAAAATGTTTGCATTGAGAACTGCAACATTAGTATGGGGCATGACGCAATTGTTCTCAAGAGCGGTTGGGATGAGTATGGAATTGCCTTCGGAAAACCAACAAAAAATGTACACATCCGTGGCGTTAAGCTTCAGTCTTCTTTAGGCTCCGGCCTGGCATTTGGCAGCGAGATGTCTGGAGGCATATCACATGTACGTGTAGAGCAACTTCGTCTACATGACTCATTCATCGGCATTGCACTCAAGACAGCTATGGGAAGAGGAGGTTATATGAAAGACATAGTTATATCCAATGTTGAAATGGAGAACATTCACTTGGCAATTGAGGCTACTGGTCAGATCGGTTCGCATCCTGATGAAAAATATGATCCTGATGAATTGCCAGTAGTTAAAGGAATCACCTTTGAGAATATGGTCGGCACTAATGTTACATTAGCCGGAAGCTTTTCTGGACTCGAAAAATCGCCTTTCACATCCATCTGTCTCTCGAATATCTCATTCTCCCTCACTTGGAATTCGTCTACCTCATGGTTCTGTTCCAACGTGATCGGTTTTTCGCATGAAGTTTCTCCCAAACCATGTCCAAATCTCCAAGACTCGGCTTTTAACTCTTCCGCAGCTTGCTTCTTTCCCTTATATAATTATGCTTCAGTTTTGTGAGATCAACGTCGAAAAAGACAAAATCATTGGTTTTTGGCAATCTGTACATGAGATACCATTTGTACAGAAGAATTTTCCAATAAAGCTCCAACTTCGTATCTTCCATCTCTTTGAATACATACAAACAGGCATTCTCTGCCTTGCTACGAGATCTTTTCAAGTGTCAGCGGCGTCCTGATAGGCTCACGTAGGGCCTCATCTCTTCTTGTACAAGGAAATTTTGGTAGTGCTGTACAACTCAGATAGCCTTTTGCTTCCGTTGTGTCTTTATTTTCCTTTGATTACCTTTAGCTACGATGTAAATTTCGTGTAATGTGGACTGATACCAGATTAATTTTCTGGCACAAAGAGGATTAAGTGACTGATGTGATTGAAATTATGAGTAATTCTTGTTTAATGTCCTGATTCAGTCAAGTTTGGTAATGGATGGACTTGTGGATCCTGCACCGTAGTTGGTTCCGTCAGTGTCCGTATTGTTGGAGGGAAACTTACCAGCACAGATGTTACAGTGACGATATTTCAAGCCAATCACACACTGTCATGTATTTGGATGTGTACTAAAGTTCGTTTCTTACTTTCCGACATGGTAATGTTGCAGATGAAAATAACCATAAACTTTGTAAGCTTACATTTCTCATGTCCTGTGCTTTTAACCCAACTCAATCTGAAAAAAACTTATGCAATGGTCACCACCAACTGTTTTTGGTCCCAAATCTTTGGGGTTGCTTTTTCCAGTAAATGTTGGTTATTTCTTTATGTTATTTGAATCAGTAACCAATTTATGGATGAGTGCTCTTGAAGTAACAAAAGATCTTGAATTTGAGACTTTCTACACCAAAAATATTCTCTTAAACGAAGGTATTCGTGCTTGGATGGCGGCTCAAGATCAGCCTCATGAAAACCTTATATTCCCTGAGGAGGTTCTACCCCGTGGAAACGCTCTTTAATGGAACTTTAGCTTTAGCCGGTCGTGACCAAGAAACCACCGGTTCATTTGGTGGGCCGGGAATGCCCGACTTATCAATTTATCCGGTAAACTACTGGGGGCTCATGTAGCCCATGCCGGATTAATCGTATTCTGGGCCGGAGCAATGAACCTATTTGAAGTGGCTCATTTCGTACCAGAGAAGCCTATGTATGAACAAAAGGCTAGAAACAAAAAACTGGATGAAAGGAGACATGCATACCGTGAAAGTTGACCGGAAAACAAGAATGACGGAGAATATAGAGGGCTTTTCACGTAAAAGACCGTGACAAAGAATGACGGAAATAGAAAGAGCTTTTCACATGCAAGCCCACGACAACTTTACACGAAAATACAGCTGAGGCTGCTGCAACTATTCGTAGGCACCAGGACTTTCGAAGAGGTAAGCTTCAACAACTTCTTTGTACATGTCCATTGCTCTTTCTTTGCCACCCCTGATTTCTTCCTCGTTGATCTCCAAGTCACCCGCGGCATCGTACTCACTCATCATCTTACAAGTACATCCGCCGTTGGGGGAAGCTTGAAAGCTCACCTCGTAAGAAATGGACTTAATCTTGCCCACCAATACATCTCCTTCAACCAGAGGGTACTTGCACACCAAATTCTCCACGTCCAGAGTGTCTTGTAACGCGTACCAGCACAGCATCAACGATGACGAGCATGTAGGCACATTTAGACACAATGGCGGAGTTAGGAATTTTTTATCGGATGAGCTTGCTTAAAAATTTAAATTTTTTATAAATAAAGAAACTTGATACCGTGTTTTTTGTTATATCAGCTAGCTTAAAAAAATTCACAAGGTGAGCCAAAAATTTTTGTAATTAAATAAATACGTGTTAAAATTCAAACAAATCCAAACTTGTACATGTACAAGAAGATGGTATGTAAACTGTATTATATAATTTTATATAGTTAAATCTAAAGAATTCGGATTAATGACTAAATATATGGTGGGTGAAAATCAATCAAAATTACATGTAAAATTTTATTTTTCACTGGAAGCTACTTGGGCTACAGCCCATAGCAGCCCTTAACCTGGCTCCGCCAGTGTTTAGATGTGAAACAAAGAAATGTGGCACGACGAACGTGATGATTTTTAGTTTGAAGTAACTTCCGCACTCTACTTTTGTCCACCTCCATTCCTCCTTTTTACTTTAGCCATGGACAAAAACAAAAGTAGGATGCATAAGGAGAAACAAGAGTGTGAAAATCATTACTTTTTTTATTAGGGTCATCAATTACAAAACAAGTGGTTAAAACTAGACATGTAAAAGAGAAATGCGATGCGACGAAGATGATTTTTTATTTGGGAGTTATTTCCGCCTCCCATTTTTTTCCGTTTGCACTCCTTTTACTCTAGCAATGGACAGAGACAATCAAAGGTTGCCTATGGAGAAAATCAGAGTGTGAAAATCACTATCCTTTTGATTAGGGTAAATGATCACATGCTTAATTGATAATTACACTCAGCAAAGTTGATCTGCTTGATGCTTCCTACGCCGCCGTCGCCGTGGATGATTTCGATGCTCTTGATGGCCGTAGGCATGAGCTTGGGGATGAGATTGTCGGAGTCTGTGATCAAGGCCTTGAACAACCTGTCTGCTGCCACTGGACTTGTAAATTCCTGCCTCGAACTTATGGAACTCATGATAGTTAGCTAATTAATTAGCCTTTTGCTAATATGAAAAATGATAATTAGAGAGTTTAGACGTAGGGTTGAGAGAACTGAATTGAATGTAAACTCCTGGATCAAAACTTGAAGATTTGAATTTCTTACTTTTTATAGTTGGCTTTGTTGGACCATATTTATTGCTATAAGCATAAACCATAGAACACAAAATTTGACCTAATCGTCATAGTCTAATAGATATGAAATGAAACCGACATGGAAATGCTTTTAAAATGATTGAAAACCCTAGAGAAAATAAAATACTTTTGGATACTAAACACACTTAAGTTTTTCTTGTAAGAAACACATAATTGGTGCTTCTTTGCATGAAGCACTTTAGATGCTTTTTAGGATTTACTTGCATTTTTATTAAGGATTGGTTTCAAAAATATTTTTGCTAAAATACTTTTAATCATTTTAAAAGTACTTCCAAAATAGTCTAATTCAAACGTGTAGATATTTGTATTATTGTTGTTGTTGTTGTTACAATCATCAAACATTGATTTATATAACAAACTGTTCTTGTCCTTGCTAGATTGTTAGACGCATCTAAATCATTTTTCAGACAATATAATCCACCAACTTGTTTGGATAGGTACCTTTTGGTTCATGGTTAAAAATTTAAACTATTTCTCGATTTTTGCATGTCGTTTATACAAATATAAAACAGTTAGATGATATTTTTTATGTTAAAAGTAGAGGGTATGTTCGTGTCTCTTGGAGCCAGCGAGCCAAAGAAAAGGCCAAGCTTTATTAAGGAATGGAGAAACAAACTTAAGACCTTGAGTGCATAGATAAACGCTCGTAATCATTAAAAAATTCACGTAATAATCACAAGAATGGGAAAATATAAAATTTATAAACAGGGATTATATGTCATCCACACCAAAGTCTGGCAGGATTTGTCAACAGAACTCACTCTTAAACATATACAAGCAACTGGATTTATTGCTTCACTTTAACTTTGTATATATATAACAAGAATGTATTAAAACCTCTCTCTCCGTAATAAATCAAAGAAATCATTGAAAAAAAAAAAAGAAGAAAAAAAAAACCTGAATCACTCCGTCAATGTATCGAGTTATAACACCTCTACTTTCTACTCCCAGCTTTGCGTTTCATCTCAGCCGGAACTGGCTGCCTTGCAGTCCGATGTGGTGGTACCCCGTTCAAAGGTTTTCGTGACGGTGAAGGGCCTAGAGAAGGATTAAAGCTCTTGCTGCGGAAAACCATTAGCAGCTCTTTTAGGAATCAGGTTATATAAAACTCATGCAATTTGCAAACAGAAAGCCACGTTCGAATTACCTTGGTTCTAGGCCTTTCATTGGCTTTCCATTAGGTTTCTTGGTTTTCGACGCAATCCCATTGGCTATGCTAGTAAGTTTAGTTTGATTGAATTGCCAGAGCAAATCATGCTCTGAAGAGTCACTGGTGGCAGCATCAAGATCATCCATGTCATCGGTGCTAGCAACATTGAACCCGTTGCTTCCCGCGAACATATTGTAGGATTGTTCTGGATAAACCTTGGAAGAATCCTGGAGATATTTCTGGTAGAAACCATCAGATAAATTCCCACTGTCTGCTCCCCATGATCCTAAAGGATTTCCAGCTCTGCTTGCTTCTAGCTTGTTTACCATAACCTTATCAACCCACTCGCCCGAGCTCATGTCTCTATCATCCTCTCCACAGTTCTGAATAGGACTATCAACTGGGGGCCAGGGAGATGAATTACCTAGTAGCTCATCAAGATCAAAGCTTTGTCTTTTTGTCCTCGAAGCAGAATTGTCGTTAATCTACAAAAGCAAGACATCAACAAGAGCGCCAAGTCACAGAGATTAGAACATACTAGCCAAATGACCGTTGAAAACAAATCTAGGACAAGAAACTACAAGGCAAAAGAATGAGGCATCATACTCAAAATTTGACGTGACATCTACTGACAGTTGAAAAACAATGACGTCCTTCAGAATCACCATCAAAAGCTTACACTTACCTGAATTTTGCCTACATTGATCATTGGTGTCTGGCAACCATTCTGATCCCCCATCATGTCTGTACCCTGATGGTTAGAATGAAATGGTGACATCTCACCAGATTTCATCCTGTATTTATCAGAGCTGCCAGAGACTGGGGGTTGATTGCGTTCAGCTTCCTCTTTCCTGGCTAGTTGTGCCTTAAGACCTGCAATCTGATCGCAATAGAAAATTTCAGTAATGCATAATGAGAATTGAAACAATACAAGTGAGTGTGACAGCGTGTAAAAACCTGTTCCTTGAGAGCTTTGACATCTGTGCTATCTTTGTTTACTCGGGCTGCACCAAGTTCAACTGTGGCTACTCGCTCTGCAAATTTGAGCGTGCTTATTGTTTCACCAACAGCATCTGGCTCAGGGCTTATGTGAACAAACATAAGTGTCTTGGCCTGTCCACCTGAAATATGATTACAAATAGAGAACCATAAACAAAACTTTCTCAATAAACCAGGCTAAACGTCTCTCGAGAAGGCATGTTTTAGTTAACCTTACCAAGTGAATCTTGGAGCAACTGTGTTAGTTTACTATTTCTATAAGGAACATGTGGATTCTTTTGGGCAAGGGAAGCGATAACATCGCCTAAAGCTGAGAGTGATTTGTTAATATGTTGAGCTTCTTTTAATCTATCCCCAGTCACCTCAGATTTGTCCACCCTCTCACTTCCTGCAAGATCAACCAGATGCATACAGCCACGAAGAATAGCTCCAGATGTCAAATCCCTTCCTTGAACATGAACATTCAAGCAACTGCAGATTGATAAAAGTTCGAGACTTAGAGTTGGCTAATTGCAACAAAACCATTTATACATGCTCTCAAAACACAAAAAGAAGACTAGATTCCTACCTGTGAGAACGACTACTACGGTCATTTAGGGCAGTTGCACCCACAACGCGATTCTTTTGTCCAAGGTTCATCAGATCGATAACATCAGATGTTGATGATACAGGAACAAGATTTGCATCTGGCACACTGAGACCTGTTTGAGAACTATTACGAATTTCTAATGTGCGAATAATTAAGGAAAGCCTGGAATGTGTGAAAGACAACAAAAACACAACTTTTTAGTTTATCACAAGTGTTTTGACATGTTGTTTGACCTTCATGACCTATTGGAGAAAAAAATATAAAAGCAGTAAACTAGTAAAGGATATCTTTTGTTACTCCCATCAGTAACAAGGAGATCTCGTACTTGCTCGTTATAGATCTCAATCATTTGAACAGAAACATCATACCGGAAAGTGTCCTTTCTTCGATCTGCTATAAAAAACAAGTCTCCCAATGCCCTATAATTTACACCTTGGCTTTTCTCTGTAAGTTCTCTGGGTCCACTCTAATCAATTAAACAACATAACTTAGTGATAATATGCATAATCAATCAATCAAAATCTACAATTCATGTAAAAAAAAGATGTATACTGTGATTGACAGCATATATTACCATAGTGTAAGTTTTGCCTGATCCAGTTTGCCCGTATGCAAATATGCAAACATTGTAACCATCAAGGACGGACCGAATCAGTGGTTGCATATCAGAGAAGACATCAGCTGCGAGGCATAGATAACATGGTGAAAAATACAATCAAAAGTTAAGATTATAGAACTTGAAGATTGTTTCCTTAACAAATAAAAAAATAAAAAAACCTTAAGAGAAGCTTACCAACCTTGGGTTGCAGATGGCCCGAATACTTTGTTGAAACTGAAGGACTTGTGTCCGTTCCCATGCCTTGCTGGGGTGTTAATAGTGATATTTCCATCTTCTATATGATCCACAGTGCTTAAACAGTTTGATACTCCAGATAAGAAGGGTCTCACTCGACAATAAACCCTGATACTTCCTAATCAACACAACAGATAACTAATTAGCCATTGAGGACTAGACTTGTGAAAGTTTAGCGTCTAGACCAATTTATTACCTTTGAGATCTTGAACTTGATTGTAAAGCTTTCGATTTTCTTCAAGAACTCTGTGATATCCACTCGCTGCATGAGCTAAGCCATGAATGTGTAAACCTACGGAAGGAGAAAAGTGAACGAGGATAAAGATTTCTTCTACTCACCACCCTCAAAAGGAAAAATGTAATAAAAAAACAACAGATATATTCTTTCTGAATTTATACCAATATTGTGGAACTCCTCGTGGAACTTCATTTTCATAAACTGAATACCAGATTTGGTAGCGTGAAGAGTTTGCTTTAATTCCTGCAAATTGATATGTGGCATGAGTATACTAACCAATAAACACAAAAACAAAAAAAAAAAAGATCACGGCTGAAACCTGCCTGAACATCTCTTTGTTGTTGATCAAAGATCATTTGCTGTTTAAGCAGCCGACTTTTTGATTCCTCATCCGAGATGTGCTTTGTATTGACAAGTGATTTGTCTTCCACCTGATAATTATTGAAAAAGACAAAGATATTTGAGTTTCAATCTATTTATGAACTTCAACATCAAAATATGAGTTTCTCTAGATGACCGGAAACAAAAGCACAACAGTTACCTTTTTATCACCAGAAGCGAATTTCATTGGAAACTTGTATCCATGCGAAACAGCCACATCTTTTGGACTTGGTTTTGTCTGTAACATAAATTTGTAAGCGCGTAAATGTTTGAAAAAGAAACAAGAGAGAACCCTAATCATATTGAATAGGTGAAAGCACGTATCCCTACAACATATTTTCCAGATAATGTTTAAAGGGTAACAGTTTTGAAAGAGAAAAACAAGCATACCAATTCACATTGGCTGGACATACGTTGCTCAAATTCCTCCATGACCTTGCTTAGCACAGACTCTACCAACTGTTGCACATTCGGGTAAAATAACCGAATTAAGTAGCAGCAGAAAAGTTACAAGATATCACTGGCAGTGAATCAATAGTACTTTATAGGTAGTTGTATCAAAGAATCAAACAACGCTTTTTTTCTTCCTGGCAAGTTAAAAATGTAATTCGCTTGGTTAAACGCAGACCAGTTAGACAATATTAAGTAGCAGATATGAGTTGTACAAGATGAGGGAATGTTTCCCCAGCCTTACCATCGGAACTTCTTCAGGCTTCTTATCTAATAGAACTGCGCGAACAAGCATACTCAAGGAGTGAGAACTAGGCTGCAATAACTCAAAACAAGAAAGGACGAACTTATAGTTCTTACTCAAGAATGCCCAAATACACAAAAGAAAATTAATAATATAAGGTTAGAATTGTTAGTTTACCAACCATCTTATTAGAATTAAGATCAGAGGACGGAGCGCTCAAGGATTTGTCATTCATTGAGGAAGTTCTTGACAGCGAATTCGTGAATGGCTCCGAATTTTTCCTTACAAAAGGCCTTGCCGCAGAAGTAGTGGGTTTTATGTTTGCACCAAATTTTGATATGCCATTTCCCCCGGTCTGTTTCCCCTCACTGTAAGATTTAAGCGCCAGAACCGTATTTACAACTCTTGCAGATTTCCCTCCCTGATGGGATAACAAAATAAAATGTATATATGTTACATAAGTATTTATCTTAGAAAATCTAATTCTGAAAACTGTAGTTGTCCGGTTACAAGTTCCAGTAATTTGATGCGCATAGAAACTTATCGAAAACTTATCGAATACCCTTGTGTAAAAATACATACTTGTTCCAAATCAGATGCCTCAAACGAGGGAAGCCCCATCCCCTC
Organism: Pyrus x bretschneideri; assembly: GCF_019419815.1. Lineage (NCBI taxonomy): Eukaryota > Viridiplantae > Streptophyta > Magnoliopsida > Rosales > Rosaceae > Pyrus > Pyrus x bretschneideri. The sequence continues at coordinate 5,813,362 of NW_025999557.1, forward strand.
GATAGCAACAAGGAAGTTCCTCACATTCTCGAAGTACTGAAACGCAGACAAAGCCGCCCCATCGGGGATCAAAGCTGAATCGCATGGACTTTCTACCACCTGAAAAAAATAATTAAGCAATGCAAACAATGGCTCAATATTTGCAAAATTGAAATTGAAGACGAAAAAATGCGAGAAATTAGGATAGGATCAGAGGATCAGGGTCACCTTGGGCACAGCTCCAGGTTGAACTTTATTGATCGCATTGCAGAGGATTATCCCACTTCTCAATCCAAGCCTAAACTCTTCCTCCGAAGGCTCTGCCGGCATGTCTTTAGCGGCAACAACGCCGATCATCTTTCGAAGCCACCCGGCCGCCTCATTTCTCCTTGATGCTACACAACGAAAGGTTAGCTCGATTAGCTCAAACAAGGAACGAAACGCAGTTTTCAAGTATTCAATTATTTCAAACTTAGTATCAATTGGTAAAGTTAAACCAAACAAAGGAGAGAGAGAGAGAGAGAGCTGATTTTCTGTTTGGTTGCTGAGAAAATGAAGGAAAATACAATCTTGAATACAATCGAGAGAATTTGGATTGAAAAAAAAGTGAGTACCGGCTTCCTCAGCTTTTCGAGACTCCAAATTAAGATCGCCGAGGCGAGTGCCGTGCTGTTGAAGCACGTCCTCCACCATCGACGCAACCGAAAACGACAATGCTGTTCCTCCTGCTGCCGCAGCCATCGCTTCTTCTTCTTGCTTGCTTCCCCACCACAAACAATTTCTCACTCCAAATTCCGAAAACTGGAAACCGAACTCTTTCACAATTCAGCCATCAATCAATCAAATCCCCCTCAACTTCCCAAAAGAATCTATACGAAATCAATTCAATCCCAGCTATCTGCTGTGTTGCCTTCTGACAGAAAAGATCTAGAGAACCAAAACCAGTAACTCACAGCCAGAAGATGGAGAGAGAGAGAGAGAGGAGAAAGAGTATCTGTGTTGTTGTTGTTGTTGGTGTTTTAATTGATGTAAAGGTTTCTTTGTTTCCAATTTAGACTCTCTTTCTCTTCACAGTCCCATGAGGATGAGGCACCTTTTGCTTTTCTCCTTCTCTTTCTCTTCTCTCTCTCCCTCTGTTTTAATACTCTCTCTCTCCCTCCGACCCCCCTTTTTCTCTGAACCTACTCTCCCCCGCCCGAACCTGTTTCCGAGCCTTCCTGGGTTTATTTCAAATTACCAAACTACCCTCTTTCTTTTCAAGAAAAATATATTATGTTGATGTATGCATTCTAACTGAGAAGTCTAAAGTCTAAACTATACAAAAAGAAATTAACTAATTAATTTGGTTTTTTTAGAAATGGTTCCGATCATAAACACAAGTTTTGTGAGTCAGTCACTAAGTGAAAAGAGAAAGAACTTCTCCTCAATTTTAAAGTCGTTTTTACACGCCAACTGAAAGCGTGGCTGTAGAAGATTTGACTATGTGGTTCGGGTTAAGATCCTACTTAGGGGACATACATCACGGCATTTTAAGTAAATCTTATTTTGATGAAAAGCTATTTAATGTTCTAACTTGTAAGCTCACCAAATTATTTGATCTTATTATAACCAAAAAGAAGAATAAAATTATTGCTTTTGCAAAGGAAAGCAATACTCACCATAATCTTTGGGGTAACGGTTTGAACGTTATATTTGTGAATAGTTAGAGAACATTGTATACAGTACTAATAAATCAATATAATTTTTCTTAACAAACGATATCATCTACACTAAGAAAATAGGAGAGAGTGAGTTAAGTCTTACAATGTGCTAATAATAATATGAATAAATTAGTAATAACACGTAAAAGTTTGATGGTTAGACTAAAAATACTTATCTATGGTAAGAATTCATTTGTCACAATAACCTTTTTTTCTATACGAGATATATATATGATTGCATGAAAATATTTGACCGACGTTTTGGATACTGAAGGACGGTCCAAATTAGTTTAAGGTTTTAAAACCATAATTAAGATTCATGAAACCTAACATGCACTATATGCTTTAAATCCAAGGGTCTTAACTTCTTTTAAACCTTGATCATCACTCGTGTTTTCTAATTTGTTAATGATGGATAGTGTTTGTGCCACTAATCTATTGCCTTAATTAAACGACAAAACTTCTCCATCTATGGATATTCAAAAACATTAAAAATTTGAAATCTTATTTGAAAACATTAACAAAAGCTATCTATATAATATATACAAACCATTCAAATATTATGAGAAGTCGGTGGGTTTGTCCATTTCTTTTGAATTTGGATCCTACCTGAACCTTAGTGTGTGAATCTTAAGAACTATGAAATTGGGGTCTTTGGTTTGTGTGAAAGAGAAATTGGAGCCTTTGGTTTGTGTGAGATGAATTAATCGGAATGAGTTAATGAAGATTGTCGGATTCAATTTGAGTGGCCCTGATTACATAGTCCTAGGCTCCGGACGGTGAAATCCAGAGTGGTGCCCATTTCTTTTGCACACTTTGTATTTAACGTCATAATTTTGGTCATGTTCAGCCACCTTTCTAATTAAAAAAGGAGGGAAAATTATTTAAATTTTGAAATCCATATTATTATATATGGGGTTTTGGTTAAGTTGTTTCAAAGCAACGAAGACATGTGGGAAGTTAGAAGATCTTGACACAAGCTTGGGCAAGTGAAAAGTTTGAAGGCAAGATGTAAGAATCGACATTATCCAATCATCCAATGCCCCCAATAATAATATGTCGAGGAAGGGTAGTGGGGTTGGTCGTGTGTTGCAATCAAATAGCAGAAACGGTTGTTGAAAACAGTAACCCGCCGGCCTTCCAGTTATATCTTATTAGGTCATGTTGATCATGGGATTAACCAATAACCACTAAACGTCCCATGTAAGCAGGTAAACACTGGCCTTGAGCTCTAAGTTACCAAGCTTGGAACTAATTTTTAGGTCAAAATGTTGGACTGAATTCTCGAAATATACTAATTACTAAGAGACCAACTTTTATGATAGAGGTACATTGTCTATATGGTATCTCATGTCAATTGTACTATGTTATGTATGTTGAAGAAAAGTTACTCATAATCTTTTATCATTGATATGAATATTACCGTAGTTGTTTACCCTCACCATAAAGTGTTAGAACTTCTTTTTTTTTTCGTGCGATATTAGTTGATAACAAGAGTTATTTTCAAAAGATTTTAATGGAAACTTTTGTCACCATACATTGGTTTCACACATGAGGAACATGCTATGATACTATCACGCAGAATATTATTTAGACATACAAAGCTGATTACATTACTAATACATTATCTAATATAACTAGGTCCTACATACAAAAGAGGAGTAGCTAAACTTTTTATAAGTTCATGCACAAATCTTAATTTTTTGACGTGAGACGACTTCTCGCATCCTCACATTCTCGATTATAATCATTACTTGACATAAGCTCTCGAATACAATAAAAGGCATTTAATTACTTGTAGGTTTCGCTTTATTTATTATGAATCATTTGCAAAATTGCAAGATTTGGTGACAATAATGTGACTAGGGAGAGAGCAAATTAATTGAGCATGGTAAATACTAATAGTTTGTGTTTTGGGCAGAAAATGTTATGTGCCCACGAGTTGAAAAAACAAGTCTTCTCCCTGTATCAGTAGAAGGAAACAAACAAATGGGACACGATGGGAAGCATGGGGCATGCGTCCTGCAGTTGCAGATCGATGGCTTCAACGTTCGAAAAATTCAAATGGTAGGTTCGGTGCCGAACCTCCAGGTATGGATAAAGTTGAGGCCCCACGTAAAGCGTGTTTACCGGTCCTACTCGCGACCGCTCGGCGGGAATTTAACACTCAATAGCAAAAGTGGCTGATACAAAGACACCTTCTGAAGTAAAATTTGAGTGACGGACCAATGGGAGTCGGCGGTCAAGCACGATGGTCAACCGTTGCTTCGTACGTGGCATGCTTTCAGTGGATAAGGTTCGGTCTACATCAATCTGCCCTGTAATTAGCGGAGCTGCGGAAGTGTTTGATCAATCTTCCTCAACAAAACCCGGCAAATGTCTCGCGGACGTGGTTTACTGGAAGGAAGGCAAGTGTTCTTCGATTTATATCAAGGTTCTAAAAATTAAGTGCTAGTTGGGCGGCCGGTTGGTGCTTAGCGCCTAGGTAGTTAGGTAGGGTCTAAGTAGACGTCTAGATGATCTAAGCGGATTTAGGTAAATTTCTTGTATATTTTGTAAATAAGTGCATATTGACACTTACAAAAAATTATACTTGTATGAAATTTATGAATAAGATAATAAAAGAATGATAAAATACAAAAAGAGTATCCAATAAGTTCAAAATTTAAAAACACATTAAGCATATATACCGTATAACCATAGTGAGGAGTATTGTAAGATGACACATGTACAGTAAGTTCACAATTTAAAACCACATAAAATGCAAAATAGGAGGAAAATAAGGAAATATAGTAATGTAGATATGATTTTTTTTTTCAAAAAAAAAAAAAAAAAAAAAAAGGGCCTAGAGCCCAGGCCGATTTTTCCAACCAATTTGCAAGAAAACGTCTTGGGTCACCACCGTCCAGCGCTTGGATCGTTTTTTAGAACATTGATTTATATTTAACAACGTAATATCATGGAAGAAAATTTTGTGTATGGTATTGTATTATTAGCTCGGGAAGTTATTATGATGTCCTCAATAATCTGGCCAACTAATGAAAGATTACTTGAGGAATCCCGCTAAGCTTTCACAATATGAAGCTAATCGGACTCTAATATAATGTTTTGAAATCGCCTAGATCTCATTCAGCACTGTCAGACATTTCTCCCATGATAATTTGTGATTAGCTTGGTTGGAATACCGCTATTGTTGCGTCTCTTATGATAAAAATTCTTTTAAATTTAAGTAATATGTTGTTTCTTTAAAAGTACAAAAAGAGATTCACATAATTAGTCGGATTCATCAAAACATAGAATCAAGTTAATAATTTGGATGTATTAAAAAAAGTTAATAATATGAATTAACACATCAATGTTGAAACGAATCGTAATTGGGAAATTTTGATAGGGTGCGTAATATTAAATGTCTTAATTATTTGGGAATTAGGACCAAATAAAGTCCACACACTGTACGTATGTAAATATAAAAGATTTAAAAAGAAAAAGAATTTACGGAAGAGAGGAAAGTTGGAGAGAAATGTGAAAGAGAGAGGAAGAGAGAAAATTAGAGACATGCTTGATGCTTTGATGATATGTGGTTGAGCGAAAAAAATTTAATACCCATGATTTTTTTTTTCCTAATATTTTCTCTCAATTATATATGGAAGGTATAATAGCATTTTCATTAATTTTTTGTTGACAAATAACGTTCTATTAATAGGTAGTATAGATTTTACACTAACAATTATTTTGAGAAGTAAAAAGTCAGATAATGTGGGAAGTAAATAAATGAAGAAATGTAAGAAATGGGTTGAAATAATTCAATTCTCAAAAGTAATCAAATTAATACAGAGAGTTGCTAATCATGATTAGTTGTATTAAAAGGTTGTCAATAGTTGGATTATAATTGCAATTACCAGTTTCGAAAGATTATCTGTAGCCATATGGTCATCATGCTACTTCCCATGAATGCCTTTGTTGTAGGCTCTCCATCACTTTCTTTCTGCAACGGCATTTTGCGGGTTTGTGCACACAAGATGGAGAGCATGTGGCATCAGAAAATAGTCAGGTCATTGATGGTATATAATTATGTACAATTTTGTTTTATTAATGTTAAAGTGTTTTTCTCTCTCATCACGTGATATATTTAGAATAAACAAAGATAAAATACATCATAAGTATTGACACATGAAAAACATCTTATGTGCTACATTATCTTGTCATATTCATAGTCTCGTTATCTTAGACCTCATAATTTGAAAAAAAAAATGTGATTATACGTTTTAACGAAACACTTCCGGTATTATTCATTTTTAACGAAAATGATATTTTTACTCTAAAAAATCATTATTAATAATATTCACTTACAACACTTTATGTTATTTTGATTAAAACTTTAAGTTTTTAAATCATTTTCATTAATTATCTTTTAGATTAAAGATCAGACGGCAACTGATCATAATTTTCTTGAACCACGAGTCCAAGAAACGGGAATGTTGTCATATAATAGAAACAATACGCACGTCATCATCCCATAGGTGATTTTTTAACTCTTACGAAAAAGAAAGTGTACCTCAACTGAAGCAAAAGTGTCATACAAGCAAGCAAATATCAGTAGGCGAAGGAAAGAGATCGTCTCGAATTTCACTGTCCGGTCTAATAATTAGACAATTTGAATCATTTGAACTGAACTTGACAGTTCTTATTAACTTATTTTGCTGGTTGGCTCAACTTACACAAATAAAAGGTTCTGATCTAAAAATCAAAATCTCAAATTTCCTAATTCTCAAACTCTAAACTCTATGATCTAGAGAAGATCCAAATTCATAGGCCAAAGAACCAAAAAGAAACCTCGTCCACATAGATGCAGTTTTTTATCTTTACTATATATTAAGAAAACCCTCATTGTCAACCTTTTGCCACTTTGTTTTCAATTTTGCCTCACTTTTGAGACACACTCTTGACAAAAAGGAGGGCAAAATAGTAATTTTGTACCTTATGACAATCATATCCCCATTTTTTTCTATTTTACCCTCACATTTGATACACAATATTTAAATAAAGAGGGCAAAATGGTAATTATGTAATATTAAGAAAAATATGCCCTTATTAAGAGATCTCATCATCATTGTATTCTACTCTTTTTAAAAATTTAAAAACTAATCACACTTCTTAATAAAAAACAAAAAATAAAATGAAATTGTTCACACACAAAATGTGTGCTCGTCTTCTAGTTTAGTTTAAGAAAAGTGAAAGTAGTTGATAAGTTATAGAAATAGACTTTTTGACATCTTGGATCATACGATCTAACTAAAGCTTTACTGTACTCATGATTTTCTCATCTATCCTTGCATTTTCTTTTCCCAGTTCAGGGTAGAGTTCAAAGTAAATTTACAAAGTCAAGAAACCCTAATGGTTTTCACCGAAATGGCATATCTTCCTTCCTTGAGGTGATGGCTTTCAGAGACAAGCTTAATTGTATTCGAGATATCGTTATAGATTTTGTAATGCATTTAAATTTTTCTACATAACAACGCTTAATTGACTTAAATAACGTCATTGTGATATTAGATACTGATATAATCTTGTAGGTAAAGTCCTCTCGTTTCTCAGCCATGATCCGAAAAAATGCATAAAAAGATAGCCACTTCCCACCAGTTTGATGCCTTGATATAATTACACTGACTTTTTTTTTTTTTTTGTTCAAAGAATAATTACAATGACTCTTTAGCAATAGATATGTTACATAGAGAAGGAATATATATTGCCAAGTCATTGTCAAATGTAAAGCTAAAGCACTCATTCTCATCACGTTCATGATCATAATTAATTATGATTATAGTTTTTGATTGGCCAGAGTGTAAAAAAAAAGGCACTCTTTGGTGGCGAATGTGGATCATAGGCGTCCCCCACTGGAAAGCCAACACCAGCTACTTCCACCCACAAATGCAGTTATGAATTTCAGAACAAATGTATAAACCAAGTGGCATACGTTATATTACCATATCAATACATTGTTCTAAAATTTCCTGCCTAGGCATTAGACGGTTGGTCCCCAATTAATCTTTAGGAGTTTGAAAAATAAAAAAAGGTGCCTAGACCTACTTTATAAGTGTCCGCCTAGACTGCCTAAGCACCCGCCTAGCCGTCTAGATTTGCCTAGGTCGCGATTCTCACTTAGACAAAAAATATAACTTTCATTTTGCATTTTTTTTTTCCAATAAATTGTAAGAGACTTGTTGAATACTTAGATGAACACACATTATATGCTTTTCCTCGTGTTTTCATTTTGTTCTAATACTTTAAAATCGATATGACATTCTATTTTGTTGTATGTATCCCCAAATGAAATTATGTATTTTTTAAGTATAAACAAACACTTATTTATACGTGTGATATATAAAAAATATACTTAAATCAACCTAGACTCCCACCTAGCCTCCTAGGCCTGAACTTGCCGCCCAACTAGCACCTACCGTATTTTAGAACCTTAATCATATATATATATAAATGAAAATTTCAAGCCTTTTATATGAAGAAACACCAATTTGTCAAACTTTCCAGTGGGTGGTTGATTTCAAATGCTTGTTGTTAGAACTACTAATTAGAAGGTTTGCTTTAATATATGCATGAATGTGTAATCAATAACAGTGAGATGTGAAAAAATGTGTCTCATATTGAAAGTTTACCAAAGTTTGTATGTGTTTATAAAGAGTTGAATTACTGCTGGTATTTTAATATGGTGGAACCTTAATTTTTTATGGTATCATAGTAGATTGGTTGATTTGTAAAGCCCACGATTCGTAACCTAATTTATGTTGTTCACGTGTTAGACTTTATAATTCTCTCCATGTGGGGACTGTGTGAGAATGTGAAGAAATGTCTCATGTGAAAAGTTTACCAAACTTTACATGTGTTAATAAGGAGTAGTTGAGTTACTCCTTAAATTGATGATTGTTCTTCTTCTTATGATCAAATAAAACCTCAACTTTCTTCAATAGTCACATGATGAAAATAAATATGGAAATAAATAAAGGGTGGTGCTATCCACACATTCGCTGTTAATTTCTATCATTTGATCATCTTCAATTTATTTGAAATGACGGTTGAAAATTGAAAGGTGCAAAAAAAGATGTGTGGATAGCACCACCCCAAATAAAAATGATGACAAGGTCTGGTTGTGTTTTAGTATTGTGTTGGTGGGACAACATGCATCATATGCATTCCCTGTAAATCATGAAAGCCTTGCACTCCAGCATCTTTTGGTGAACTTTTTGAGCCGACCAGGCTATGATGAGGGCTGAGACCCTCAGAGAGATCAAGGGCATTACACTAGTCCTTTTGCTCCTCACATTCCCCTTAATCATCCTATGTACTTGCATATTGTTCGCTATCTGTTGCTCCATTTTGTTTCGAATGATATTCCAACTCATGCACTAACCCCATGTACCCAAAAAAATGGAGAAAAAAATGAAGAGATTTAAAGAAATATTTCCTTCTGTTGTCAATCGAGCAAGGATATATAAATATTCTTCTGTGTTGTGAGTCACTTCTACGACGATATCTTTAATTAAATGGTGTCAGTCATTGCAATAGAAAAACGTCAATGAATGTTTTCCAAGAAGCTTTTCAAATTATCAAAAGTATACTTATGTGGTGTAGTGCCTTGCAAATGCAATTTATAAACAGAAATAATTGTTTCATCGCATGCATATAGTGTTCGATTCGGTTGTTTGATGAGGTTTTGCTTAGGCAAGGGGATTGATATTCCTCCAGTGGTGGCTTTGCAATCACGTTCAATTAGGTTGGTTGGTTCCAATTTCTAATACCAGACTAAACCTAAGGAAACGTACATAGCAAGATCAATGAGATTTCTTCAACCGAAACTTTGATTTATGGGTCGACTCTTGATTGAGTGGAAACAAATGACAAGTTAACAACATAATACTTCGATATGGATGGGCTTTCTTTAGGTCAATGGGTTGAGAGGGCTTTAAGTTTTGTATGTTTTGTCCCTAAACGTAAATAGGAGGGTGTACTTTAGGGCCACTAGTGAATGGGCATTTGCCCTATGTTGAGAGGTGCATTAACGCGAGGCCAATTGAAGGGAAGCTAAGAGTTTGCAGAAGTATTCTTCTTAGTTTGTGTCCTTAATTGTGTAGGCCTTTATTTTATTTTAGGATAATTTTCTAGACTCAAGGAAGTTAGAGTTGTGTTATTTAGATTATATAAGGTCGGCCTAAGCTTTCGTCTACCCAATTTTTGTTTGAAGGAATGAGAGATTGGGACGTGTATTACCATGGATTTCCGGTCTTATTTTATTTTATTTTTGTGGACATGTGTATCTAAATTGTTTTCTAAAGTTGTTGAAGAAGCCATGACATGAATATGCAAGTATTGTCCTTTATTTTAGGTCCGTTTGGGTAACAAGACAAAGAAAAAGATAACAAGGACAAGGTCAAGGAGGAACGGGAAAGTCATCCCCGCCCAACCGGGTGCATGGGGGACTAAATACTTTCCTGTTTCCTTCTTCTCCCAATTACAAGCAGTAATTAATTAATTAAGGCAGTGAGCAGACGCAAGCATCCACACACACATGCATGTATATATATATATATCGCATCAGGTGAACCATCACACACAGTTAATAAATTTGAAACCCTAGCTAACTAATGTTCCAGTTTCTCTCTTTCCCAATCACAATTAAAAAAAAAAAAGACAAGCATCAAACTTGCTTGACAAGTTAACAATGGCCGATTATGATGATGACGTGGGTTTTTGGTTTAAGCCAGCTGATCAAGAACTCATCAACTTCTTCCTCTACCGGAAGGTTGTTCTCCGACAGCCACTAGTGCCACGACACGTTGGCTTTGTGCATGAGATTGATCTCTTGGGAGACCACCAGCCCTGGGAGATTTGGGATGCCTGCGGAGGACCACAGCCCTACGGCAAACAAGCCTATTTCTTCTGCAAGCTCAAGAAGTTGTCAAAATCCGGTGTCCGCATTGATAGAAGGAATGCATCCGAAGGATTTTGGCAACGGCAAACAACTCAGCGAAGACGTTTTTGTCCATCATGATGTAAACCCTAATAATAAGTGGATTATTGGTCGAAAAAGACAGTTTAAGTATGTCAATGAAGGGTTGGAGAACCATCACGATTGGTACTTGGAAACTTACATTCTTGCTAGCATTCCTGATGATGATCAAGCGGTGGTTGCGATTTGCCGACTTAGAAAGAATTACCACAAAAGAAAACGGTATGCACCCCAAAGAAATCGAAGGAGAATCAACGGCCGCAAAGAAAGACATGGAAGGAGAATCAATGGACAATTAATGGAAACAAAAAGGTAAAATTGTCTACACAATTAGAACTAGGGCCACCATTAGAATTAGAGCAACCAATATTATATCGATCATGTGAAACCAGAGAGACAAAGCTGCTCAAGTAATTTTACTACTGATGAGAAGTTGAACATAATCGACGACGTTGCGACTATGGGTTGTGATCAATGTGATTATATTAATTATGCTTCTGGGTATGATCACTATGGTGCTACTAGTTGCAATTGGAAAGAGTACTTTATACACGGGCTGCGGGAGCTGCCGGTGGACGTCAACGTGGATGAGTACCTGATGAGAAGCCTAGATGCCGAGAACCAAATGCCGCCGCAGCTGCGCCTGAGATGGCTGAATATAATTGTGAAAACCAAACGCCGCCGCTGGCCTTGCCAACTTCTGGGATGGATTATGGTGATCATGGACTAGTGGGAGCTAGTAAACGTAATCCAAGTCCTTTTGGGGTTTGGTCCGAATCGTTGGATGACCCTCACATCATTACATATTAACATATTCAATAGCAATATACAACCAATTAAGATTTGGATGCAGTGCAGCAGTGCAGCAGTTTAATCTTATTTCTTCGTGTTGCTATACCAAATTAACTTTTGACTAGTTTTAATTTATTAATAGTAGGGTTTATCACAAATGGTCTTTGAAATGAAGGCAGATTCTCTGCCCTCCCACTTTCCGTGCCCTCCTGTGCCCTTCTATTTTGTGTGGTCACGGTTAAGCCACGTCAACATTTTATATTGTTTTTTTATAGAGATAATAAGACAAAAAGGAATAGTAATATAAAATGTTGACATGGCTTAACCGTGACCACAAAAACAAGAGGGCACAGGAAGTGGGAGGGCAGAGAATCTGCCTCCCTTTGAAATTGACCCTCACCAATCACTATCAAAATGGTCCCTGAAATTGAAAATCAATCAATGTAATCCCTGAAAATAAGTGTTGTAAATTAATGTGATCATTTCGTCACAATTTTGTTAAAATTACCGTTTAATGTTGATGTGCCACATAAATGGGCCCACAAGATTTATCGATTTTTATCACAAATGGTCTTTGAAATTGACTCATACCATCAAGACAGACCTCATCGTTCTTTGAGTCATCAGACCACTAGGGAAGCGTCAAACAAGCTCTCCAAGATTAAGGTTGCAAGGATGTTTATCGCCTCAATGTTAACGAATATGTCTCAGAAGTCGTTGCTAATTGGCCAAGCCATCATCAAAGGTGATCTCGATCCGGGTTTAATTTGGTGAAAGGTGTCGAAGTATATAAAGATGGGTGTGTTGAGGTTTTTTTTTAGAGAATAGACAACGCACGAGGTAGAGGAATGTGGACTGGGATTGGATGTGATCGGATGACTGAGTTTTTGGGTTGACAACTTTTTATTAACTATTAAATTATTAAACCTATTTGTAATTTTTTAAATTTAATTAGACTTCTATTGCCTATTTGTGTGTTACACCAGCTCATAACAGAATTTTTCACAGAATTGTGACGAATGATTTGAGACACTTACTTGTGAGATTACATTATCGATTTTCAATTTCATGGACCATTTTGATGTCGCGGGTTAATTTCAAGAACCATTTTGATATCCAAGTCAATTTCAAGGATCCATTTATGTGCCACATCAGCACTTAACAAAATTATGACTGAATGACTACATTGATTTGCGACACCTATTTTCAAAGACTACATTGATTGATTTTCAATTTTAGGAACCATCTTGATGGTGATAGTCAATTTCAGAAATCATTTGTAAATTATAATAAAACCTTTAATAGTATTATATAATGTTTGTTTAATTCCTTGCGTATTCTTTAATTTATACTTAATTGCTCTTCCCCAATTGTATAATATATACTCTTGGTCCATCTTTGAATGCACTGGTATAAAAGTCGCAATTTAATTCTTTAGGGATCCATGCAATTACGAATATAATAATATATTCGTTGAATATATGAGGAGATAATTAGGGCAGTTCATATGTCTGCCTCTCGCCATGTAAAAAAAAGTTTCCATGCTGATCATAATAACTTATATATACATTCATATTTTTTTTCAACATATGAATGCAATGAGAAACCCTAAGCGATATTTTAATTTTTTTTTTTCAAACAAAACTTTGTCGTCCCATATCAAATTTGTTTATTTTAGCTTTTTTTTTTTCCCAAAAGTTGTAAATCACGTTAAAAAAAATTTATTACTTATAATCAATCATAAATTGTAATTCACGATATTTGATAGTAAAGATCTACTGTAATAAAGTGTATGTTATGTGTCACTAAAATAAATGGTTATTAATAAATAGCGATGTTTTGATAAAATCAATAGTAATCACAAACAAATTTCTTCGAGTATGACATCATGCATTTGCTTACATGTACAAAATAAAAAGCGAACTGCTAAGGAGACTCTTAAAAGTGGGACTTTATACCTTTTTTTTTTTTTGGCACAATTTTCGTGCAATATTATAAAACACAATGTAAAAAACATGAGGTTGTGGTGAGTTCACGGAGAGTCACACTTTAAGAGAGTTTCCTTAACATTTTTCAAATAAAAAATATGTGTCTCCTACATTACAATTCAGGGTTTAGGCCAAAAGCATAAAGTGGTGGTGAGTTCATGAAGAGTCACACTTTGAGAGAATTTCCTTAGCATTTTTCAAATAAAAAATGTGTCTCCTACGTGACAATTCATAAATCAATACATAAAAAATCATTAATTAGATTGATTATGGAGTAGTTCATCACATACCCTATTCATGTTTTCTAATAAATTCAGTTTTTTCAATTCGCAATTTTGCTATTTTATGTCGAGCATTATGGCTGATGGTGAGGTAGAGCAAACAAAATTGACAACTTGTGAAGAGTGAATAATAGAGATGATGGGGTAAAGGTTGGTGCACAGATGTTGGTGGACATGACTGTAACTGGGAAGATCACGGAGGTGTTGATAGAAGAAATCATTCACAACATTCAAATGTTAGCTTTTCATTTCCGTTGTGTTGTAACAACACAACACATGAGGTAGTAGCTCATGTTTTTAAGAAGAAGAGAGTGTATTAGTGGGATAATTGAAAACCAGTTTAACTTTTCAATAGTGAAGCTATCATATTAATTCATATTTAACTATCAATAAAACCAGTTTAACTTTTCAACCGTGACGCTATCATATTAATTCGTATTTAACTATTAACAAAACTCATGTATCCTATGAAAAAAAAGTAGCATTATTTGGTTGTAATTGGTTTTAAACCAAATTTATAACTAAATAATATGGTTGTTGATAGTTAAATTATTAATTAAATGTTGATTAACGTGCTTATTTTTTATTAATGATACATAATTTATTTTCAAATTTAGTTTTAAAATTGGGCATTCTTAAACTTATTCTTAGATTTATGATATACTTAAAAAAAGGTTAATCGACAAAAACAAATGGTCAACGTCTCAGTCCTCGCGGATGTAAAAATAAAATAAAAGAAAGTGACTCTACACTAGCATAAGCCGAGAGTGCGCAGCATAGTAAACCTGCGCATACACTTGCAGCGTAAACCAGTGTGTAGAAGGAGGGAACATAAGAAAGGGAGGGAAAATAAGAAGAGGGAGGGAAAGAGGATTGAGTTGGAAGCGAGCGAGTTGACCGAGTCGGCGAGTCGGAGAAGAAACAAGAAAATAAAAAGGGCACAGGCAGCGGGGAATTTCGGGGAAAAAAAAAACTTGGGCTTTTGGGTCGTGGAATTAGCAAAATGGTGAACACGAAGGTTATTAGGCAGCCAAGCCAGTCCCCTTCTCTCCTCTCTTCTCCTTTACCTCTCTCTCCACCACCCTCCTTTCTCTCTCTTCTTTCTCTCTCCTCATCGCATTACCCTAAATTCTCCAACTCTCTCTCTTTCTCTTTCTTCCCTTTCTCTAACCCTAGCTCCTCCACCGCCTGTCTCTCTACCCGAACCAGACACCCACCGCATTCTTTTTATTTTTACTCTCCCCACCCCAAATCTCAATTCCCAATTCGTCATTCTCTCTCTGCGTCTCTCTCTATTTCTCTATTCTCTCCGCTCTATACTTGGTTTGTTATTCTCTCGGGAGGTTTTCGATTGCTTTTGCTGCTGCGGCGGCTTCGGGTGGTGCACCAATTGGGTTCGATTCGCCAAGGTATTGGATCGGTCTATTGGTTGTGTTTTTGTTGATTTTGTTAGGTTTTTTTTATGTGGGTATTTAGATTTCAATCTGTTGTGTGTGGGTTTTTGGGTGAGTGTTTGATTGTGGTCTTCAGTTTGTTTCTGATGAATGATGAGGGTGTGCCATTGTCCTTGTCTTGATTATGTTCTGAATTGGTGTATTTTTTAGGTTTGGAGGTATGCAATTTTGGGGCTGGGTTGCTTTTAATTTCCTAAATTTGTGGACTTGATTTCGAATTGCTTCTAAATTCTGCTACTTTCTGTCAATTGTTGCTTGATTTGGGGTTTTCGTTGCAGCCCTTTATGGAATTAGTAGAGTTTTTGCAATATCCCACCTCTTTTTTTATTTTTGTTGCGTTGTGTGTTTTGTAATGCTCGTTCTATCGTGTTTGAATGTCATCGGTTTGATTGTTATTGTTTTTGTTAGTTATCTGTTAACTACTAGGACTCTGGGTTTTCAGCTGCATACTGATCAGCTGGCAATACCAATTTGTGTTGTTGTCAACCTGAGTTGCTTTCCGTTCCTAATTGGATATCATGGCTTAATTCGCTGTTTGTTGTGATTCTCACGGGTGTCATATTATGAGTGCTTAACACCCTTCTCCTACGTGCTGTTGTGTTACTGATGGCACATGATTTTTTTGTTCGGAATTAAACATGTTTCCTTTTTTCTGGGTAGGGCTTTTGGCTTCGCTGGAGTACCTTGTTGGCGTTGTATTTTTCTTATTTCATGTTTCGATAAGTAGTGGCATTGGAAGAACTGAGTTGTAGCAACATTATCTCATGGAAGACTTGGGCAATAATCATAGACTGGACAGTATAAGCAGTGCTGTAAGAAAGAAGAGAAGTCAAACGTTTCGTCGACCTCGACCTGATTCATTTACTGAACTCCATGATCAGTCACCGTTGTCATCAACTACACCTTCGGATGATCAGAGCAAGGTCTCTAGTGATGAGAATGCAGGTTGTGATGCCAATTCAAAGAGAAAAGAATTAAGTCTTAATGAATGCATGGCCAGGGGGTCTTCTGCAGCAGGTAATGGCAAAAAATCTCACAAAAAGGATAGTAAGGGTGGAGGATGTAATTTGTTTTACAAGAATGAGACAGGACAAAATGGGAGCAATAACAAGCGTTCTGACGAAGGTTGCCTTGCCCCTGCTAATGGGAAGAGCTCAAGCGTAATGAAGGATGATTTGATATTGGAGTCAATAAGTGATGATGCATTTAATGGGAGAAATGGTGAAAGTCCAAGTACTGGGTTGTCAGGGTTAGATGGATGTGGAAATGAGAACAAGGTTAAAAAGGTTAAGCTCAAGGTTGGTGGTGTCACACGTACAATTCAGGCCAACTCTACATTGAATGGTACAACGGAGGGTGGGTCTTCTACGAAGACTGCTCGATTGTCAGATGTGTCTAGACCATGGCAGAAGCAAAATCTTCTGGTAATAACTATTGCTCTTCTTAGCTTGAATCAGGGACTCAGTATCTTCCCAATTATACGAAGAGGATTTTTAAGTTTTTGAGGTCTTGCATCATAGTATTTGAGATTTATGCGTATGCATTTGTGTTATGGGCCCTTATTGTCTTTGTTAAAAATTTGAACTTTGAGTGTACTTATTAGAAAGAATGTTAATTTTGTGTTTAAAATTTGTGGTAATCAACTTGCTTGTTTGTTTGACCAGAGCAGATAGTCTACTAGTCACCATGTGGATCATGTTAATTGGATAAATGGATATTTGGAATCTCCTTCTGTATGGAAATTTATCTTTTGCAATTATGTGGGCGTATGAGCATAATAAATGCATATGTTATGGTTAGTCTATTAAGATATTTTCATTAAACAAATTTTCCATAACAGGGAAATTCGGACGATAATCATTCTCCTTTGGATAAGAAGCGAGGCTTAAAAGGAATTCCATGGAAGGATTTCTCAAGAAGTGGTGTTAGTCTTGGGAGAGATAATTATTCGATGGGCAGGACAGCGGGAAAGAGTACCTCTGGAAGGGAAGGCGATAGATCTGAATCAGTTCGGAAGAGCAAGCGAGTGCCTAAGAGGCGCGTCCTTGATGGAGATTTTGGAGATGAAGAAGAGGATGATGAGATTCGGTATCTGGAGAAACTGAAAATATCAAAGGTTGCTACAGTGTATAGAGATGATGATGATGATGAATCAAGCAGGAAGCACAGAAAACTTTCTGCAGTTTCCAACATTGATAATGCCGGTGCATCAAGGTTGGATAAAGACCTTAAAAGGAAGTCGAGAACTGATAGAGTATCTGGAGACACTGATTATGAGGAAGAACAAGATTCATTATCTGATGGGGAGCTTGAAGGTAAAAAGAAACAGAAGAAGGAAGCTGTTGATTCTTTGATGGATGGTAAGAAGGAAATGACTCTCACAACTCGTCAAAGGGCCCTTCAGTCAGGCAAAGATGCCGCCCCTGGTTCAAGCTTAATTGAGTTTCCTGACGGATTACCACCTGCACCATCTAGAAGTGAGCTTTTCCACCATGATTTCATGTATTTGAATTTTTTGTTACTGTAGTTAATTGTAATATTTACATGTTATTGTTTTGGTTGATCACAGAGCAAAAGGAAAAACTTACAGATGTGGAGCAGCAACTGAAGAAAGCTGAGGCTGCTCAGAGACGAAGAATGCAGGTTGAGAAGGCTGCTAGAGAATCAGAGGTATGCTTGTTATTTGCCTTACTTTCATAATGTCCATTAATTTCTTCTGAGTTAGAAGTGGAAATCAGACTTATTTATGTAGTTATTTCTTGTTATTGAATTATGTAGGCTGAGGCTATTAGAAAAATTCTCGGTCAAGATTCCAGCAGGAAGAAACGAGAAGACAAGATAAAGAAGCGACAAGAAGAAATTGCACAGGTATTGAAACCTATGAGATGATCTCCCTCCCTTCCTCTTTCTCTGTCTCTGTAACATGCTAGCAGTTCGGTCTTATCACTCGTTATTTTATGCAGGAGAGGGCTGCTAATGCGTTGACACTTCCACCAAACACCATCAGAACTGTGATGGGCCCTGCGGGTACTATAGTGACTTTCTCTAAAGACATGGGTCTCCCTGGTTTATTTGACGCGAAACCCTGCAGGTAATTACTTTTCTTGCAAGTTTTAGCCAATCTCTATGCCTGTTTCCTAATAGGGTGTAACTTCTTGTGGCATGGAAATTCAGCTATCCTCCTCAGCGTGAGAATTGTGCGGGTCCATCGTGTACCAATCCATACAAGTATAGGGATTCTACGTCAAAGCTTCCTCTTTGCAGTCTTAAGTGCTACAAGGCAATCCAGGAAAAGACGGCGGTAGAAAATACATGCTAATGTCTGCAACAATCTTGTTCTAGCTTTGAAGTTGCATGCCGCAGGGTGAGGCAACATTCCATTCTTTTCAATAGCATCTTTCGGCGATGGCGGGGGATGCTGATGATTCTACAGAGAGTAGTTGATAACTATTAAGTACATATTTAGGGGGTTTGTGGTATAACATTCTTAACTCAGAGTAGAGATTTTTATACAAGTACAGATTGTTTATCCGTTGCAATATAATATAATATAATCCCCTTCCATCTCAATGGTATTGCATTTGCACTCCCATTTGAGCAAAATTGCACTTAATGTTTTAATTGGTTAAAAATGCTTGTATTGTGTAAGCACTTTTTGGAGAGAACAGTTTATGTGCTTCTTGGGAAGGACTTCAAGTATTTTTCCTTGGGTACCTGGAACATAAGTGCTTATGAGTAGAATCGATATCAACAAGCCCTCAAAATTGGTTAGACTAGTTGACGAGGACAATGCGTCCTGCACATTGCATTTGTGTATCCCTATTTTGTAGTTATTGATTAAAGTGGTTTAATGTATCGCTTGTTAAAAAAATTAGGATCAATTTCAAAAATAAAATCTTACTCGTGTGCTTTTTTACCCGAGTTGTGTTTTCGTCCTTAAATTCCAAATAAAAATCCTACAAATTATGGGCTACATCTTAATGGGCCCATGGGCTTTAGGCTAGGAAGGAGGAGGCCCAATAAAGTTAAGAATCGGGTGGAAGATAATTACAGAGTGGAAAGGTGGTAAGGTGTTGCTTGCTCCAACGCTCCACTCTCCCTGAAGCCTGCCGCCGTGTGAGCTTCCTTCCTTTCTTTACTTTTTGCAGATAAGGCGCCAAACAATTCAACTTCGTCATTTCTTCCCCAACAATTTACACTCCGACCAACTCAGAAATGGCGCAGACCTGCGTTTCCACCTCCGCCTCTGCTCTCAGATTCAACTCCCTCGTCCTCGCTCCAAACCCTAGCTCTTCTCCCAACCGAAGGCCCTCTCTCTCCCCTTCCAACGCCTTCCTTCAAGGTAATTTAGCTTCAAATTCACTCTCTGCATTTAAATTTTTTCTAGGTTGTTCATTTGTGATCGCAAGGTCACGGTTCGAGTCGTGAAAAAAAAAGCAGGATAAGGTTGTGTACGATAGATGCTCCCGACTCTCGCAAAGCGGGGAGCTTTTGCTTGGGGTAGCCCTTTTTTCATTAGTTAGTGAAATTTCATATATTTTTTTAATACTTTAATAGAACTATTTGGATTGGTTAAGATGAGAAATTTGATGTTTTATAATTTGGAAAATAGCGGAAAACCCAGAAAGCCTGGTAATTGGTGAGAAAATTGATGGGATAATCGAAAGCAATGCTATGTGTTCTTTTTGTGTGTTTCTAGACGTTTGGGAAACTTATTCAGCTTAAGCTAAACATATGGGATGAAGAGACTTTAAATTTTTGCTAAACCCAGTTCTGTAGATTTTGTATCTCTGCTTTGTTCATGGAAATTTGCTTAATTTGCTAAATGTGAATGCAACGTAAAGGAAAGATTTTTTTTTTTTTTTTTTTTTTTTTTTTCCATTTAGCGGGGTCGGATAAAAACCTTATGGTTATAATGGTTTGCAGGATGTTTAAAAATTTAGTTGGAGCAGCAAAAAGAGTTCTCCAGTGAAAGCTATCTACTCTGGTGAATTTTGGACACCGGCGGAAAAGAATTCTCGTCAAGGAATTTGGTCCATAAGGTGGATTTAGTCTGCATGCATTATTAATATTTTCCGGACAAGAAGGTTGTGCATATCATTCATTTGTTTGTACGTCACTATGAATTTGATGTTGTAGGGAGGATGTGCAAGTTCCATCTTCACCATACTTCCCTGCGTATGCACAGGGACAGGGGCCACCCCCCATGGTGCAAGAACGCTTTCAAAGTGTTATTAGTCAGCTTTTCCAATATGTAAGGAGTAGCTATTTGTGTTTTTCTTCCTGTTTAATTTGGCGTGTTTTGCATCAGGTAGTTAGTTTCTTTTAACAAATGCTTCTCTTGTTTACATGACTGTCAGAGAATAATACGTTGTGGGGGAGCAGTTGATGATGATATGGCAAACATAATTGTTGCTCAACTTCTTTACCTTGATGCTGTTGATCCTCAGAAGGTCTGTACTAATCTATTTCTGCTCTTTGCTTATCGTTGCTCTCTCTCTCTCTCTCGCATGTTTCTTGCAGTGATTTTTGGAATTGAACGGATTTTTTCAATTGATTGATCAGTTAGTCTCTTCTGATTTCTGAACAGGATATTGTGATGTATGTAAATTCACCAGGAGGATCTGTTACTGCTGGTACGATCTATCTTACAAAATTGTCTTGCTATGTTTACAGTTTTTTGTTCATAAGGCAATTGTTATATGTTACTTGAATAACTAGCTCTTTATCTGCCTAGGTATGGCCGTTTTTGACACAATGAGGCATATCCGACCTGACGTCTCCACAGTATGTGTTGGACTTGCTGCTAGGTACCTGCCTCTATCATAGACTCTTCTCTTCCCCAGTTACTACTAATGAGTCTTCCAGTGTTCTGTATGTGTCTAGTGTTAGCTTATATGGATACAAATAGTAGCTTTGGGAATGAAATTTATTCTAAACACAATTTTTTATGCTGCTTCACAGATACTCTTGACTTGATTTGCTTACTCTTTTTTCGTTCGATTCCTCCATTTTATTGTCTTTCTGAGTGATGCTGCTGGCTATTACTGTACTGTTTTCTCCCATTTTATTAAAAAGTAAAAGTTTAAGGTATTCTTCTCGTTGTATGAGTGGAGATGCTGATGCAGATTTAAGCTTTAGTTTGTGAAAGATTACATTTGTTTAAAGCGTATTCGTATGTAACTTCTTATATAAGCTAGTTCTTCAGAATTTCAGCTGTTTATTGATGGCAAGATTTCTTACTTCGTGGTTGTTGCTAATGTTAGCAACCGAAACAGAATGTCTGTTGCCACTGACCAGTAATTGATATATGTATTTGCTTTTTCATAAACAGTATGGGAGCTTTCCTGCTTAGCGCCGGTACCAAAGGTAGCAATTCCTGTAGACCTGTGGTTTGTATAATTTGTGGTTTTGTGTCCTAAAGTGTGCTAAGTACTTTTCATATTTTCTGCATTAATTAACTGAAGGAAAAAGGTACAGCTTGCCAAATTCGAGGATAATGATCCATCAGCCTCTTGGTGGAGCTCAAGGTGGGCAAACCGACATCGATATTCAGGTATGTTATTTGTTTCCAGTTGTGAAACCTATCTGTGTCAACCGAAAGCCCAAAAGGATTAACCTATCTCCTTATATAGTGGGACCTCAAGTTACTTTAGCAATCGCATCTTGCTCAATCTTTTATTGCTGGTCATCATGCCTGTCTATTTTGGTACTTCAACCTTTATATGTTAAAGTAGAACTCTCGATGTCTTGAAAATTTAACCTGCCATTAAGAAAGATTAGATTTTGAAGATTTGTAGAAGGCTTTGGTCTGCTATTTTCTTGGTTGGCGTGTCTTGTTTTTAACCCGTCATCAAATCTATAAGCAGTTGTCATTCTATGCAGGCAAATGAGATGCTACATCATAAGGCAAACTTGAATGGTTATCTCGCCTACCACACTGGTCAAAGTCTTGAAAAGATCAACCAAGACACAGATCGCGATTTCTTCATGAGTGCGAAGGAAGCCCAAGAATACGGGCTTATAGATGGCGTTATATCGAATCCACTCAAAGCTTTCCAACCTTTGGCAGCCCCAACTGCGATTGAAGATGAATCTGCTGAGCAGACGGTTACAGACAGTTAGAGGTGAATCTAGTGTCCGAACCTTACGGTTTGTTGCAAGTAACGACCTTTATATGTTGTAGAGTTGTATGGTGAGGAGAGGGATATATTTACGGGGTTAACTTTTAATGCTGGATGGCGTTAATATCCGTCAACCAGTGTAGAGAAACGCTAGTTTTGTTGTTGGTTTCCTCTGAATAATACTTGAATCATGAAAGAATATAAATTTCTCTTGGTATCCTTAAGCATCCTCTTCTGATATGAAATAAAGAGGGATACAAAACCCTCTGGCATTGTCAATCAGTAGTTTCCTTGTTACACCTCTCTCCCCTGAATTTTTTGTTCAATGGTATGACCGGTTGCACTGTCAGACCCGCTTACAAATAAATGATCCCCTACAACTAGATACGTTGTTCTAAAAGAGGGAAGGGGGATTCTCTTCGGATCCATTTTGTGGGGATCTAAGAATTTTCACATTCTAACCGTTTATTGTACATTGTGCGATTAGTTTTGGTTAGATACTATTTGTGTTTAAGTTTAAATAAAAAAAAGTCAAATGATTTCTGATCACACGATACATGATGAATGGCTAAGATATGGGGATCCTAAAGTGGATTCGGATGGGATCCAATTCCCTAAAAGAGAACACTCGCCTAGCGCTATATAGGTCCCGCCTATACGCTAGACGGCTGGTTATCAGTCCGATTAATTCTTAAGCCTTTTAAAATTAAGAGATGGTGCCTAAATCAATCTAGGTGGCGACTCTCACTTAGGCATAAAATAGATAACTTTTATTTTGCATTTTATTTTTTAAATAAATTGTTAGAAACTTGTTTAATACTTGGATTCACACTCAGTACATGCTTGTTCCTTTTCAATTGTTCTAATACTTTATAATCTATATGTCATTCTATTTTGCAATTTATATATTATAATTATATATTTTTTAAGTATAAGTAGACATTTATTTATATGTTATACAATAAATTTAAGGTAAATCTCAGTTTATTACCCTAAAATTTCGTGGTTTTTAACATTTGGAACATGAAATTTTTTTCATCTCAGAGTCGTACTTAAGAGTAATTCCACCTCTAAAAAAATGCGACAACACCTAGCCTATTTAATCCACTCAATGAACAGTGATAGACCACAATGAACAGTAATAGGCCAAATGCATCTCCACTCCTAAAACTAAATAGCCTAGTCAATTTTATTAAAATATTATTATAAAATAATAATTTGATTTTTAATTTCTGGCATGATCCCTTTTTCTTCTTCTTCCCACTTTTCTCAAAATGGTCTCTTTAGACTCCCTTCTTCTTTTTCTTCCCTGATTTTCCAACTGTGTGGTCAAGCACAGTTTCACCACTTTTTCTTCCCTTCTTCTTTATATTCTCTTCAAATCGCCAAGACCTATGTGAGATCAGCCAAGTTCGTCCCGACCCAAATTCAAAGACAAGGGGAAGATTGAAGCTTTCTAGAGGCGGAAAGAGATAAAGATAGACAGGGAGGGTTTTGGATATGGAAGCTCGAGTTGGGGTGGTGGTGAAAGGAAAGTAGAGAGCTTCGAATTCAGCTCAGGGAGGCGTGGCGGTATCGCCTGGCATCATGTAGGTCGGGCAAGGGCTCAGCACATTCTGAGCCGGCCTAGAGACCAGCTTGGGCTAGGTGCCAACCTATTTGCTTGACTGGAGTGGATTGGCTGGGTGCTGGGCCAATAATTCGGATGGGTGCCGGCCTAAAGGTTCGTCGGTGAAATTGCTCTAAAGTGTTAATTTTGGGACAGTCTCATACATCCGTTAGTCTGGCTGTTAAGTCTCCCGTTAAGGGTAGTCAACTGAGATTTACCCATAAATTTAATTAAAATTGAAAAAAAAAAACGTCTAGGTCCCCGCCCTGCCTAGACGCCTAGGCGCTTGGTTCCTGTCTGCTACCCAACTGGCGCCTAGCATTTTTTAGAACCTTGTCAACGTAAGAGTTGCACTCCTTTGTGTGTGGGTTTAATAGTCTATCTAGTCCTGATGTCAGGCACGAGAATTTCTCTCCTTTAACGGTGGTGGTGAACTTGTTTAAACCTGTTAATGCTGATAACTTAGAGTGGTAGAAAAGGATAATGATTGATGATTGGAATCTTCAAAAGCTTGAATGACTTGCACGGCACGTGACTTGCACGCGTGGTCCAGAGATGGCTACTTGTTATAGTTTGATGTTTGGCTTTTTGTAAAGGGAATCTGCAACCATAAAACACCAAAAAAAACAAATAAAACGTAGACTTTGTGGGTTGCACAGATTCCAGTACCTAATCCTTATTTTATTAAAAAAATTAAAGAAAATAGCAAGGAAAGAAACAAACAAACATCTCTCCCTCCTAATCCTTATTTTATTAAAAAAATTAAAGAAAATAGCAAAGAAACAAACAAACAAACATCTCTCCCTCCGTCGCTTCCTCCACCAAATCAACCGAATCCGAACGGATTTTTTTTGTGAGAATTTCAGAAATTTGTAAATTATGTTGGTTTATTGTATATTGTGCGTTAGAAATTATCTTAAATATATTTTTTAAAATTAAACATAAATAGTACCTGACAAAATTAATCGCACGATGTACTATGAATGGACACGATTCACTAATCCTCAAGATCCTCGCCAAAAGAATATGGAGAGGATCCTGTTGGAAATCAACCACCCACAAGGCTAAAACTCTCTGGAAAGCAGGACGGAGGACGTCTCTTCCACCGAACCAAAACCACTCAAGAAAAAGAGAACACTCACTAACAACACCACATCTCCAAAAGATGTGTGAGAGCACACGTGCACCTCGTGCCATCTTTAATTAACTTATAGATAGCATCTCTCAATGTGTGGCGAGAGAAATTTAACTGTATTGACGTGATTACGTATTGTTGTGTGTTTTGATTTTTTGCACAATAGTATGCAATTGACTTAGATATCGTCATTGATGCATTCCAAGTGCTTGCTAAAATGATGGTTCCCAGGCTGATTAAGTAGCGTCACGTGTTTTGATTTTTAAGAATGTGTTTCGATTCTTTTACATGCGAATGTGTAATCAAGTAAGATATTGACATTGTGGCATTCCAAGTGCATATCATGGACGCGGTTCTCTAGCCAATCAACATGTGCATGCGTTTCCATTTTTACCCATAACAATACGTAATTGACTAAAATATCATCGCTGCTAATTTCATTCCAGATGCATACAAATTCTTTTCGACCATGTGTATGTATGTATTAGAAGGACAGTGTTGAAGTGACTTAAACCTACCCCCACTCGATCATTAACTTTTTTCTCATGAGTGTGATGACAAAGTGATCCAACTTTTCTCATTTTGTGAACCCAAATATTAGAAAAAAAATAAAGATGCCAACAAAAAACGAGTGGTAGTGGGTTGTGTGGGATGAACAAGAACAAGAAGATGACATATATTATTGACAATACATATATTTTAGGTACATAGTTCTAAAAACACTAAAAAACAAACGTTTTAATTTTCACATGGATCAAGAAGGGACAGAGGGAATCCTTTCAATTCCAAAGGAAAGATTGTTAGTCCTCCCCATGAAGCTTGGGAAGGATGAAAATGTTGGCAGTTCTTCAAGCTCATCAAAAAAGTCATTGTTTTCTTCTGATAATTTGGGTGTTGAGAAGCTCATCAGCTGAGAATATGATAGTGACAGTGGCTCTTGCTCTTCATCCAACAAGAACCCAAAACTCGTGTCGTGAGCCGTAAAAATGTGTTCGTCTTGGGAAGATCTGATTGGGGATTCGATGTAGTGGAAGTGTTCTTCCAATTTCCCATGTTCTTGTTCTCGATCTTGTTTTTTATCCTGATCTTGCTTTTGATCTTGTTCTTGTTCTTGTTCTTGATCATCTTCTTGTTCTTGCTCTTGCTCTTGCTCTTGCTTCTGATCATCTTCTTGTTCTTGTTGGGTGGTGGAGATCACATTCACATCAGGAGGACCTGGATGATTGTGGCTGGAAGTGTAGGTAATTATGAGAACTGAAGCATCAGTTTTGCTTCTTTCCACTTGTTTTTTCGCCGAGCAACCTTTCGATGTACTGCAACGGTAGTATCCCCTGCATCATCGAGTGGTTGCTCGGTCAGTCACGGTGCAAACCACTCGTATCAACAAAAATACCAACAAAACTGAAACATATTGTGAAATCCCACCATATACTAACCAAAGTTTCCAAATTTTGTTGATACATGATCATAGATGACAACATGCATGAGTACAAATAATCAAGGTAGTGATTTTCCCCTTGTGCACTTCTCCCTTGTAAAAGTTCATGAAAATGGGTGTGAAAATTCACTTTTTGTATGAGGACTTCCTAATTTGATTAGAGGAGATTGACAATTAATATGTCAGACCATTGAGTGATTGATCATGAGAAAAGAGAAAAATATAAAACCTTGGATAAGGAGATCCTTTGATGGGTTTTTGGCCATACTTCCTCCATGACCAAAGATCGGAAGGCGGCCCTTCGTTCTTTAGCTTCCCAACATTAGCTCCTATCTTCACTGTCACAACAGTCTTCTCATGAACCACCTTCCTACAACAATACAAGAACATGTATATGTTAAAAATAAAAATAACAAAAATACTTATACAAGTTTATGATCAAATTTTGAAGGCAGTGATTTTCACGCTCCCAGTTACTCCTTCTGCACTCCTCCCTTTGTTTCGGTACATCGTTTTTTGTTTGGTTTAGATAGATATGTACCTACCTTCTTTTGGATGGCTGATTTTCTGGCCTGAGATTTTTTGAAACATCTGAGTCTGGTTCTGGAGAAAGGGTTTCATCCATGCTCCTCCTCCTTGGTGATGCTCTATCTTCTTTTTTCTGGGGACGGAGGAAAGGAAGCTGCAGAAGCAAATGACACTAAAAAGAAGGAAGAAATGGATCGAGATGAGACAGAAGAGTTGTCCAATTGATTAAGAGAGAGAAACAGAAGAGATAGAGAGAGAGAGAGAGAGGAAAGGGAAAGCAAACGAGGAGGATAAGCTAAGAGATGACAGAAACCCCTCCAAGTTGCTTTCTCTCTTCCTTTTCACTCATTTAATATAAATTTATGAACAATTACTATATGCACTGCACATATAACCACCTCCACCTTCCTCCCTCTCTTTCTCTCTATTAGCATATAGCCCCACCCCACCACATATCCAGTATTATTGCCCCACTAATTAGACTAGAGCCATGCAAAGGGATATTTTCCATGGACAACATGAACATGTTGGCCCCATACACCTTTTAATGCAGCCTTATAGAAATACAGTGGATGAATTAGGAAAATTATATGTAACAAGCAAATCTAATATCCACTATTTACGGAAGATTCAAAGATATGTGTTAGGTTAGTTGATAATAAATATGTCTGCTTAAACGAAGTTCTAATTTTTCTCTCCCAAATTAGTGTAATTTGTAAAACATATTGGCCAAACAAATTGGGAAATTGTGGAGTCAGTTATACGTAACCATTTTTTAGTGGAGGTATTGGTATTACGCCCCCCGCTATGATACTCTTTTATTAGCGATCGACCATTGATATTATCTTGTTTCAAAGAGTTGAGACTTGAGAGGCATGAAAAATTAGGTGTACATTTTCTAATTTTGTTTTAGATATCGAAGAAAAAACTTTGCACACTCAAGCAACCCAAATTAAGTTAATGTAAACTAGAGAGGACGAAAGATGAACCAAGTTGAAAACGCAAAATTCTTTACTTGGCTACAAATCCAATCCATCCAAACAAGTTGAAACAACATATTGCATTCCGAGTGCAACAATCAATTTCCACGTTTTGCACACAAAAGTTGAAAAATATGTGCTATACACCAGGAGACTATCAAGACAACACATTAAGACATGCACTACCAAAAGAGAGGTGAATAAAATTATACAAGTTGACTAGTCTGCAAATTAAGACATATTAGACATGCACTACCAAAAGAGAACTAGTCCGCGAACTTACAAAAATAACGAATAGTCGCCATCAAATGATTCATAACATAGATAAATAAGCCTAGTCTAAACGAGGGAGCAAAAGTTCACGTACTTGTAATTGCACCGGAAAGTTTACCATTGTCGCTCAAATTAGCTACTGTTCTCCCTGATTTTAATCATGTTCTTATGAGAATCATTCTTGCTTGAAATTTTTCTCGTCTTAGAGGTACAAGAGATTTGCTTATGTCTCCCAACTACAAAACAGTCTCCATCAAGAAGGCAAATGCTCCCCACACAAAGCATTGCCTCAAAGCATTGGGGCAGACTATAAATTTCAGTATTTTTGTCCCATTTTTGCACTGAATTATCAATCCAAAGAATCCCATTAATGTAGTCGGTCACCACAAGAACCCTTTCACCATTCTTTGAAAACACCAAAGGTTTGCAATACACATTTCACCAAAGGCCTGTTCTTTGTTTGATGGAAAAAAGCAGGCTGCCATCTACTTTTGAGGGTGTCGTAAAATGGCGATGGGAGGAAATAATGAACCGGTTTTTTCGTCCAACCAAATTCCGTGAGGCAAAAAGAGTGCGAAAAGAGTTGTTGAAGATGGGATTTGATGAACTGCTGGTCATGAATGTTAGGATTCCAAGCTTTGGAGACGGACAAACATCGTCGCAAATCATCAGGGTGGAGCCGTAAAAGGATTTCAAAGATTAACTCCGGCGGGAAGCCTGACATGGCTGGAACTTGGAAGCCTCTTCTAGGTTTAGGCTTTTTAGGTTAACAAGCCACTCGTGCATTTAGGGTTTAGGGTGAAGTGCATCCGACGACCCAGTCCCAGACGAAGGTGCCAAATAACCAAAAACCAAAACGTGAAAATCCCATAATAACACAGAAGTGGGCAGTTGTAACAACGAAGTCGTTGTAGTATAGTGGTAAGTATTCCCGCCTGTCACGCGGGTGACCCGGGTTCGATCCCCGGCAACGGCGTTCAATTTTTCGTTTTTTTTGTTTGTTTTCAAGTACTTAAAACACTTCTCTTTCCTACGTGAATATAATTGTGATAATTGTGATAGAACAGGACAAGTCAGATCCCACGAGTGATTAGCAACTTTGCTAATCCCTTGGTTCTTTTCTTTTTTTTTGGTTTAGTTGTTTTCGTTTTAGTTTCTAACTTAATGTTGTTTTCTTTGTTTGTTGTTACTTTTGATATTTGATTTAGTTCTCTTTCTTTGATTTTAGGTACTAGAGAAGTAAGATATGGATTTTGCTAGCATTCAAGCTCAATTGGCAAATCTTACTTCTAAATTGTCGCCGTATGCCGAAAGGACCACAATGCAGAGTGTCCCTACATTTGGTGCTTCATATAGGCAAGGATTTCAAGCCAATCAATGTCCACAAAGAGATTGGAGGGATCATTCAAACTCTATATGGTGGGAAGATCAACAAGTTCAACGTGAAGCATATTGGCAATCATATGAGGAGTTCTATTCAAGACCTATGCAGCCACCACAACTTCATATGCAATATGCTCAATTAAATTCAAGTTCGCCAATAGATTATAATCAAATTCTTAATGAAATAAATTCTTTGGCGCAGGGGTCACAAAATCAAGCCAAGGAGGCTCAACAAGAAGCATATTGGCAACCATATGAGGAGTTCAATACAACACCTATGCAGCCACCACAACCTCCCCCACAACAATTCCAATCAAGTTCAAGTATGTCCATGGATAATGATAAAAATTTTCAATTACTAACCTCTTTGGCGCAGGGGTCACAAAATCAAGCCAAGGAGTTGGGTAAATTGGACGAGCAATTTGGGCAGATTATGGAGTTCATGAAACAAATTCAAGAGCAAAGTGAACTCTCCAACTCAACTATTGAAAACTCGAAGGAAGATTTTGAAATCCATAATGCTATCACTTTGGGAAGTGCTATGGAGGTTGGAGCTGACCTAAAAATGTCCAAACATAGCCTAGAAGTGGATGAAGAGCTGCTAATTGAGGAGGAGGAAGAAGACATGCACACGGCAAGGGTAGAACAACCCTTGCCGCAGCCCCCTATGCCCTCTAAACCACCCACCACAAGTAAGGACGTCCCAATTCCATGTTATTCTGATGTTATTCCACCCAATGTCCATTTTCCTAGCAGGTTTTTGATTCCTAACCAAGAAGAGAGTAAAAAGGACATCGTGGAAGCCTTCCCAATGGTGCAAAATGCTATTCCAATTCTTGGTACAACACAGCAAGTTTTAGATGGTGTTGAATTCTTCAAAAAACTTTGTACACCAAGAAGAATGATTCAAGAGAAGGTAGTGGTTGGAGAAGATGTAGAAGGCATCAAAGAGGACATATTTGAAACCACAATTCCCAAAGAAGTTGGATTTTATGACACAGGACAAGTCATAACTTTCGAATGGGTGTTTATTCTTGAGTTCATGTCGGAGCACACAGGTAAGCCACCTCCCCGAACTTCAAATTTCTTTTATACTAATATGTTGTTAATGATTCAGGCATCCACTCTAGTACTTAAACTATTAATGGATCATCTCAAGTATCACCTCCCATTCAAAGATCCATTGTATGTTGTGGGTCTTAAGTGAGGAATAAGCATACCATCGTCCGGCTGCAAGACGATAAAGAAAGCACTACTTGGGAGGCAACCCATGCATTCAACAAAGGAAGACTTAGAAAGCACTCCAATTCCAGACTTGCATTCCTAAACTCTTCTCTTTGTTGTTATTTCGTTTCTGCCATGTTAGGTTGTTTAGTTGTTGTTTTGTTTGTTTGTTTGTTAATTGTGTGAGCCTATGATTGAAACATTGAGAACAATTCTTGATTTATTGATAGGCACTGCTAAACACAGAATGATGGAGCTTCACAAAGGGCGTTTACTTGAAGCCCCACTACTGGGCAAAACTCTAGGAGCAGAAGGCATCGAGGCGGAAGGCATCGGGGCGGAAGGTATCGGAGCGGGAGGCATCAAAGAAGAGGCCTCAATACTTGGCCAAACGCTGGATGAGCCCGGAAAAATGTGCCTCTGGAAGTAAGCCGCAAGCCTTTGACGGTCAGTTTGACGGTCACTTTGCATCCGACCATTGGATTCTTGTAGCTCATCAAGCTTCCTCTTCATACCCGTCGAATAGTTGTTGGCAAGCACGTGCAAACTTCTATTCTCGTGCTTAAGCTGCTTGATCTCTTGCTTGAGACTTTCCACCTCAGCCATCAATGATTCCACCTGACGGGAGCGGGCAAGCAGGCGTTGGCCCATATTGGACACAGAGCTCGCACACTGAACACTAAGTGCGAGGGACTCTTGAACGGCCAACTCATCGGACCGTCCTGACAGCAGCCTACTATCTTTTGGAGTGATGAGGTTCCTAGCTACTATTGTAGCTGTTGTGGCGTCCTGCATCACGGAGTCTTCACCTGTGAGAGGACCGTTAGAAGAAAAGAAAGAAGGGCGCCATACGTTACCTTGACGCGGCGCGCCCGTATCACTGCTAAGGCTCAATTCCAAGCTAAGGTTCGATGAGTTTGCCATTTTTCAAAAGTGTTCAAAGAGAAGGGATGGAGTTAAATTTCAAAGGGCCGGAGTCGATTATCAAGAATGGGAAATCTTCAGAGTGTGTTTGTTGTGGTGATCGATAGCTCAATAAAAAAGCCAAGGCGACGCGTCCACCAATTCAAAAAGCCGGAATTTCCGGCGTAATTTAGGCGACGCTTTCTCAGCTTTTCAGAAGACGTGTTCAACTTTGTCAAAAGAGTTCTTCTTTTCAGACAACACGTGGAGGCCATCATCGCAACTACACATCTTTAGCCGACAAGCGCAAAGTTCGGCGACGCTTTCTCAGCTTTTCAGAAGACGCGTGCAGCTTTGTCAAAAGGAGCCGCATCTGCACTACCACGTGTCGTTCAGAAAGCGAAGGGGCGTCGTTCAGAAATCGAAGGGGCGCCTGCTCAGAAATCGAAGAGGCGTGTTCAGAGATCGAAGAGGCGCCATTATTTCAAAAAGCCGGATTTGCGGGATCAAAACGTTTGTCGACAAAGGTAAAAAGTACCACCACTTGATATTATCTCTATATATGTCGACCTTCGTCTTTTATGGCAGGGCAAACCTGAAGAAAATGCTAAACTCTCCCTCACCTCTGAGGGCGCACTCCTAGCAAAGCCTTTCGAATTACTCAATTTTTTCTTCTTCCCCAAAGATGATACCAGATGTCTGGAGTACATATGACCCAGGAGGAAACAGCACAACAAATACATGTGCTGATTCATTCACCGCTTCTTCAAAAGCAAAGGTATCTCATATCATCAAGGTCAAAAGCAAAAGTATCTCATATCATGCTCTTTCCCTGTCTTTTTCTTTGTCCTTGTTCTTACTCGCATGGCAAGGTAAAAGAAGCAATCAGCCGGCACTTGGAACCAGTCTTCCGATCTGGAGCCAACTGCCTGGAATCTATTCCTGATTGCTTACCTAGCGTTGCTCTCGAGTAGTCATCTTCAACGGTTGATACACTTCCAGAGAAGGGACCACTCCTGCAAAGATTGAACAAAGAAACAGATAAAAGGGGAAAGCTCAGACCTCCGGGGGAGACCAAAAGAATCCTGCTGCCCAGTTCAAGAGTAGCACAAAGGAAAATCAACGATGGGAGGAACCCCTGTGGAATCAACAACATCAAGCCTCAATGAAATCAACAAGGAGAAGATGGAATTTACATTCCACAACCAGATTTGCGTCTCTAAACTCTTCTCTTTGTTATTTACATTCTGCCATGTTTAGTATGTTTAGTTGCTGTTTTTATGTTTACTTTTGTTTGGTGTGATTTTAAGCTTAAAACATTGAGGACAATGTTTGATTTAAGTGTGGGGGGGGTAACTAATGTTGTTGATACAAATTCGTGAGATTTTATCACCCATAACTTCAAATGTTGTTCCTTACTGTTTTAAGGCGTTTTTAAGTTGTTTTAGAGTATTTTAGTATGTTTTGTTTTTATAACTCCGAAAATACCATAAAAATTTGAAAAAAAAATTGTTTTGAAAAGCCTAAAAAGAGTGTTTTGAGTCGTTTTTGTGTGTTTGTGTCTTAGGATACCTTCCAACACAATGACAAGGATTTGGTTTATAATTGCATGACGGTTAGAAAGAGTTATAAACATAGAGAAAAGTATGATTTACTCTTGGTATATGCTTGGTTATGGTTATAATGTATGACTTCACATGCAATCATAAAAGAAAAAAAAAAAATTCGTTTTTGTAACATGCTTGAAGGAAGGAACTCAAACAAACGCTACAACCCTGAGAGACTTGAGCCTATAACGTTCTTTGGAGAGTTTAATCTGTGATTTCTTGTTTTCTAAAGTCGTTGCATGATCTCATTATTCTTTGCTTGGTTACTACTTAGAAGGCGTTTCATCATA
This sequence comes from Pyrus x bretschneideri, assembly GCF_019419815.1. Taxonomy (NCBI): domain Eukaryota; kingdom Viridiplantae; phylum Streptophyta; class Magnoliopsida; order Rosales; family Rosaceae; genus Pyrus; species Pyrus x bretschneideri. The sequence goes on from NW_025999557.1 coordinate 5,847,069, forward strand.
TAGTTCCAAATGCTAGAACTCATGCCCATTTCATTCAAAGCATGTTATTGATTTGCATAACACATATTCAAGAAGAAGTTGTGTAGTGACCACCACCATAGCCAAATAGCCTTACTTCCCATACTTCGTATATGTTGTAAGTTTTAACCCCGTTGAGCCTTGTTTAGCCTTTATTCTTTGTTTACCCACATTTTCCTCACCTAGCCTAGTTTAGGACAATCCCCACCCTTGTTCTTAAAAGATAGTGAGCATGACTTAATTGAATTCCTTTTGAGTTACATTATGAAAAAAAATAAGTGTGGGGGAGAGAATGTTTAAGTGTTGATGTTTTGAGATTCAAAAAAAAAAAAAAAAAAAGAAAAAAAAAAAAAAAAAGAAAAGAAAAAAAAATGAAAGAATAAGTGATTGAAGAAAGGTTCCAAAACACCAATTCTGGGTGTAAATTGTCTAAACTCTCCCTTTTTGTTCAAAAGTTGAGTTTTCATTCAAAAGTGAATTCTAAGTTGATTCAAATGCTTTGCTCACTATTTCTTTAAAAACCTTTGTTTTCCATATCCCTTCTTTGTTATCCACATACCCCAAGCCCCGTTACAACCCTTGACTTCTATCTTGAGTGTTGTGTATTTCAATTTGTGGAGTTTGAACTTGGTATGGGCTTATGGTGTCACTGGTTCTCGCGTCTAAGTAGTAGCATTCCATTCATGAGATCATATCTAAACATGCTTATTAACTCCAGAAAATGCTTTCCTTATAACATATGTGAGTGTTCGTCTACATGTTTACATCAATCTTCTCACATATACCTAGTGTAGGGTGTGTAGTCAGAAAATCTGTGTGAAAAACGAGAGTACATCTAGTAAGAAATTGAGGGAATTCTCTAAGGCATGTTACTACATTCAAAACATGGTTTTAAATGCTTAATTGTGAACTAGTATGTGGTGACTATGAGTAAGAATGTACTTAAGTGTAAAGATGGCTTAAATCTGTGAGAATACTGATTTTTAATTTGTCATGTGCATTGGAAGTCCCTGATACGATTGTTGGAAGGTGTAGGTTGTGTTTTGTTTGTTTTGTCTAGTTTCGTGTTCTTTTGTTGTTTTGTTTTGCTCGAGGACTAGCAAAAGATAAGTGTGGGGGTATTTGATAGGAGCATATTCATGCGACTTAAATGGCTTGTTCTCGTGCATTTACGTTATGTTTCTTTAGTTATTTTAGTACTTTAAGCTATTTTCGTGTGTTTATAGGTCCAAAGGGCTAAAGGAGCAAAAAGATGCATTTTGGAGACTTTTGGAGCACTTTTGGGCTAAGGATGGATAGCTTATGCTTGGAGCCAAAGTGTTGGACGAAATTGAAGACCTAATTGAAGACCAAAGTGTTGGAACCTTGTTCTCTTTAGTTTTAGGACATTTAAAACCTTTCCTAATCCCAATCATGCCATGCATAACACACATCCATTCTAACACATTGTCATTGCACATGCATTTCCTTCATTAGTTAATTCACATGCTCCATACTTATCATCACCACATATCATATCACTTAATCACTTATCACTTATCATCACCACTTAACCACTTATCATATCATAACCACATATCATATCACTTATCACTTATCACTTAACATAACATCCACCTACTTCACCTACAACATCCACTTCACCTACAACATCCACTTCACCTACAACATCCACCCACTTCACCTACAACATCCACCTATTTCACCTACAACATCCACCTACTTCACCTACAACATCCACCTACTTCACCTACAAATGACATAGCCATATGTTCCCTCCACTACTCCTATAAATACCCTTGCATTCATTCATTCATAAACATTCCATTTCCCTTCCACTTCTACACCACTCCTCATCCATTTCCATAATCCCCCAAACCTCACCTTAGACCTTGTGCTACAACAACGAGGAAGAGAAGAGTGCCTAAACGTTCATACAATTCAAGTTTGAGTTGTTGGAATGTTTAGGTGTTTCTTTGATTTCAAAGTTTAAATTCAATTCTCTTTGTTTTGTATGAGGAACTAAACCCCCCTTTAGCTTGGGGGTGATTCGAAATTATGTTTATGTTTGTAATATGATTTGATTACTTTTAATTACGTTTCATAAATTGTGAATTCAATTTGTTTAACTGTTTGATTGATAACCTATTTATGTATGTTTATTAAGAATGAACGCTTAATTTTCATGCATGAATTTGACGCTAGAATATAAGTGAGTTTCACGTAATAGTTATGAACTTATATTCACAAGTAGTGGAGGTTGCTTATAAACAATCACGTTAAACAAATTCTTGGCATAAGTTTCATGCAATCATAGTAACGAATGCCTCGTCAACACTTATAGTTTTCATGATGCTTAATGATTCTTGCTTGTATCTCTATTATGCAATTCATGTAGGGAACTTGTGAGGAATGCTTTGGGTTGTCGTATGCAATCATCCAATTCATTAACTTAAGGAAAACTTGACGGTTAATTTAAGCGGACCTAATTAACCCGGAGTGTTGAGAATTCATGGTTTATTGAAATACAATTAGAAATCATTTTATTATGCAAGTGTAACATGTATGGAGATGAACCCCTTAGCTAGCCATACCATCCATTCATTTCCGTCAATTTCATATTTACAATTTGTTTTCTTTACAATCTATCCATTTTAGTTTAAATTCGTCCAAAATCAATCCCCCCATATTTCGTTTAAGTCTTAGTCTTAATCTTTCTTATTTTTAGTTTTGAATTCTTTGAGTTTAGGATAGCGTTTTATATTGTTTTTACGTTTTTGTGTCAGTTTCCAAGAGATTTGCAATCCCTCCTAATCCCCGGTCCAGAACGATCCCTACTTGCATACTTATACTACAATTGACAAAAAGAGGGTTTAATTTGTGTAGTTATTGGAGGGAGTGAGTGTGTCCATTTGCAGAAACTAAAGTGGAAACTGAGATCACAGGGTTGCCCTTTTCCAGATGTGCACAGACAAACAGAAACAGGACGATCCCTCGTGTGCTTTAGATTATGGCACGATAATAATTTGGAGAAGCTGCCAATGGAAGCCAAATTATGTTTTCTAAGTTTGCAAAAAATTCTACTATACTTCAGTGTATGGCATGCAGGAGATAAATGAAACACCGAATGTGAAGCTAAAGATACAACAATCAAGTGTCCAAAACAGCTATAGATAACCCCGCATACTAGAAAAGTCCTCAAGTTTGAACTGGTCCAACCAACTATATATTGTATAAAGACTAATAGCATGCCTCGAGTCTGGACCACTTAACTAAAGATCGACCTTATAATATCTGATTTTACTAGGCTATATTAATTGATGAGTACTTCAGCATATTTATTTTTATATTAATATAGCAGTAGCATGTTTTTGAGCTGAACTTTTTATGTATCAACTTGAAAATGTTGTTGGTTGACTGAAGATTACTATTATCATCGTGATCACCAGTCAGTGGGCAGTACTTCTTACACACACACACACACACACATATATATCTCTATAGATTGTATTATTGCAGATCATCAAAATATTCGTGAGTACATCTACAAGCTTTTAGTAAATCACCCCACGTCGCACGTTATACCATAATTCCAGACAAGGTGACATGCAATGAAAGGAATCGGCATGCACGACTGTTTGTAACTAATTAAGATCATTAATATTAAAACTTCATTAGAAAAGAGAGACTAATTGATCATGATTTTATTAATTCTCCAAGTTAACAAGACTAAATACACAAGCAAGTATTTGCTAAGGCACAAGTCTGCGAGGCCGTAAATGGATGATTATTGATGCATAATGAAGATGGCAGTATAATAAGGCTAAATTTTTTTCTTGATTCCTGTGGTGAGACACTACTTTTAAATCGAATCCTGTGGTGAAAAAAATGTTAATCGTATCCCTGTGGTGAAGTTCGTTATCAATCGTAGTCCAAATTGAAATTTCTGTCAAAATCTCATCCACATGTAGCGGTAAAAGGGTCATTCCATTCTTTTTTCTTTTCTTTTTTGTAATTCCACTTTTTTATAATCAACAAAAATAGAAGGGAAAAAAAAAATCCCTCGCCAATCCCTACCCTTGTCAGTCACAGCCACAGCGACCACCCACCACCTTCCCCCCTCTCTCACACATAACCCTAGCCATCCCATCCACCACTATTCTTCTTAAAACAAAACTAAATTTGTTTGCATAATAACTTAAATGCGACGAGGTACTTTGTGATTTTTTAAATCTTGAAATGAGAGAGTCTGATAATATAAACCTTGTAATTTTATTACTTATTAATTCTTTTATTGTAGCTCTAAAAGTTTTAAAAATAAACAAATTTATGTCCATATGGCGGCGCTTTATGATTGGTTGATGGAATCAATAAAAACAAAAATAACAATTTTGCCCCTACAAATGACAGAAGAACGAGGGAAAATCCAATTTGGACTATGATTGATAACGAATTTCATCACAGAATTACAATTAATAGTTTTTTCACCACATAAGTCTATTTAAAAGTAGGGTATCATCACAAAGATCACGAAAAAAATTTGGCCATATAATAAAAATAATAATAAAAGAAGGAAGCATCTTCCACGACGAACCATTTATGTTACTCTTAATTAGCACACACACACACAACTAGCACCACTGGAATAGAATTAGGTGACAGAATATATCAATGACCTGCAATTGTATCTGTTACATGCAGCACCCTCTAATAATAGATGGCAAGGGTAAAGTTATGATTCTAGCTTACTGCTGAACACAAGGAGCATTTTATTGCTCGTCACTATAAAGTGACGATGAGCACAATCACCACATTAATTATTGTAAGATGAGTAGATTTACTCAATTCTTTGCACAAATTTTAAAATTTAAACTCATTAATTTAACGGCTGTGAATAAACAATATGGTGATGATGTTGACTACCGCTTATATTTGATCAAAAAGCACAATATGTGTATTAAATTCAAGCAATTATGAGGAGGAGTGGGCTTGTATAAGACCATGTCTAAATGCATGTCAACTATACTTGGGCGTGGCAAGCACTATTTATTCTTGTTGGCAACTAATAATTGTGATCAATTTATCAGGTATATAGCTTAACCTTAAGCCTCTCACATTATGTTCCTCATTTCCTAGACAAGAAAAAATATCGATCAATCACTTTAATTTAGGGTATACAACAAAAAATGGATTGGCAGTACAATGGGGAACAAAGCGCTAATAAGCTCTTGACGAATTCGACTACCTTTCTAAAACAACCTTTCCATATTCTTACACTCACCCTCCTCAGTTTATTGCTTCCCCTCTCATTCCTCATCCTGTCCAGGCTATCTTGCGCCAACTATATCTTCAGCTTAAGCTTCCCCACTCTCATCATTCCTCCTCCCGAGCCCTCCAACTACTATTCATCATGCATCTTCTATCTCTTCCTCTACGCTACCCCTTCTCTTCTCTATCTTCTTGTTTCCGTTGTCACCGTGGCTGCCTTTATCCACTGCATAACAGGAAAAATCACCATCATAACTGAGTTTCCGAGTCCCATTTTCCATCCCCGTTTATACCCTGCTTGGATCTTCCTATGTACAATGCAAGTCTGCGTCGGTTTGGGAATTGAAGGTAGCATCGTCGCCGTGGAGGTAGTAGATGGGCGCGCTACTTTCGGCGGTGTTGTTGATGAGAAAATATGTTTGTTGAGCAGAGCAATATTTTTCCTAGGGTTGCATGAGACCATGCTTCATTGGTGTAGGGTTGTGGTGAAGCCGGTGGTGGATGACACGGTTTTCGGTGGCGCTAGAGAGGAAAAGTGGGTTGAGAGGTTGGCAATAGCTGCCAGCTTTGGTTGTTTGTGGTGGTGGAGGTTGAGGGATGAGGTTGAGTCTTTGGCTGTTGTGGCTAAAGCCAAAAGAGAGCTGGCAATGGGCTTAGGAGTGGCTGACTTTGTTGGTTGGTCGCTGTATTACCTCACTGTGACTATTGGTATGGTTAGGTTGGTAAAAGGTCTTATGTGGCTTTCCATGGTTTTGTTATGTAGGAGAGAAGCCAACTTAGGTAACAATTGTGGAGAAGATCATGATCGTCAAGACAACAAGGTCTAAATCTCATAATCTCATCCGATTGATTGATTATCAAACATAAAATCTAAGATGAAAGAGTAAATATTCTGAACCATCTGAGCTAGAAATTCATTCTCTTATTCCTTTAATACTTCATTTTGTATTTTTGGGTAACTGTTCCAAAATCGTACACTTTTTTTATAATGAACTTGTAGCCTATATATTTTTAAAGCCAACGTACAACTGTATCATAATTATTATTGTATTATTCTTGGCAAGATATGAATTTATACATTATCTAGATCATGAAGATCAACATTGTTGGTAAGTCGGTATTGGTTTCTTTATAATGTAAAAACAAAAAATTGGTGCATTAAGTTGCGAATATGAGAACAACTTTGCTCAAGTGAAGTGGTGCTTCTGATTTCACATATCTGAACTTGAGCAAGAAGTACTGTAAAATATTAACCAAAGAGTGAAAATTGTATCGTTCTAAACTTATATGACATAAAATTTCTCATCTCACTTCTCACGCATGAGTTACCACATGAGCAGTGAGATAGACGCAATGGGTATTCACTGTGCCAGCAGGTGTTTTCTGACGTTTTACTGATCTTGTGCTGTAAACATAGTCAATCATAGCTAATGTGCAAGGTTAATTGACCTAATTAGAGTTAAAGTTTTCTTCTGAATTTCCAAATCCATGGCATATTCCTCTTTGTCACCGCAAATGCTGGATCAAAAAGGATCAAAGTGTGTAGTAATCTTCTCCTATTAACAAAATTACAGACAGTAATATGATAATGACAGAGTTACAGACGGACAAGTTACTGCTCTAAGTTTTGTACTTTCCTATCCAACCTTTTACTTTCAAGTTTCTAAGTTTGTCCTTTAACTCTCCATACTTATCCAAGCGAGTCCACATCTTCTTCCTTAATTAATCCCTTCGGTTAATCAACCTCGTAAGCTTGCGCAGAATATTTGATTAAAATATGGTAATTGGCAGCGACATTTGTTTAATTTTTAGCTCCAATAGAGGGATTACATGGTTTTTATTTGGACAAGTTTTTGGCATTTCATGGCTGCTGGCTTTGTTGACAATATCGGAATTATGTCACTACATGGTTGCATTCCTCGCCTTATAATTTGCTTTAGTACTCATACCTGTGATCGTTGTTATCAACCAAACATACAAATTGATACAGATATATTTGTCGATACGAATCCGAATAATCCTATTGTCTCACTTGATGATCAATTGAACTCTGAGAATATATTTGGTGAATTTGTTTGTGCATTTATATATTATCCGACATGGCGAACGCATTCTTCTCCTTCACTCCCTTTGATTTTGGAGTCATCGGCGGCGGTGGTGGTTTGACTCGCCAGCTTGAAGATTATGAGAAGGAAGATCAGGAGGTGGTGGTGTTCAAGGGAAAGCCAGAACATTTGTTTGGGATGGAAGAATTAGGGTTGGGAGAGATGGAAAAATTCTCTCATTTGTCCAAAGATCAACCACAATCCAAGACAAGTTATTCAATGTTGGATAATTTCACTTTTGATACAGTTTGTTCCGAATATGATCTTCAACGATCCAACAACATGTCCGAGAAAGAACTAGATCATGTTTCCAAAGATCACGATCACCGCCACTACCAACAACAAAACCAACGTTGCCACCAACAATCCAAGTCAAACTACTCTGATTTGGATAACTTCAACTTTGATTCTGCCTTCCATTCCACGCAACCGATTCAGGACATGGCGAATCAGCTCACGTACAGCCAAATCGGAGGATCAGACATTGAGGAAACCAACAAGCAAATGCCCCATCAGTCTTCCTTAGCTGTGTTGGAGCTCCTAAACAACTACGGCAGCGCGTTCAAGAAACTGAAGCGAGACAGATTTAGCAACAGTTGCAATGAAGCTGGAGCCTCCTCATATTCAATCCAACAAAAATTGTCAACCGAGGAGATCATGAGGGTTGCGGGAGCAAGGTATGTGCAATTCTCTAATCAAGGATATGACGATTTTTTCATGCCCTTGCACCCTTTTGGCTACGCGCTTTCCGGTCTATCCGAAGAAGAAACGAAAGACGTGGAGCTTGCTCACATCCTTTTAGCTGCAGCAGAGAAGGTAGGCTACCAACAATTCGAGCGCGCAAACCGCCTGCTTCTTCGTTGCGAATTTGCTGCCTCCTTCAAAGTCAACCCTGTCCAGAGGGTTGTTTTCTATTTCGCTGAGGCGCTTCGCGAGAGGATCGAAAAGGAAACGGGGAACAGCATGTATAAGGGGAATGAGATATCTAGTTATAGTCTTGGACTAAGCACAAACCTTACATTTATTGCATGCCACCAAGATATCCCTTTTCATCCAGTATTGCAGTTCGCAGCAATCCAAGTAATACTTGAAAACGTTGCCTTGGAGAGCAAGGTTCATTTGATTGATCTAGAAATCAGAAGCGGAGTGCAATGGACAGGGGCTGATGGAAGTGCTTGCAGAGCGCGAGGAGTGCCCCATTGAGCTCCTTACAATAACCGCGGTGGGTGTGACAGGCAAGCAGAGGATCGAGGAGACAGGAAGGAGGCTGGCAAGCGTTGCAAAGGCCTTGAACGTACCCTTTCAATTCAAGGCAGTGATTGTGACAGACATGGAAGATGTCAAGAAGCAATTGTTTGATGTTGAAGATGACGAAGCTGTGGTGGTATACGCTCCTCTAATACTGAGGACACTGATTTTGAGGCCAAGTTGCTTGGAAAATCTGATGAGGGTGATGAGAAATCTCAGCCCTTGCGTAATGGTTGTGAATGAGGTGGAGGCAAACCATAATTCGCCATCATTCGTGAACCGATTCATCGATGCACTGTTTTATTACAGCGCATTTTTCGACTGCCTTGAGGCTTGCATGAAGCACGAGGAGTCCAGAGTGCTGATGGAGAGGTTGTTACATGAGGGAATACGAAACATTGTGGCGGCGGAGGGGAGCGAAAGGGTTACGAGAAACGTGAAGATGGAGGTGTGGAGGGCCTTCTTTGCAAGGTTTAGAATGGTGGAAATCAACTTTAGTAAGGCATCTCTGAACCAAGCTAGTTTGGTGGCTAAAAAGTTTGGATCCCCTTCTTGCACGCTTCATAGGAATGGGAAATGTCTTATTGTTGGGTGGAAGGGAACTCCAATTCATTCCCTTTCTACTTGGAAGTTCCGCTGAGGAGAAAAACTTGGATAGGATCAATACAAATCATGTTATTTGTACAAAAATTTTACAAAAATGTAGAACTCTCCCTATATTTAGTCTCACTCCCTATGAGAGGTATCCTCGTAGTGTAGAAATATCAAACTTGCTCTCTGTATGTGAGACAGAGTGGAGAAAGAGATATTTTTTAGAGTTGAAAATAATGTAATGTATGATCATTGTATTAATGTCGTATTTGCTATTCAAAACGTTGTTTTATTCAAACAATATTCTATTTTAACCGTAATTATAAGAAAGGAATCCAAAAATTGGTTACAATGAAAAGAACACACCGCTCTAACATAGCACAATGACAAACATAGCAAATATAAACATCAAGTTTTCTTAGTTTTGAAATTCTCTTTAGTGATTGAATTTATCCAATTTTAGAAAGGTAAGGGTGTTGCATATTCGTAATTGGGCAGAGAACCCTAATTCCGACCAATAAAAGAAGAGGATACAGCCCATGTATGTAGGCCTAGTCACTAATCCCCTAACATTACGGGGTACCAAATCTATGCATACAATATCAACATGAAGCAAATGGTGATTTACCGCATCGGCAGAAAATAATAATGTTTATGTACTTTGATGAGGGTTCGATCCTCATAGATTCCTGTCTCTCTAATATTTTAAAATTTTGACCCACTATCGTTATCGTTTGTCAAAAAAGAAATATTAACATGGAAAAAATAAACACCATGCTCAATCAATTTTGAACAAAAATTGTTATTGACAATTCAAAATTTTCATTTGACACTCCAAATTTTCTATATTTAAAAAGAAAAATAAACTTGTGAATGCACCCAAACTTTCACATCATTAAGTCTTGAAATAGTCTAAATTTAGAAATGATGTGAGTTTTAAACATAATTCTAATTAGGGAAAAAAATATCTCTCTCCGTAGTTTAGATGAATTTAATGTAGATTATCTTATCGTTTAAAAAAAAAACCTAAAATAAGAAAAGAAATATAGTAAAATTGGCGCATATAGTAATTTCTCTTTCAACACCTAAACATATCATCCATCCTTCGATGCGTATACTAACATTTCTTTTGTGTCGTATGTTATGCACTTGAGACGGAAGTTATATGTATCGAACGCATACAATAATCGCCCCTCCAGCATGTAGGCCACGTCATCTTTTGGACACGTAGGCCAGTCACTCATGTAGGCGACATCAGCAATCCTTACACGTGTCAGGCACAAAATGGTTTATTACTTTCATTTTCTCAGTCATTTCTTTGTTGAGTCGCACAGGCACCCAGGGAGATGAGCAGAACAGGGACGATGCTCTCCAAAGCTTCCGACTCTGCAAATAAACTCACAGTCAGTCTCTCTCTAAACTCTTTCTCTCTCTCTTCTCGTCGATCCCCGAATTCCCTGTTTCTTCAAGCGATTTTGGTTCCTGCTTTCTTTTTTTCATTTTCTTTTCTGTTAAAAACAAAATTTCGATCCTTTTTTTTTTTTTTTTTTTTTTTTAAATTATTATCAGAATTGCTGAATTAGAATTGTTATGATCAAACATGATGAGAATTTGTTTTCCACTTTCCAAATTGTAGTTTTGATATCAATGAAATGAAATTTCAGAATTTTGTGTAGTTAGAAGTCGTAGCTTGCAGCAGTAGTTGCACATTTTCTCTGCAGCCAAACAGAAAGTAAAATCTGGTTATGTTTGATGTTGAATTCACGAAATCGAGTCTGCTCTGTGATTTATATGGGCAGAAATTCCATGTAGAAGGGCCGAGCGATGGCGTTGGAAGCTTGGAGCAGAAGATGCACCAGCTCAAGTTGCAAATTCAAGCAGAGAGAGTGATTTCAGTAAAAGTAAGTTTTTTGGCATACTTTCCAATGGCTTGTTTACTAATCCATAGTCGGGATTGTTAGAATTGAGTTTAGGCGGAATTGGAATTGAGGAGAAGCAGAATCCGAATTCCCATAGAAGCTGTTTACTAGATTATCAGGAAACGTAAAACTGTAATGATTTCACTTTCAGTAAAAGTAAATTTTGGCATACATTTGTTATTTTGTTATACATTCAGGAAAAGGTTGAGAAGAACAGGGAGAAGGTAGAAGGTTATGTTTCGAAAATTATATCTGAGACAGCAAGAGCGAATTTGAATGCTTTGTCATCAGAGCGGAATAGGAGCTTTAAATTGTTTTCTTCAAGAATTGAACAGCCTCTCTGCAGAATCAGTGGATTTGTGCGGGGATGTGGTGAGAAAGACTGGATTGAGAATCAAGAGGTGTTATTCTCATCAAGTACCAAGCTTCCACTTGCTGACAAGATACCGCCTTATACAACTTGGATATTCTTGGACAGGTTCGATTACATGTTGGTTTAAATGTTTTATTTGTTTTTGGGTTTGCAAATTTAGACTTGTGAGATAATGCAAATCACGGATTTCTATATATGTTTTGTCCCTGCCTTCTTATGTTTTTAATGTGAAAATTGTTGCCGTTGTGTTTCTCCTATCTCAAATTTGTCTTTCACAGCACAGAAATCAAAGAATGGCTGAAGACCAATCAGTAGTTGGGAGGAGGCGCATTTATTACGATGAAGATGGCAGTGAAGCTCTTGTCTACAGTGGCACTGACGATGAGGCAGAAGAACCCGAAGAAGTAAAACATGAATTTTCTGCGGGCGAAGATCGAATTCTGTTGTAAGTTCATATGAGATGTTAGATTTTTAGAGAATCACATTGACTATGGCTGCTTATGAACTTGTGTATTCCAAATTTTGTTGTAGGAATAAATGAAGGTTTTTAATTTTTTGTGTTGAATTTCGTAGGATGGCCTTTCAGGAGCATGGCCTAGGCGAGGAAGTAGTGGAACTTGTGAAGGAGTTTATTGGAGTTCCCATTTCGGATATCCTGGTAGCTTGCATTAACATATGTTCACAATTGTTTTTTGGGAGGATTTTGATGCCTAAATTTTGTGGAATTGTAACTTGCAGGCCCGTTATAACACAATCAAGGAAAGGAACCCCGAGAAGTGCGAACATGAAGGGTGCATTTCTCTTGATAAGAGTCTTAACTGCTGCCTTAGATTCTTTTGATAACCTTTTCTGTCGCCGTTGCTTGGTATGCGGGTGTCATCTTACTTGAATTGTTAAATGAAAATACTGGTTTTTTCTTCTTCTGATAACTCTCAACTGATTCTATCCAACAGGTATTTGATTGTCGTTTGCATGGATGTTCTCAACCTTTAATCTATCCTGTAAGCAGCAGTGTTGCTTATATGTGCCAGCTTGTTTGAATTCCATAAATTTTTATGTCTATTGTGGTATTCTTTCTTTTCAGAGTGAAAAATCACATTGGTCCGGTCATGACGAGAACCGAGAGCCATGCAGTGATCAATGTTACCTCAGGGTATGGAATTTCCTTTCTTTATTAGGTTCTGTTACTACTTGAGGTCTGTTTAGTTGAATTAGTTTCTTTCGTTCTCCTTGAATTCAGTAGTAGGACACTGTTAATCTGATAGGTTTTCATATCATGAACTTGTACAAGTTAAACTCTTTCACCCTCTAATTATTTGCTGGTGAATTAGTTAAATGCCCGAATCTCAGTAGTTTGGGGCTGACTACACGTACATTTTTATTCTTTTGGTCTAATCTGAGCCTTGCTAAACATTTCTTTTTTCTTTTCACCTGATGAACTATAAGGCACATTTATCATGACAATTATGATTTACACACTCCATATTTTCTTTGGCTTTTGCCACTGGTCATGGGATTTTGAATATGACTTCCGGGTTCTTCTTGCAGTTGAGTATAGTAACATCAGAGAGAGAAAGTGCTCCAGGATCATCCATTAATGCCGAGCGACCAAGTTCTCATGGTGGTACCGGCCTCTTACACAATGAAAGAAGTATTCCTGATGAAGCTGTGCCTGCAACTTCAGAAGCCATTCATAGTTCTCATATCCTGAAGATGCACAATGAAAACACAGGGAAGCGCAAGGTCGTGAAGCATACAGATAAAGTGGCAAATGACCTAACTATAGTACCTGATGCTTTCCAGGGTTCTTCTAAGAAACAAAAGAGATTAGATGCTTTGGATTTGGTAACTGCTACTAGTGAACCTATCCCGGTTCAGGTTCACATTTCCAGAGATGAGCCACGAGATGTTACTGAAGTGCCTGAACTGAGGCAAACATCCAAGTCTACATGTGAACAAGTTGAGGGGATCTATAGCAACTCTGAGTGGAAACCAGTGGAGAAAGATTTATACATGAAGGGACTGCAGATATTTGGGAGAAACAGGTAGCCATTTTTGAATTCAAAATGCCTTGTACGGATATTCATTACACCATTCCGTATGTTTGTACTTAATTGGTAATTTGTGTTCTGCAGTTGCCTCATAGCGAGGAACTTACTCTCTGGCTTGAGGACTTGCATGGAGGTGTCTAGTTACATGCATAATTCTGGAGCTTCAATGCCTAATAGATCTGTGGTTGGACCATCTTCATTTATGGAAGACAATGTGAAATCTGATATGGATCAGACAGTAAGCATCATAGACTTATCCTCCTATTTCTTTTCCTACCTCTCTCTCTCTCTCTCTCTCTCTCTCTCTCTCTGATTAAAAAAGGTTACCTTTATTGTACTCATGCTAGGAACAAGAGATGTCGTCAAAGCCACGGTTACTTCGTAGAAGGGGCAAAGCACGGAGGCTTAAGTATTCTTGGAAGTCTGCTGGGCACCCAACAATGTGGAAAAGAATTGCTGATGGCAAAAACGATTCACGTAAACTATATACGCCATGTGGATGCCAGTCTATGTGCGGAAAGGAATGTCCTTGTATGAGTAATGGAACCTGCTGTGAAAAATACTGTGGGTATGTCGGACTTATCCTTAAAGCAGTCAACTGAATGAAATGCACAGAACCAGTGATGACCAATTAACTTTTTCATTTTCAGCTGTTCGAAGAGCTGCAAAAATAGGTTCAGGGGATGTCACTGTGCAAAGAGTCAATGTAGAAGTCGGCAGTGCCCATGCTTTGCTGCTGGCCGTGAATGTGACCCAGATGTCTGTCGTCATTGTTGGGTTAGGTATTGAGCTCCATGATGGACCAGCTGATCAAGCTATTTTTTCTTTTTTTATTGGAATCATGCAGTGTGTTCATTGTAGAGAGCTTGTTATTTCCTTGGTGGTGATTTTGAATTTAAATATAAAAACTTTTTGCAGTTGTGGGGATGGTTCACTAGGCGAGCCACCGAGACAGGGAGATAGTCAGTGTGGAAACATGAGGCTTCTTCTACGACAACAACAGAGGGTGAGCAATTCCTAGTATTTAGTTAATAAATCACTTCTGTAGTCTGCATAATTTACTTTATGATTTTTTATTAAATACACTTTCTTTTTCTTCAGATTCTCCTGGGCAAGTCTGATGTTGCTGGCTGGGGAGCCTTCTTAAAGGTTGGAAGATTTTGATGTTTTTGCATGTGGCTTCCTAAAACTTATAAGCTGATTTTTCTTTTCTCACCAAATTAAATCATGTGATTTCAGAACCCCGTAAACAAGAATGATTATCTTGGAGAATATACTGGTGAAATCATCTCCCATCAGGAAGCAGACAAGCGGGGGAAGATTTATGATCGTGTAAACTCGTCATTCCTTTTCGACTTGAATGAACAGGCAAGGAAATTGACCACTTTTATATTTGCATTTTAATTTTCTTCGCAAATACGTGATACCTGTAGGCTATAGCTTTACTCTGGCATGACACCTGTTTACTGCAGTATGTCCTAGATGCTTACCGAAAGGGAGACAAGCTTAAATTTGCAAACCACTCGTCGAATCCTAACTGCCATGCAAAGGTAATTAAGTTTATGTAATTCTCTTGTTTGATTAGTTATAAGGGTGTGTGTAATACATGTTTGCGTATAGGTAATGCTGGTCGCGGGTGATCATCGAGTTGGCATATTTGCCAAGGAGCATATTGATGCTGGTGAGGAGCTCTTCTATGATTATTGTTATCTTTCAGAGGCAGCACCTGTATGGGCTCAAAAACCGGAGGGTTCTAAGAGGGACGATTCATCTGCTTCCAGGGGCAGAGCGAAAAAGCACCAACCTCTTTGAATGGATAGTTAGCATGGATGGAGAGGTACATAGGTATTAAGTATGGCGCACAGCTCGACTCTGGAGGTTTTTATCCATGACAACAGCCGGGACAAGAATTGTCCTTCTAGGTCAATAAAGCTGTATTGGAAATAACGTTATTTTCATGGATTTATAGACAATAAGTCAGAAATTCTTCTGGCAGTTTGGTACTATAGTTTGTGTCCGACGATGCTAACGCAGAGAGGCATGTTGTGATGGGAATAATCGGTAATTCTCTGTAAACATTTCTCGAGAAGAAAAGGGGGTTGCATTGATTTATTTATCTTTGATAAGATTCTGAACTTTTTGAAAGAAATTGATAAACGGACGGCAGTTTGCCGTGTGAGTTACTGCAGCAAATGAAGATACAGCAATTCATTCCACACAACAGGAAATGCCAGGAAGACACCAATGGCTGCAATCCTGAACCCCCGATGGGTGATGATTTCGTATACAGATTGATGACCATCTATTCTATATTCTGACAAGCCAGTTATGTTCAACAAAGTCACACGAGCCTTCATCTGCTGAGCGACCTGCTCTGCAATTTTGTTTCTCTCGTCCGCAATTGGTGAGGGTTCGAGGAGGGTTTCAGTAGCTTCCGCACAGCTCCCGCCTGTATTCCATTGACCTTCTATGGTCAATGAAGAATTACAAATTAAACACTCCGCAAAGAAACCTAGTTATATGAAATTTATATATGCAGGCATTATAATCGTGGACAGGATGTGTCGGTGATAAAAGTCATTTAACTATTGCATGTATCGCTTGCACACAGACCAGACTGACCCGGCGTTAGTTTTGTGATCGTTCCACCAATGTCCTACTCTTGCCATGCCTTTGTCGACCAAGAAAGGAGAGACGTATAAAATTCAACTGTACACTTATAATCCTGTGACAAATTGAACGACTACTTCAGAAACTTAATGGAATACAAATACGTACGTAAATAATGTTGTTTTCACTCAACGTAGCATTTTCCGACTGCATGTGGCCTTGAAGCATTTCCAAATCATCTCACTTAAAATTGAAGAATCAAATAAGAAACCAAACGAAGTTTTTAAGAATAATACATCGTTGATACTTGATAGTAGCTAGCTAGGCTAGTGTATGTGGAACAAATATACAAGTGATTAATCTAATTAATTTGAGCACCATAGAAACTTTTACCAAATCATATAAAACAACGCAGGCTGTTAAATTAAATTAATAACCATTTATCTGTGCTATATGATATGAACTAATTATCTCCTCATAAATTAGTAATTGTCAAGAAATTAAACAGAAAAAACAAGAAATTAGCGATAATAAAATTCAAGTAATTTAATATTTTTTTTCAGGATACCCGTCATGGCTTGGCCCGGCACGGCGTCTTAGGAAAACTAATGAAAATGATTTGAAAACTTTGAGTTTTAATCAAAATGATAAAAATGCGCTGTAAGTGAATAATATCATGAGTGAATAAGAGTTTCGTTAAAAGTGAACCGTAACAGTTAAGTAACTTTTTAGAGTAAAAATATCATTATTTGTTGAAAGTGAACGGTAATAAGAATTTCGTTAAAACTTCCTTTATCTTTAAGGTTTGTGTTCAGAAGCCGGGCAAAACTCCAAAGCCGACGCCTCTCTTAATTTCTCCCTCTCTCTTCGGGTATGAAAATTCAACATTCAAAATTCAACCCCGTGTTTTATCATACATACTCTCTTATTAAATTACAGCAGTATTTTGGTATGTGTTTGTGTGCTGTGCTCGAATAGAGTTGTAGCTAGTTACGTTACATATTCCCATAACCCTAATTTGGGTTTTCTTTTTATTATAGTTCGTGTTTATGCTTACTCAATCATGTATTATACCTTAAGTATGCAGTTTGCTGTGTCTTATTGCTCGCTTAAAGTTAGCTTTCGTTCATCAGTTTGGACTCCTTTGTTGGATTATTCCATTGAATCGCGGCCTATGATTTTCTTGTCATGCACGTATTGGGATATATCTAGAATCCTACACCAGCAGTTTTCATTTGATAAGTAAATTGTTTTAAACTAATTAAAATTGTGCATTGTCAGCCCTTGCCATCGATTTTGAGATTTAAGGTTTACTATCTAATTCTGTCACGTCTTTGTGGCGGTATTGAATCGTTTGGAACAGATTCCTGTTTCCATTTAGTTTCTCGGTTTGTTTCACTATGTAATCCTTTATTTTATGATCTCGTAGGAACTGAACTTTAGTTTGTAAACTTTTAGTTGGATAAGATTTTTAACCAATCTTGTAACGCCACGTGTCATTATCCGAACGTACTATTTTGTGAATAGATTTCCGATAAGATTTTCAACCAATCCCGACATGTTACATGTCACTTCCTGTTTGCAATAATTTAGTCAAGATTTCGATAAGATTTTCAACACTTCATTATGTCCACACTTCATTATGTCAGGCCACATTAACCATTCATACTATGCTACTATTATATATTCAACACTTGCCGTTTGCTCCGCCACCGTTTTTGTTTGCTGCGCCACCCTTGCCCTCCAACTTGCTGTTACCGTTCTTGCCATTGGCTCCCTCCTTCGACGGTGTTGGAGGATAGGCAGGAGGAGGAGGAACTTCCTTTGGTAAGTAGTGTTTGGCAACATACTCTGAGGTATTTCATGTTCTTTGAGTTTTTTTTAACCTTCAGAAACAAATATTGGAGTCGTTCCTCCACCTCATTGTTCAAAATGCCAGGTGGGCCTATTTTGCGACCCTGATTGGGAATTTAGGTTTTACAAACATATCCTATCAGAAGATTATGGTATTGAGTTGGATGTTGGTTCATCCAAGAAGGATTAGAGGTGGGCTTAAGATTTAATAAAGATGAAGAATAAATATGTATGGTTTTGGACCTTGGTGCTCACTACCTTTGTTTATCAAGGTAGTAAAACCACATGTAAAAGATTTACTATAGGACCAATTTGTTTTGGTATTAAGCTAATGTTGGGAGCTATCTATGAACTTTACTCATATGATCTGATATCATAGTTATTCCTCATTTTTTATGTCTCCTATAATTTTTTGAAACAAGTAAAATTACACAACAATGAGCATGGTAGCCGATTCTGCCCTACTCTTCCTTGCCTTTATGAACCAAGATATGCGACACATGCTACTTGACTGTACACTTGTAATCCTATTAAAATACACAACTTCAGGAACAAAACACACAATAACCTGAAAATTAAACAATATACAACAATTCCGAAGAACAAGAAACATGGTTTACTGACATAGAAATCAAATGAAAACACCGTAGACAACATGTAGTCTACATATGGCGGTTGTGAAGCTGCGATGAGTCCAACTTTCATGGGTCTTCACGATTGCTGCTGTGGCCAACCGATGCTTTGTGCCTGAGAATTTTGGCACAACCGAAGCTGTCTCCCACCCGTCAGAGCTCTCCACTAATCTACCAGAAGGGTTGCCGGCAACTACAAGCTTGGTGGGAGATAGGAGCGCTCGACCATCTCCAAATGTTAGTGGTCCTCCAGCTACCTCAATGAGCTTCACTTCCTCCCCCTTTGCTAGATCAATTTTCAACAATTTGCTACTGAAAGTGTGGATAACTATCAAGTAGCAATCTGGGTGGTAAACAATTTCGTTCAGGCCAACCGAGTTCTTGTACCACTCCTTTGCTCTGAGGAGAGGGCTTCTAATTGTTGATAGAAGTTTCCCGTCTGCTCCGACCTTCCAAATTTTACTGGCTGTGCAATCTGTCACGTATGCATTACCTTCGGCATCAACTGCAACATCATCTGCGAATGATCACCTACATCAATAGGAAAAAAAGGGAGAACGGGATGTGATGTGAATCGTATCTATAAACTGCGATCATGCTTTTGACAATGAACATTAATCAATATCAATAAAAGGATGCAAGAATGTGGCAAGATGGATAAAAAATGGTTGAACAATTTCAAGCTTCAATGGATCTTTGTAGTTTACTTCTTCCATATTTTTTAAATCTAGATACATGACCAGAAGGTTGGGGTAGATTTTAGTGTAGATAATAGCGATTGTTCAAAAAAAAAAAAATACCTATTATTGAATAATGATCACATATGAACACTATGAATAGAATTACCTAGATTCACTTTAATCGAAAATAATTGACTATCAAACAAAAATAAATATTGAGACTAAACACAAGATACTGATACTTTTTTGTTTTTAAGGTAATAAAGGATTTCAAAACCTTGAGGAAGGAAAAAGGACAACTCATGCTAAAAACAAAATAGATCACGTTACAGTATAATCATTAGACAAACAAGTCATTATCCATAAAAAACCGACATTGTCCTAAAAAGTTACATCTCGATGGTTAATGCTCCTTTTTAATATTTAGCTAAAACTTTGTTAAAAAAATATTAAAAATAAAATTAAAAAAAAAATTCTAAAACCAGGGATAAAAAGGTAAACCCAAAAAGAAACACTGCAAATCTTTTAAAGGGCCAAAATCGAAGCCCAATAAAACGATCACCCGCTCCCGCTAATTCCAATTTAAGCCTACAAGGGACAAGAAGCCCACAATCTCGAAAGGGCCGACATTTTCTCCTGCAGGGAAGGGGAGGCTCACACTCACCGGACGGCAATCAGTTGAAAAGGATTGACCTTTACCCGAAGCCCCAGTTTCGGATTCGCAATCTCTCTCTCTCATTTCTCCATCTCGTCGCAGCCTCTTCGTTCTCAGGTAAAAACCCTGACGATCGATTCGATCTCAATTCTCTAATTCATTCGTTTTGTTTTTTTGTTTTTGTATTTGTGGAGGTTTATGGAAATTATTTCTTATTCTACGCAACTATTTGAATCCAGCTATTTAAGTTTCGATCGGTATTTTCATGTTTTTTTCTTTCTTTTCAGTTAGTCGTTTAATTGTTCTGTAAATATGTGATAATAATGGAAAAATCGGATCTTGGGATTAAGGGATTGGAGAAAATCAATCTCTGATTGAACCCAGAAAGCATAAAACACTCCCGAAAATTTCATGGATTTTACAGGCAACTTTAGATTCCGACTAAACGAAACGATTTCTTCATGAGAACATAAGTATTTTCATTTTTATCCTGAAAGTTTTCGGTGGGTTTTAAATTTCTAGGCATCCTATCGAAAAGTTCAATTTTCGGGCATAAAGTTAGGTGCCAATGTCTAATAGCTATTGGTCTGATTTTGGTATTCTTACAAGGAGCAATATTTTAGCATGCTTTTATATATGTTCTTTGATACATTCTATTTTGCGGACAGCCTGTTGATAACTTCACCTAAATCCAGGGCCTCCTGTTTTCGGGTTAGTCTGTTAGAGTTTGTAGAGTACCTAAATCCAAGGCCTCCTGTTCTCGGGTTAATCTGGTAGAGTGTATAGAGTCCCTAAAATCCAAGGTCTCCTGTTTTTCAGGTTAGTCTGTTAGAGTATGTAGAGTACCTAAATCCAAGGCCTCCTGTTTTCGGGTTAATATGTTAGAGTGTGTAGAGTCCCTAAAATCCAAGGCCTCCTGTTTTTCGGGTTAGTCTGTTAGAGTATGTAGAGTACCTAAATCCAAGGCCTCCTGTTTTTCGGGTTAGTCTGTTAGAGTATGTAGAGTACCTAAATCCAAGGCCTCCTGTTTTCGGGTTAATCTGTTAGCGTGTGTAGGGTCCCTAAAATCCAAGGCCTCCTGTTTTTGGATTCAATCTGTTAGAGTATGTAGAGACCAAACTCCAAGACCTCCTGTTTATGGGTTCAATCTATTAAGAGTATGTGGAGTTAAGGTGATCCCAAGTGTCACAAGATTAGTCTATATGTTTACGATGGTCAATGTCATTTGAAGATGATGACATGTGTTGCAAGGATTAAACCATCTGATCATTGATCAGTGAGTGAGTCGGTTATGTAAGAGAGATATAATCCTCACTTCATTGTATTGTACGACTAACCTGAGATGATGCAGAATCGTATCTGCCTAGTCATAGTTCTGGTTTTTGAGATTAGTCAAAATAATGTTAAAGCATAAAATGCATTGCCTTTTTGGATTGAATTGACAGGAAATTAGAATATGACACTTTCGTAATTGCAGATCAAGTGAAATGGCTGGTCACAAGATTGCTCATGCCACATTGAAAGGCCCAAGCGTTGTCAAGGAGATATTGTACGGATCGGTGCTTGCTTTGGCTTGTGGAAGTCTTTGGAAAATGCATCACTGGAATGAGCAGAGGAAGGTGAGGGCATTCTATGACTTGCTCGACAAGGGTGAGATCAGTGTTGTTGCTGAAGAATAGATATTCGCAGTTCCGATCATGATTGTATGGACGCATTGAACACCCTGTTATTCATTCTCCTCTTTCCATATGGCCCTTGAACTTGAGATGAGCTTAGTTTGGGTCTTGAAATAATCGAGTTTACTACTCCACAGTCGAACTATGTTATTGATATTTGCTTCCTTGGGATTGCATTTTGATGTTTGCTCAAGATGACATGTTATACGGTTGTTTTTCTTGTTTACTTTACCTCCGTTTTGTGCTATTAAATCGAGCGCGAGGATGGTATGATTCTCGTAAACATTTCCGTTGTTGATCAGAGTACATTTCATTTTGGGATGGACAAATTATAGGTCAAAAAATGAGATAGATGCCGGTATTCTCGGAGTCGGAAAATTCAGGAATCTGGGCACCAGTTTCCTGAACCCTAAACAAACTGCTGTTTCTCACTGTCTTTGTGTTGCATTTTCAAAAATACCCATTGGAATTTATCGGATAACTGAACTACAATTTTGCAATTGGATTGTCCGTGAAACGCGCTGTTTTTCATTTGACAGCTTTATGACATCACAAGCAACAAATGGAAGCTACGCAACATTGTACAAGTTTTCTCCCATGGCTGCTCAACATCCATCAAACTGGAAGGATTTTGTAGCTAAAGAAGTTTGGGATACAAATACAAATGACATCACTACTCTTACAAATGCGAATTGCACTTCAACGAGGAAGCATGGTTGCCATTGCACTTTGACAGGGGGCAATCATCTACGCTGTTGTGGCATCAGTTTTGTACACCGCATTGATGTGCAAACTAGTCCTCAGAAGCCACGATCAGCAATTTATTCTGCAGGATTATATCATTCGATACAAATACGTAAGAAAATAAACCCAAGATTTGAGGAAAGGAATTTATGGTAACAAATAGATGACCTATTGTTCATCAACATATATTGTCCCAATTACTGCTGTTACCAAGAAATATTAAAAGGGCGATCTCAAGCCAACAAGCTCCACTTTGCGAGGCTTGGGGGAGGGGTGAGAACATCTATCATAAACAGAGATTGAAAGAATTCAAGTACTATCATTCTTCTTTTATTTTCAGAATTAACTTGGTTATGTCCTCTTTTCTGTAAATGTAAAGAAATTACCATAACAATGACATTGGCAATGAGTCAAATCCTTCATGCCCAGAATTTGACGCCTCTGGGCCACCGCCTCCACTAGCAGCAACTGGTTTGCTTTCAGAATCTGTAGAACCTGTGCCCAAGTTCTCTTTTTTACTTGCATCAGAATCTGCATTTACATTGGAAGTGTCTGACACGCAATATTTCTGAAGCCATCTATCACTTTCCCATAGTACGTGCATGATGCTCTCTCTTGCAGCATAGCCATGGCTCTCAAATGGAAGAATCACAAGGCGGGACAGAGCGCCATGACCTTTCAGAGCATTAAAGAAACGATCCGACTGCATAACACACAAACAAAAATTAAATCACAAACAAGAAGAAACTCATCATGCAACTAAACATTAAAAGGGTGAAGGACCTCTTTACCTGCATGGTTAAAGTTCCAGAGTTGTTGTCTTCTTCTCCATGGATGAGCAAGATTGGCTTCTTAATTTTATTAGCGGACAGGAAAGGACTCATCTCTACATAAGTACTAGTAGCCTCCCAAAGAGTTCTATCCTCATTCTACACCGATAAACTAAAGAGTCAGGCCATTGAAACAAAATAATTTACCTAGGTCGGATGGCATGGAAAGAGAAAATATCGACACATGGATATACATGTGTACATATTCAAATCAACTTCTCGTAAGTTACCTGAAAACCAAAAGGAGTAAGTGTTCTATTGTAAGCACCAGAACGTGCAATTCCACAAGAGAAAAGATGGGGAGCATGTGCCAAGAGGTTTGCAGTCATGAATGCCCCATAAGAATGTCCCCCGACAGCAATTTTGTCTGGATGAGCCACCTTAATTAGGGTAGCACCATAAGAGGTTCAGGTCAAGATTATAAAGTCAGGAACATGCTCAAAAGATTCAAACTGCAAAATGGAGAAGCTTACTCCTCGTCGAACAACTTCCTCCACAGCAGCCTCTGCGCTTGCAACCAATTGCTCCACATAGCTGGTCAAAATATATACATTATAATTCATTGAAAAACTTCAAAGCATGAGTAGCGTGTTGTGAGTATCTAGTCCATTTTTCACCCAGTTAACCATTCGATGGATTTATGTTATCAGAAATGCCAATGAGTTCATACAGAAAATTAGAATTAAATTTGGCTGGAAGCAGAAACCCATGTGAGTACATATGCGGCAAACAAGTTACCTGTCATTTGCTTCTGCATCACCCTCACCAATAATAGGAATTGTTGGTCCAGACAGAATAGCAAACCTGCACAATTTCGAGCAAACAAAAAATGGTCAGCATGTTTAAAACAATCCAAACACCAAAAAGGTTCTAAACAAAGAAGAATTACACAAGCAATAAAAAAAATTAAATTAAATTATAAAATAAAAAAAACCAAAACATAGTAGGAAAACAAATGGAAGAGGTGATGCATGCCTTCGAGCCAGCCAGAGGAGGGCCGAAGTTGGACCTATGCCAGCAAATTCATTAGGAGAACCACGAACTTGTCCAGCAGCATCTTTGCTTTTGAACTCTCCAGGATAAGACCAGAACAGACACGGAAGAGGACCATCTCTGGATGGATCAAATCCTGGTGGAAGGTATAGCGTTGCAGTTAGTTGAACCCCATCCTTCCTCTGGTACTTGACCAGCTCTTTCTGCAATGATGCCAGCTGTGGATATGGATGAGGAAAATCTGTAATTTGGACTGCTTTCTTTTCTGGCCAGCTGAGGATAGAATACTGAGTGTTTTCAGTTTTTGACTCTTTGGAAGTCACTATTTTCAAGTGATCAATGGGCAGATCCCCTTCTTTTTCATCAGACATTAAAGCAACAACAGTCTCATAATACTTTTCTTTGTCACTCTTCCATATTCTTTCTTTGTTTCCTGTATTTCTGAAAGAATTTGGTTCAGCCACCACAACAAAAATGAGCACTTGAGAAGGTAATGGAAACAATAAATTACCTTATAAAAAACCTACATGTCAAACAAGTCGAGGAACGGGATATTTCCCTCTGGTGTGGCACCATTTCCATTCAGCAGTAAATAAGCGCCTTCCTCGTTTTCTTTCTTTACTTTTGCTAACACATATGTCCCAGCAGGAGTTCTCCGCAGCATAGGAGAGCCAGGATCGGAATATATATCTTCTGACGATCTATCAAACAGGATGCGCGGACTGACATCATTTGATCCAGGAGAAATTACCCAGGTTCTTGTTCTCCGTGTTTTGTACCAAGACTCGTAAACTAGAGCCAGTGAATCATCAGACCAAGAAATTCCTCTGCAAAATTGAAATGTTCAAATGCATAAAAGCAAGTTGGGACCACCATGAAACTTGTTAAGCTTAGCAGTCTTTTGGAGAAAGGAGAAAAAGCTCCCTTGGAAAAATCATTCTTCCAAAAACCCCAATAAAACAGACATAGGAAAAAAGTTTAATTAATTCCCCAGCACACACTTACCATTTATGCCAATAGAAGATAAACAATATAGTGACAGTTAAACTTCATACCCATAGCGAAGATCAACTTTGTGCAAGACAGTTGGCTCTTCACCTTCTAGTGGCTCAGCGGGCTGTGTATAAATTATATCACGTGGAGAAACTTCCACTTTTGCATCTCCTTCATCTTGGGTCTCAACCCTAGAAGAGTCACATAGTCAATCAGGTAACTGAAAGCATATACACAAACAACCATGTACAAGTCATATGTAGACCTGACCACGGGTTAGGCTTGGGCTTGGGGATGTCAAAATCTTAAAGAACCTGGCCCGAAACACGACAAAAAATGAACTGGCCTGAGGCCAGGTCCCATATATGGTGACTAGAAGTTGCTTTTGTAACTTGTTTCATGTCAGAAATGCATTTAGGATGATGTGAATGACTGTGGGGACAAAATAAAAATTAAGAAATAAAAATCTAAAGACATCATAGATGAAGGCTTAAATTGTTTAGTAACAATAATGTGGAATTACAACACAGTTTAGACTGTCATTCTGCTTGTTCATTTTGAGGCGCATGCGTTAGAAATATATTTAAATTAGAAAAGCATAGAAAACCAACTATTACTACAGCATATCATGTACACTACTCAAAAAATCCTTATCGAGTACTTGTTATGATATCATGAGAGAGTGAGAGAGATAAGAATTCAAAGAGATCTCTTTTAAGTTATTCAAACAGCTAGAAAACAGGGCCAAAAATGCATGCCAGTAGAGTGTTGATGGTTTATCCGCTCTCCAGTTGATAGAACGCTTCCCTTTTCGCACACTACTGAATGCAATAGGGATGTCCTCAGCAAGCGGCAGATCACAAAGTTCTCTAACAAACTTCCCATCAGCTGTCCACACATCCACCTTCTTGGGAAATCTTCCGCACGGTACAATGAAAGAGTATGGTCTGTGAATTGAACTAATTAAAAGGTATTTCTGATCGGGAGAGGGGTTCATTGATGTATATACAGCTGGAGGACCAATTTCCTTCACCGCCCCATCCAAGGAGGCCAAAACAAGTTGTGATGTGGTGTAGTAGTCAAACAAATCTTCATCATACTCATCCTTCAGCAAATCCTGAAAGGTCCTAACTTGGATAGTGTTTTTCTGCTCGTTAGATTGAATTTTAGGCCCAAAGGGAACCAAAGGTTTCTTTGGCGGTTCTCCACGAGACTGGGGAATGGTGCAAACTACCAAGGAGGAGTCATTCACCCAAACAAAATTGTCAAACATAGCATTCAAAAATATTTCTTCAGACTTAAACAAAGGTCTAGCAATCCCTGTTTCAACTTGGGCCACCCATACTCTAAGCTTACTAGTACTAGTTTCCCCCTCATCAAACCGGATGGTGAAGGCTAAATGGCGGCCATCCGGGGACCAAGTAACAAAATTGATCTTGGCACCATCAGGGAATCCACGCACCTCTATTTCGGGACCAAGGGTGCCATTGGGCAATAATTGATGGATCCCAATACCCGAGTAAAACGACATCCTGGTCCTTGTATTGCATTTTCCATCAATACGAACACCGGCAAGCTTTTCCTCAGGTCTTGCAAGTTCTGTCAATGGCGGCAAAGCTCTCCGCTTAAGAAACAGTATCTTATCTCTATACGGCGAGAATGACAAGGCGGGAAGTGGCGGAGCATCCACAATATCTTTAATTTCTTGCGGAGGAAGACGGTATCTAACTGCCAGAGTTGCATCTTCTGCATAAACATATATATACACATACGAATTACCAGCACAGAAATCTTCGAATTTAAAATTCCACAACTCAATGCAACCCCATTAAACAGCCAAATAGTAAGTTGTGAAAAAAGGAAAGAAAATCAAAATTTTCAAAATTCAACTCGGATTTTTGGTTCAAAGTTCAAACAGATTATGCAACTCCATATCAACAAATTCTACAAACGAGCACAAAATATATGTGTATGTGTATGTATATGCGTGTGTGTTGTGATTGAATACCTTCATCATCAAGTGCAGTAGTAGCAGCGGTGGAAGAGACAGAGCCTTTGGAGGCTCCGCCACCGCTGGCATCCTCGGAAGCGAAATTGTTGGCGGGGACGAGGTTGCGGAGGCGAGAGGTGGCCATGACGGCGGTGGATGTTCTGATGGACCTTACGGAATCGTATGGGGAGCGCCTTGGTCTGAGGTGGGAGAGTGAAAGGACCGATGGGAAGTGGAGGGGCTTGAAAGGGAGAGAGTGAGGAGACGTGAGGGAGACAAGATGATAGACTTTCTGGAGCATCCTGTCGACATTCATTTTTATTCTTTTTGGGAAAAGTTCTGATCGGTGCGGCCATAAAATTACGTTACTTTGCCACGTAATATGTACAGACAACTACAGAGCTCAATCGAAAATTCAGTTCCTCCACGAACCTTTATGTTCGAAGCTGACGCATCCAAGAATTCGAATCATTTCATTTAAAGTTGTGGCGCTCGTTGTACATCTTACTATTCATGACGTATAAAATCAACAAGAGTGTCATTCAATTGAGATTTTGAAGAATTTTAATTTTTTTAATGAATTTAGAAATATTTAATCAAAATTTTAAATGATTATCTGAAATTCAAGGTGTATTTAGAATTTTAAGATGTTTATTAAAATCCTTAGAAATTCAAATGTATTTAATTAGGATTTTAAAGAAGTTTATAGTATTTCAAGTGTATTCAATTAGAAATTGATTTTAAAGAATTTGATAAAGTTGATGAATTAGAGGGAATTAGAGAGATTTCGTAATGTATATTAAGCATTCACAAATCTCATATCTTCTTATGAGATTTCAAAGAATTGAATCAAAATTTTATATGAAATCTCTACAAATCAATTAAACTCTATAAAAATTTATAAATTTATTAAAGTCTCTCGTATTCTCAATTCATTACCCCCTCCTAGGTCTTTGAACACGACATCTAAACTTAAGTCTTTGAACAAGCCAAATCTCTCTCTTTTTCGATGATCTCTCGACGGTCTGATGGGGAGATCTGAATTCCTCAATTGAAACTGGACAAGTGGGATTGGGTGGGGCCCCATTGAAAAGCTTTGAGATTCAAAGTATTGTGGGCCGTATACTTCATGGCTCATTAAATTTGGACAATAAGGCGGCCCGTTGGGTTTTATGAACCGACTAACCCGCGTAATCACTTGCTTTCTCCCTCGGCATTGACGACGACGTCTTACTGGACCGTCACAACTCACACGACACTTTTCTCAGACGATCAGACCCGTTGTAGAGTGACTCTCTCTCTCTGCCTTGGTACTCAAAGCTTTTTAACCTCGCCCAAATCGTATCTCTCTGTCGATCGATCGAACGGAGGAAGAAGGAAGGCATAGATGGCGAGCGAAAACGAGCCGGCGAAGCTGCTGTTGCCGTATCTCCAGCGCGCCGATGAGTTGCAGAAACACGAGCCTCTTGTCGCTTATTACTGTAACTCTCTCCTCTCTCTCTCTCTCTCTCTCTCTCTCTCAACAAGATTGAAACTTTACGAATTATTTGTTATCTCTACAAATATTTCTGAAAATTCGATGCTCATGAGTTCTTACTGATTTTAATTTAAATTGATTTAAACTTTTTTCAAATTTTGAATCGAAATTAGGTCGATTATACGCAATGGAGAGAGGGCTGAAGATCCCGCAGAACGAGCGCACTAAGACCACGAATTCCCTCCTCATTTCCCTCATGAAGCAGCTTGAAAAGGTCCTTTCTTTCTTCCTTTTTAACTGTTTCTGGTTAACGTTTTTCTGTTTAGGAATAAAGATGGGATTTTTTTTTAATTTGTTTCATCAGCTGGGTCTAAATTAGTTTCTGAGGAATATAATGATGAAAATTTAGCCTTTTTAACTTCATATTGGATATGTAAATTTTAATTTAGTCTGATTTGTAGTTGCTCTAGCACTGAGGCTCTCTGCAACAGTAGGATTACCCGTTGCCTAGCGTTGGTGGCGAAATTAATTTTTGGTATCCGTTTTGCAACTGAATCTATGATATGTTTCTGCCCCGTCAGATGCCCTTGCAAATTTTAGTATTTGGTTTCTTTAGTGATGAAGTAGTGGTTGAATTTTAAACAGCAAGAGCATTTGTCTACTGCTTACCAATTCACTGCTAAGAATCTTGGCCTTACTTATGATTATAACCATATAATTGGAGGTTCATCCATGGAGACTCTGATATTACACTTTAGGGACCAAAGATGGTCACTTTTGGGGGAAAATGCAAATTTGATTGTTGTGCTTAAGTGTCTTGAATATCTCCCATGATTGGTCTTGAATTTTTACCTGATGACTTGTCCTGTTGCTGTTTTTGAGAAATTATTTTGTGATATTATTCGTAGATTTCTGTTCCCTCATCTTAATGTATGCTCACACTTTTGCTCTATAGGATAAGAAGTCACTGCAGTTGGGGCCTGAAGACAATCTGTATCTTGAGGGATTTGCCTTAAATGTTTTTGGCAAGGCAGAAAAGCAAGATCAGTGCTGGTCGAGCAGATTTGTATGTCAATATGTCCCTTGAGACTTTGAGTTATCATGTCCATATCAATTTTTTTTTCTCTCAAAAAGTTCAACTTTTGAACTCTACACCACTAGTTTTCATGCAGTGAAGAGTTCCTCCTGTCCTGTGTGTTTCTCGGCTCATGTCTCTTGACAATATTTTATATTTTGTGGAAGTTGTTAATAGTATGTGATACAGAATTTATTCTTTGATCTTGTTGCAGGACTACTGCAAAAACATTCTATGCTGCAAGCATTTTCTTTGAGATTCTTAACCAATTCGGCGTGGTTCAGCCTGATGTGAGTTTCTAATTCTGTTTTGCAATGCCGCTTGAAGTGTCATTATCCTTTTTGTTAGGATTAGACGACGCCATTTAAATGATTTGTGTTGTACATTTTTCTTTTCAGTATGTTATTACTAACTTGAAGTTTATACAGTTGGATTTTGGGGGTGGCTTACATCTTTATGATCTTTTACAGCTTGAGCAAAAACAAAAGTATGCAGCTTGGAAAGCAGCAGATATAAGGAAAGCTTTGAAAGAAGGAAGGAAGCCTCAAGCAGGCCCCCCTGCTGGTGATGATGATCTCTCACTTCCATCTAGTGGAATGAGTGGTTCATATGTATGGTTCTAAACTTAGAGTAATTTACTTTTGAGCTTTTTGATGGACCAAGATATCTTTGAATATATAACGATAACATTTCTTAATTTATTATTTTTAGGCATAAGATTATGGTGGTGGAGAGGTGTTTGATGTTACCTACCTAGCCACTTTTCATTTGAGTAAAAGAGTATATGTTAAAGAATTGTAGTATGTATTAAGAAAGGAAAGTGTGTTTGTGTTAGTGGTTTTGTTTATTGTATACGATGGTCTTCAACTATTTCTATCCTTGCAGGATCTTGGCCCAAGCGATGCTGCAGTTACCAGTCCTGGATCACAGTCTGACCGTTCACCCCAGTTTCATGATGAAGTCAACAGGCAGCATTCTATAAAAAGTGCACCACCACAGTTTCAGGATCAGCATTCTTCAAACATTACACCTTATGAGTTTCATGATGACGCTAAATTCCAGCGTTCTACTAGCCTTCAGTCACCACCTAAGTTTCATGATGAAGTCAATGGCCAGCATTCTACTAACAATGCGTCACCGCCACCTCAGTCTTACCCTACTGCTGGTTACTCTTCCCATGATTTTCAGCCACCTCCTCCTACAAATAGACCAGAAACGTCTGATTTTTCTCAGCCATACCACCGGCAATCCTACTCGCACGAACCCCAACAGCCTTTGCCACCTAACTATCCTCCTCATGAATCTAATTACCCCTATCCTAATTTCCAATCGTATCCAAGTTTTACAGAAACCAATATTCCAGCAGTTTCATCCCACTATCCCTCTTATTATCAGGGCTCTGATCCTTCCTACTCTCCCCAGTCAGCTCCTTCGACAACAGACCACCCTTCAACTGCCCAATACCAGACGAGCAACAGAAATGGGACTGTTTCAGAACCTACTCCTGCTCCTCCCCCTGCCAAGACATACCAGTATGACAGTAGCTACCAGCCATCACCTGAGAAAATTGCCGAGGCACATAAGGCCGCAAGATTTGCAGTTGGAGCATTGGCATTTGATGACGTATCAGTTGCAGTAGATCACTTGATAAAATCGCTTGAACTGTTGACTAATCCATCAGCTGGTCAGTAATAAGCTTCTCGTTTCTAGGTGCTTGGAATTCCAGATGTTTCCCATAGTTTATTTGCGCGATTACTGCATAAATGTCACTGTATGCATTACTGTTAATCGTGAAGTCACGATGCATCATACGAAAATGAAAACTATTGGTTTATGCTTCGTATTCTTTCAAGCATGTGTGGTTGTCTAGTTGAAGTTGGTTTTCATTTATCTTTATGTAAATATTCAAGCTGGGCATTTGCGTGCATTTGGGAAGTCTCTGGACGCATCGTATGCCAGTGACCAACCTTTTCCTCCAATCGACGAGCCCATGTGGTATAGCTTCTCACAAGTAATATTTTTACTCAAGCTAGACTAAAAAGGAGGAATGAGAGTTCGAATATGGGACACGGTGAGTCAGAGCAGAATCTCTTATCTAACTCAGTCAAAGATTTTTAGACAGCTGAATGTTGTCGCACATGTTTTTACAGAAAACTAAACAATGAAGTAAACAAGACACGCTTACGCGTATGATTCAGATAAGATCTGTAAAACGGGGGATTCCTCTAAAGCTTGTTAATATTTGTCCGCCGATGGATAATTCTACTATATTACATATATTCTGGTTAGCTGGAATTAGGCGTGTGCTTCCTTGACTTTTAGCGATAGGAGTTTTAAATGGTTAACAAACTTTGCTGTTGGCAACTTGGCATCGTCAATTCGTCATTCATCATGGTGCTATACGAGAACTCAAACACAAAACTTGGCTGATACATCTTTATTGAGGTGGTAAATGACTTTTATTTATTTTAGAATTTATATGTACAAGCAATGATATTATGGAGGAGGATTCTCTATCCTTCCATGTCCTTCTATTTGGACGGTCACAGTTAAGCCATGTCAACATCTTATATTGATTTTTTTATAGAGATAATAAGACAAAAAATAATGTGTGAGAGGAGGGGATGGAAGGGGATGAGAATAGGAGGGTAGAGAATCATCCTCCTGATATTATACTTCAAACACAAACTTCTTCTAAAGTGCAGAAATAAACACATAATTTGGGTTGCACATCAATCTAGTTGGACAAGAAGGTGACCTTTGCATCTGTTATATCAGCATTTAACAGAAAAATTTACAAAAGTCTTACATTGCAACAAATTTGTAAATTGATGTACAACATTGTAATATTTAAAAGATAAGGTGTAAAGTTGTTATATGATCCAAAGTTGAGGTGGTAAAATATAATTTAC
The DNA here is from genome assembly GCF_019419815.1 of Pyrus x bretschneideri. Taxonomy (NCBI): domain Eukaryota; kingdom Viridiplantae; phylum Streptophyta; class Magnoliopsida; order Rosales; family Rosaceae; genus Pyrus; species Pyrus x bretschneideri. The sequence continues at coordinate 5,879,763 of NW_025999557.1, forward strand.
TCTTAAATTTACTTTATAATTCAAAACTTCGAAAGTGTAGAAATAAACACTCTTAAAAGTTTAAACTAAAATTATCCTCCTTTATTTATTGTTTTGATGATTAAAACCTTTGGAAACATATGAAATGACAAACGCTCTTAACCATTTAAACTATAAATTATTATGGTTTTTCTTAATACTTCAAAACATATAAACGATCTTAAATACTTAAATTATACAAAGTTACGTATTACTTATACTTTAGCTCCAAAATATCAAGCTCTCAATCGTACATGCAGTAAAACGACGAAACTGTTGGTTACAAACGTATACGTTTGGGCACGTCTTCCTTGTTCAAAAGTGTGATTTTTTCCCCTAAAATATCTGAAGTGTTTTGACGTGGAAGTAGATGATTGGCCTTCATATGATAAGAAGTTTGCGATCGTAAAACATAAGAAGTGTGCGATCGTAAAACATTGGAAACACCAATTAAACCCTCATGCTCGTTATCACCTCACCATTCTCTCAAACCTCACCACTTCGAAAACCAGAAAGAAAGAGAGAAGGAGAAATGGCATCCAGCACCACAGTCGCCGGAGTGAGCCTCTCCACCCCAAGGTCAGTGTTGTCGAAAGCAACAGAGGTACCGAGGGCATTTCACTCACTCAACGTTCCCACCTGGAGAAGCTACTCTTCCGTTGGCCGCCGCATGACCATTGTAAGGCCAGTGAGCGCAGCACCAGATAAACTGTCCGAAAAAGTGGCGGAAAGCATCAAGAGCGCCGAGGAGACCTGCTCGGACGACCCGGCAAGCGGGGAGTGCGTAGCGGCATGGGACGAGGTGGAGGAGCTGAGCGCTGCCGTCAGCCACAAACGCGACAACGAGAAAAGTTCCGACCCCTTGGAGACTTTCTGTAAGGACAACCCCGAAACCGACGAGTGCCGTACTTACGACAACTGATCGGTGGATCTCAATCAGCCTACCTTTGAAGTTGTCGTGTTTTAGATTTCATAGTACTGTCTCTGTTTATGTTAATTAAGATCGACTAAACTTAATTTGGGTCGTTTTTATATTTATTTTGCATGATGATATGATACCGCAGCATGTTATCGTATACCTTTGAAACATAAATTGGTGACTGTTTATTGGCTTCCAAATATTATAAAGAAAGCTTGCGTTTCTTTTTTACTATTTAAATCTCATATTTCATTTGTGGATAGGATAGGCGTTTTAACTTTTAATTATATTTCATGTGTTGATCTTGTCAATTATCAATTAACTAGTGGAGGTGTTATCAAAAGGATGGGGACAAGAAAGGAATAGGGAAACTTTGAATATGAAAAGTAAGGAAAAGAAACCGGAACATTAGTCTTCGAGTTGATTGGATTATTGATTGTATGGTATCAAGTCTATCCAATTTTTAATTTTTACGTATTTGGTTATGGATTTTAAAGGAATATCCATAATAATCTGATTCTACATGTAGGGAAAATTAGGAACTGAAATGATTGTTATTCTCATAGTTTAGCAAACACGTAAAATTAATAATCAAGAGTGTTCCTATTCATATTGCGTGTAAGCATGACTTGGAGATGTATTCGATAGTTCCTTACAACAAGCCACAATTATTGACAATCTAGTCTCAAACTCATTCGAAACACATATAATATCACGTTTTCACATGTGTGAATGAACAAAACCTAAAAGCATCTACAATAGGAATCTCTATTTAGGACTCTTGCCACCAGAATCGTAAATTTGAGGTTTATGTAATTTCTTAGTTGATCTCCAACAAAGAGAAGAAAAATAAAACCCGAGTTAAATATAGACTGTTGATTTTTTTTCAAATGTAAAAAATATATATATATATATATATGCAGTACATGATCTGCAGAGCCCACACTCCATCTAGTGTCCCCACTGAAGATAGTCTAACACCTGGCCAAATAGATATTTGGTGCAACTAGACCAATTGTTCGTGCGCAAAGCATGGACCAGTAGGTTATTGGTACATCACACATAGCATGTGGAAGTTGTGGGACAACTCACCTCCGTTTTCAGTTTTCTGTTGCTTTTGCTTGGGGATTTGTCCAAGCCCGATGGGAAATTCATTAAATTTGGAAATGAATCCATGAGTTAATCGGGTGGTACGCGTTTATCCCGTATGATTCAAAGGTTGCTTAATTCATTTGCCATTTGAAAAATATTTAAAAACTAGAAATGCTTCTATTAAAGTGTAAACACACGTTAACTACAATATTAAAATGAAGGATAAAGTGATTTGATCTTATAATTCTGGAAGCTCTGCACTTAAAAATCAATCGATGAGCATACGTTAATTAGGCCAATTAGTCTAAACATTAGATGTTAGTTAAAATGTCAAGTGGGCCAATTAGTCTAAAGTCAGTTAGGATGTCAGATAGGCCAATTAGACTAAACAATCAAATGTCAGTTAGGCCAAATAGTATAAACAATAAATTCCAATGGGGCAGACGGAAATTGAAGTAGAATTTTCTCCACTCCAAATTCCTCCATCCCAGTCTCTTCATGTTTGAACTGTTCCGATTCAGTAGTGTGAGAGGAGGGAAAGGAAGTGAAGGGGTTTTTGGTGAAGAAAGAATCATATTCTGGGAGTTAGGCCAATTAGTCGTATCAACCTTGATTGATAGGATGTGCCCGTTAAATTCAAATGCAAGAAGTTTGTATCACCGGAGTTTGAATCAATCGAGTAGTTTGAAATATCGTCTTAAAAAGAGAGCATCAAACTCTATGGAGGCTTAGCATTTGGAAACAATTTCAGTTACCAAATTAAAAAGAGCAACTCTGCACATTCCACACATTTCATAGCTAACAACCACCTCATAAACATTTCATAGCTAACAACAACCGCATAAACATTTCATAGCTAACAACAACCACATAAACATTTCATTTATACGGAAGGGACAACATTGTACACAGTTCGGTGTTGGGTTCCAGGTTCCAACAGCAAACCCAAATGTACTGCTAATCCACGATGAAACAAGCTTGTTCAAAGACACTGACCACAACAATTATTAATTAAAGACACAAAAACAACTAAAATCGAAGTCGAAAGATACCAAAAACACCACCAAAAGACTAGCAAACAAAAGCGATGAAGATCATCATCAAATGAAGAACATGTCGGAGGAGGCCGGGATGGGCTGCGAGAAGGGGAGCTGCCATGGCTTAAGCAGAGGATCATGCATCTCGGGGATGTCGACCGAGAAGCCGCTGACCTCTTCAAAGATATGGAGGACCGAGTTCAATGACTGCAGTCGATCAGTGAGCTCCATTGCTTGAGCTCTCAGCACGTTGTTCGCAGACTCTATCTCATTGTAGCTGCGCTCCCTGGCATCGAGTGTCTGCCGAACCTGATTGTTCGACATCTCCAGTCTGGTGATCTCAGTCGTCAGATCATCCATCTGCTTCTGCTTCTTCATCCGCGATCGCCTCGCGGATTCGCGGTTGGACAGCATCCTCTTCCTCTTCTTCTCGTCCACCGTCGCGGACCCGTCGGATCCTGAGCTTGATTGGCGCTGAAGCGAAGACATTGTATCCTTTCCTCGGGTAATTTATCCCAAGAATTGATTGCAAAAATTAGGAAACGATGTTTGTTACCGAAATTCGATTATGGTTCGAAAGAATTGGGGAACAATAAAATTGGGTTTGGGAATTGGAATTGGAGGCAACGAATTGATGCGATTAATTCATGAGAAATCGTAGAACCAGTAGAGGAAGACGACGGAGAACGAGTGGAGCAGACGGATACGAAACATGAGTTTCATATAAAAACCATTGGTTTAAATTTCTACGAACCCAGAACTTCCAGGCCCCAAATCATATCCGATCGAATTGGATTCCAAGAAACCCTAAAAACCTCAACAAAGAAAGCCACAAATTTGGACCTCAGATCTAGAAACCGATCAGAAATTCCGGATCGGGAGGAAAATAGAAGGGGCGGAGACAAGCAAGCGGAAATGAAAATCTAGAGAGAGAAAAGAGGGGAAGGAGGACTTATCTGAAACGCAAAGGCGCGGCGGGAAATGAGATGGAAGGAAAAAGAAGGTTGAACATTGTGTGGGAACGGGGGTTTTATAGCGGAAGATGGGAGGGGTTGGTGTGTGGAAAATTATAAAATAATCATCGTTTAATTATAATTACGAGTGCTAAATGCTAATTTGGTGAGTCATGGCTGGCGTGAATGGCGATGACAGCTAATACGATTGAGAGGGTTTCTCGCTCGATCCTTATTTTTTAAGGATAGGATTTCAAAGATTCTTTAATTACATCTGTTTATCGTACATTTTACGATTAATTTTTCTCAGGTACTTTTTATATTAATTTTAAATAAAAAAAATTTACAATAATTTCTGACCACACTATATACGATAAATAGATGTGATTGGAGGATATCTAGAATCTTCACAAAAAGAATCCGACGAAGATCCTTCTGAAGTGCAATTTGCTAATTTGGTTTGTTCTCAATATAATATTTCTCCTCCCAATCGCTCTCTCTTCTCTCTATTTACTCTATATTTTATTTCAAACAAACGATTGCTTAAAAATTAACCTAGACAAAGAAAATGGAAATATTTTTTATTTTTTTTACCAAAATGGAAAATATTCTTCTATGGATAGTTTCTCTTATTCCAAATAAAGAGAAAAACCTTATCCACCAGGTTGTATATGTTTTTTTACAAATATTATGAGGCATTTAATCATAATTTTAAGTAATTCTCATGAAGTTTGAGTGTTTTCAATCAGAAATTTAAAGAAGTTTATAACATTTCAGATATATCAGTTAGAATTTGGTTTTAAATTTTTTTTAAAAGTTGAGAAATTAGAGGGAATTTGAGAGATTTCATAGTGTATTTTATCTACTAAGATATTTGACCACTTACAATTGATATTATGTTTAGGCATTCATATAAGTTAAAGAAAATGATAATTCATATTAAGTGTGCTCTTATCCATTTGCTAAATATATATGAATAACTAACAAGTTTTCAATTTAATAGATTTTAAAAAAAAAAAATTGTTAGATGATTCAAAAAATATATGGACGTTATCTCTTAAAGTAATGCTACACTTACCATATATTTGTACTATCTATTTAATAGAGGGTATGATCTGCCAACTCATATAGATTTCATCTTTATTAAAAAAATTGTACAAATAAATAGTAAGAATAAAATTTTTATATCACTTATTGTTTATCTAAAACACTTTTCTTATTCCTTTTCTCCTATTTCAATCAGCGAAGTGATAAATTTTAGTGGTGCACAAAGATTAGGCCACTCTAACCCTTATAATATGAAGCCTTTTATTTGTCTTCATGCATGCAGGTTTCTCTTGGTCAATAAAATTAATGTTAACAAATTCGGTAAAGGGGATAGGCCAGACCCAACAAAAAGGATCTTAACCTTCGAAGGAACAAAATGTTCATTTCTTAATCCCAATCTTAGTTGTGTTACTAAATTTGTTGCAAATTAATTGATGAAAAAGAAAGAAATTCATCGTCGTCGAGTACTGAAAAAAATCTCTTGAAATATTAATCTAGTGAAGATTACGAGCCAAATTCGTAATTAGATTGTACTTGAAGAAATTCTTTTTTAAAACCATTGGGTTGGTTTTTTCCAAAAATGTCGTGAAGGTAAGTTAAAACAACTTTTGCTTCCTTGGAAAGTTAAAAGCAATTATTAATATTTTATACATGAACAATTGAACATGGTCACTGTCTAAACCAACGAGGTGAAGACAACGTCAAAATTAATCAATTTTACCACTTATACGATGTTGTGACACATCGTTTACTGCAATGTAAAACATTATGGGCTGACTGGGCTTTAATATACAATTGACTTTTTTATTTTATGGGCCGAGCGATGCTTTAGCCCAGACTGGCACTACGTCGTCGTTTAGCAAAATCATAACTGTTATCTATGTAACAAAATTCCGATCACATTCCATCAGCGCCAAATCATGGATCAAGATTCAATCAACACACACAGAGACTGAAGGTTGAAGAAGTAGAGTAGAAATGGAGGTAGACGACGTGCCGCTGAAAGATAAGGCGAAGAGGATGAGGGATCTGCTGTCGAGCTTCTGATGCAACTCTAAGCTACTTGGATTTCGGTTATGACTAGTTAGACCATCTATTGTCATTACTATCTATTAGGCCCATTATAATACTATTTGGCCCATCTATACCTCAAACTCTAGATATCTTTAGATGTATTTAAACCTCCTTTTATGATGGAAAAGAAGTATGAATAAAGATATGAATTTCCTTTGATTTCCTTTTCCATTTCCTGCATTTACTTTCTTGCAGTCCCTTTTACCATGTCTGATCCTTCCAGCTTCTACTCCCCTGACCTTTCTTGCAGTCCAAGTACGCCACTCTCGACGCCATCGACTCCACCTCCTTCGATCCTGACCAGTACATGCATCTCCTTGTACGATCTCCAACTCTTATCTTTTACCAAATACATGACCGATTCAGCTGGTTTGTTTATTTAATCTTGAGACGATCGTAATGGTTACTGGGTTACTGATTCACTGGTAGTAATTAGGGCAGATTTAGGGTTGGATTGGAAGGCTGTGTCGTGAAATTTATGTTATTTACGTCTTAGCGAAGTTTGTAGAGGCGAAAAAAATGGAATTAGTGGCTGCTCAAATCAGAAGCATATGCTGATGCGGTCAAGTTTTATACAGGAGCAATGCCAATTTTTAAGGTAATTTCTCTCTCCTATGAACTTCTGCATTTGGGACCAGTTTTTACCTTTGTGTGGAATTTTATTTACACCGTGTCTTGTTTCTTTGTGGTTGGGCTCTCCACTATTAGATATATGGAGACTCCTCATTCCAGGATTGTAAGCGAGTATCTGAAGAAGCAGTGACCATAATTATCAAGAATTTGCAGGTTTATCCTTTTTTTTCTTTCTCTTTCTTTCCATTTTATACTACGGTGAGGCTGGTTTTTCTCTCCACCCATACCTAACCAGAAACAAGTAGATGTCTTATCCTCACTTCCTTGCAATGTTTCTCACTCGGGGTAAACATATAATCTAGAACTCTATTTGCTTTAATACATGGATTGGCGTTAAATGCAGTTTTTGGTGGAAGTATTACCATCAATGTTGGTAAATGATTATGCAGTCTGTTAGGTATTGTGCATATATCTCTGACACAGGATTAGTTTTAAGATGTAACATTGAGGTACTGCCCTTAATTCTTTTGTGTGGGTAACATTCCCTTTGGATGAATACAACGTTTCAGTAATATGATGCATATGTCGTCCTACAATGAGCTCTTGGGCTTGCTGTGAGGCATGTGTCTGAAGTAAACGTTATGAATCTAGGCATGAAATTTTTCACTAGCTATCAAAGGTATTGCTTATTATCCATTTAATGTTTACCCGTGTCGTATTACAGTACTTTCTTAAGCATACTTTGACAGAAGAATGGACATTCACCATCTGAGATGTTTTTAAAGTTAAATGTTTAATATCACAATTTTATGCTGAATAACTTACTGACTGCAACTGGGTGTGTGTACTGTGGGGATACTTATGATTTTCCAAATTATTCTTTTTAGGGAAAGCTGTTCTCAGATTCCGAATCTGTACAAGCAAGAGCTGAGGCTGCTGTTCTTCTTAAGTAATTGGATTTTCCAGTTTGTACTGCACTTTCTATTTAAGTTTGCCATTCAGATTACATGGTACCGTGTTAACACATCATGGCTTTAACTAAAGAAAATGTATTCAATCTTCTATTGTTATTGTTAAATTGTGTGAACAATACTCAAAAGGAAATTGGTAGGCATTTCAAAAAGAAATAGGGAGGATAAGTTCTATGATGCTTACTGTCTGATCGATATCAGCTTTCACATTGTCTTCCATAAATGAAGATGGTCCAACCACAGTGTTGGGCATTGAAGCTCCAGAATTACCAATTATGCATGCAACTAGACACCTCCATGCAAGTCCTCCAGCCTGAGAGCAAGTTCCTCGCTATGAGGCAACTGTAGAACACAAGTTACCAATTAAGTACAAAGATACAGAATGGTGAAATGAAAATCCGTGATTTTGAATTAAAAAATGACTGCCTGTTCCTCCCAAATTTCTCCCAAATATCTGTCGTCCCTTCATGTATAAATCTTTCTCCACTGGTTTCCACTCAGAGTTGCTACACATCCCTTCAACTTGTCCACGTGTAGAATTGGACATGTGAACATGAACTAGGATTTAAGTTGACATTAATTTAGATTTTCTTCTACATTTGGTAGTAAATAATGATTTACTTTTGATTTCACAGTGGTTCAATAGTCTAGCTCATACTTAAATTGGTGCTTAGATGACGTATTTGATCTTCGTAATCCAAAGGTGTTGAAAGAGAACGAAAAAACAAGAGTCTTGTTTAGATCTTTGGAATCTAAAATGGCACTTATATTGTAATGTCTATGGCTTTCTGCAGGAATGTGTGAGGGGAGCGCTTACAAACAAGACGGTTTTACCTGTAACCCATCAAGTTGACTTCTTGCATAACGTTGATCTTATTTTGGTAAGTACTTGAGAATTGTTCATGTATTCTCAAAGAAATTATAGATGCAATTTACTCATGTATCCCTCCTACTTATATATATATATATATATCAGGTCATGAGAGATGGGATGATAGTATAGGCAGGAAAGTATAACGATTTGCTAAATTCTGGCCTGGATTTCAAAGAGCTTGTTGCTGCCCACGATACCTCCATGGAACTTGTAGAAATGAGCATTGCTGATCCCAGCAAAAGTTCCCCCGGACCTCAAATATCTCGGCAACTCTTTTCAAAACGTGGGGAAGCAAATGGTGAAAACAACTCTTTGGACCAACCGAAGTCTGATAAAGCAACTTCTAAGCTTATTTAAGAAGAGGAGAAAGAAACCGGCAAAGTTAGCTTTCACATTTTCAAAGTTTATTGCACAGATGCTTACGGATGGTGGGGTGTGGTGGTAGTGTTGTCATTGACTCTGATGTGGCAAGCATCTCAAATGGCGGGTGATTACTGGCTGTCTTATGAAACTGCAGCAAAGCGTGCAGCATCATTCAAACCATCTGTGTTTATCATCTTCTATGGGCTTATTGCATGTGTCGCATTTGTTGTGGTATTTATCAGAGCACTTGCTGTGATGTTTGTGGGGCTTAAAACAGCTCAAACATTTTTCAAGCAAATTCTTCACAGCATCCTGCATGCCCCCATGTCGTTTTTCAATACTACACCAATTCTGGAAGAATTCTGAGAAGGGTAAACTTTTGTCATACTTGATGAGACATCTGTTATCTGTTTACTCTAACTTCATGTATATACTGTTCTATTTGTTAACTGGTGAAGAATTTTCTGTCCATCAGGCATCAACTGATCAGACGAATTTGGGAATTACCATTGCCATGTTCTTTACTGTATTCTTGCTGATTCCGCTTGCTAGGCTTAAAGTCTGGTATCGGGTATGTTCGCTCATTTTGTTACGGTGTTAATATTTATCGATAACCTGTAACTATAATGTTGCACCCAATGCTGAAGACTTTTGTACTTATTCTATTTTAGGGTTACTTTCTTGCATCATCTCAAGAGTTAACTCGACTCGATTCAATCACGAAAGCTCCTGTAATCCATCATTTCTCAGAAAGCATATAAGGGGTCATGATGATTCGCTCTTTCAGAATGCAAAACATGTTCTCCAAGGAAAACGTTAAACGAGTTAATGCCAACTTGCATATGGATTTCCACAACAATGGGTCCAATGAGTGGTTGGGTTTCCGATTGGAGATGCTTGGGAGTTTACCTTTCTGCATTTCCACTATGTTCATGATCTTGTTGCCAAGCAGTATTATAAAGCCAGGTATTTAAACCTTCCCGATCCTTCTTGTTTTAGTTCATTATTATTATAATGTCTGATCGAGTCTCGGCTATAAGCAAGATTTGAGGAGTGTTAGCATCGTGTTTTGATATATCTAACATAAATGAGTGACAGTGGATGATTGTTTATTGCACAGATATGACTAAACCGGTTTTTCCTTTATGGTGCAGAGAATGTTGGTTTAACTGTCTCCTACGGACTGTCCCTTAATGGTGTGCTGTTCTGGGGGCCATATATTTTAGCTGCTTCGTTGAAAATAGGATGGTGTCGGTTGAGAGGATATAACAGTTCACAAACATTCCTTCAGAAGCAGCATGGAAGATTGTAGGCTGTGTTCCTCCTCCAAATTGGCCTTCCCGTGGCCACTTTGAGCTCAAAGACTTGCAGATCAGTTTGTCTTCAATTCTGTTTATAACTTCCACGGTCTGAATGGACGTTTTCATTAGTTGGTCGTCACCGTTACTTTGTCTCAAGCTAATAACGCATGGCCAAATTTGAACTTCGTCGGCAAAACTCTTGATAATCAATGAATGAAACTTATTATAGGATGTCATGAGTACATGATGCATGTAGAAAATTTGCATTGCGACCAGAGTACGAGTGTTACACCACATGTCATTATATAAGTGAAAATAAGTACATTTTAGGATTTAGGGGCTGTTGGTATTGAATATTACATCCGATATGAGAATTAAAGAAAAATATTAGCTAGTGCGTATGTGTATAATTGGCCCTTGTTTGTTCCTCAAGTAATCAAGTGAGATTAGTTTAGGCTTAATGTTAGTTAAGTAGGATCAAATTTAAATTGACATGCAATACGTGTATGTGTGTGTATATATATATACTCAAAACCAAAAAGAGTTTTTAGACTAATAAGTGTCAAGTTTTTATGGGCTGGGAATACTAGCTCAACCCCGAAAATTTTCTTCAGCTAGAGGGTTGTTGATCGTGGGAGAAGCACATAGAATGACACCAACTGTTATTTTTTTAGAATTTTGAATTTATGACGACCTTTTCTTTGTCTTTACCGTAATCAAGGTAAAAAAGTTGCTACTGTAATAAGACAAATCTACCTCTTTCACACGACAAACCTTCTTCGTGTAAACCCACTTTTGCAATGCATGAACAAGTTTAAATGGCGGTTGCAATTGTAATTGCAATTGTAATAAAACAAATTCACCTCTTAGGTCCAAAACCGAAGGGCAAGGTAGGAGCATAAATAAGACAAAAACAAATGTAAGAAAGGGATCTTCGTTACTTTCTCGAGTAGCAATTAATTAATGCATGACCAATTTGAAATTCATCGGTCAAACTCTCGATAATCAATACATGAGACTTATTCTAGGATGTCATAAGTTAATGACATCCTATATGAGAATTAAAGTAAAAAATATTACATCCAATATGAAAATTAAAGTAAAATATTAGCTAGTGCGTATGTGTATAATTTGGCTTTTGTTTGTTACTCAATTAATCAAGTGAGATTATTTTAAGCTTAATATTAGTTAAGCAAGATCAAATTTAAAATGAGTGGCCGGATGAGCTCCCATCGAATCCCCGAAAACAACATTTGTGAGGGCATCTTAAGGGTACAACAAAGTGAATCAAAGAATATAATATTTGATGTAACAGAAAACCTTATAGTGCGAGTTGTGTTAATTTTTTCGGTTTTCCAAAAGATTTTGCTATCATATATTCATGTATAAGACTAATTACACAAGTTTGTCACACTTGTCCAGGGTATAATAAAATCTTGCATTAATCTTTTCTTTTCATTTCTACAAGTTTGCATTTTGACTAGTATGTCTAAAGAATTCATTCGAAAACTCGAAAACAAAAAGATTGACAAACTTTCTCGTGTAAACCCACACGATGGTATGTGGATGCACGTAATGTACGTATAGATTTTTTATTTTCTTATACACCACCACATCTATTCTACTCGTAACTTGCCTGAGCTCGATTGCGAACCACTATTAGACTAGACATTGTTGTAATGTTTAGTGATTTTCAAGAAACATGCATGTAATTTACTAATCCACCGCAATTATAATAAAAATGAGGAGTTGGTTTTTAGTAAAATTTGTAAATCAAATGATGTGGTTGTAGATAATTAGAATATTAATTATGTGTATTATTGGCACATCATTTAGTTCGTAAATTTGATTTTAAAATTTAGTCTCCTTAGTATTATTTTTTGTATAAATACCATGACTATAACTATTCGGGTATTTTCTATGACCATAGGATCTCAAATGGGGGATTTGATTGATCTACTTACCATGGACCATGAAAGGGAATCAATGAAAAAAAAAAACCCAAATTTTCGAATTTTGTCTTACTCGACATAGAATATTTCCACACAATTGACGTGACAAAATATATTTCCACTTCGACCAAAAAAAATTATGCTTATAAAAATATCCTTTACGGTCACATCTCTCTCACATCATTCCCTCTCACGTCACATCCTTTTTGTCTTAACCAGCCCAGAATGGCGTTCCGCTCCGCCAGTAGCATCGCTCACCTTTTTAAAAAATTCAAGGTTACTATACGAGGCGGAGGCGGTGCCCCAGCTACGGCCCAAACACCAAATGTTAAGGTGGAGCTTTGACATTTCGGCGTCCCACCCAAAGCACCTCGTTCGAGTGACTGTCCAACCAGACAACCACCAAATGTCGAAGCAACTCAAGGCTGCTGCTCAACCTTGGCCTCTCTATAATGTCTGGCCTTTAAGGGTGAGCAACAGCCATGAGTTGCTTCGTTTCACCCAAGAATGATTCAACTTCTACGGGTCGTCACATGATTAATAAAGGTCCATAACTATGTATTATTTAGATAAATAATAATACACATTTGATTGTATGGAAATTGGTTGTAATCGGAGACACTCTCTGTAATGAATGCTCTTTTTTTGGTCAAAAACAAAACGTGGAATTGGAACCTTTTAAGGTTTAATGCAAGTGGTTGGCACTTTGTGGTGGGGACATTTGGAGCCAACTCAATACAATACAATACCGACATCTCTTTCTCTCTACCTGAACATGTCGAATCAAGAAGGTTCCATAAGTTCATCTTTGGCAGCGGCTAATGGCGTCCGCATCCTCACTGTCCCTCCACCCCTACATGGGAATTTGAGGTTCCAAAAGCTAAGCAAGGAAGCCAACAACACCAATAAGCAAATTTGACGTACCCAAAACAAGAAAAATGTTTTGGTATGGTAAACTAAATAAACGCTTAGAATGTAATACTAAGGGGGCAAGGGAGTTCGAACACCTCATAACCAAATTTTAGTTTCGCTCAAATTTCATTGGCCTAAACCACAAGGCACGGAGTTCAAACACCTCATAACCAAACTTTAGTTTCGCTCAATCTACATTAGCTTATAAGTGACAAATCTCTTTTTTTTTTTTCTTTTTTTTTAACAAACGATATTATGTACACTAAAGGCATAGAGGAGTGACCCAAGCCTCGCAATGGCTAGTAATAATGTGGTTCGACAAATTCTCTTCTCAACGAATATGATAAATTTGATACGTTTTTAAAACCTTATATTTAGTCAACAAACTAAACAAACGGATGCAATAGAGCACAAGATGGAGGACAAGAGTTTATTATATTAAGCGATATATGAGAACTAAACAAATGAATACAACAGAGCACAAGATGAAGGAAAATAATTTATTTCCCGAATAAATATATTAAGCGATACTTGAGAAGCAAAAAACGTAGGATCATAAGAAGCAATACCTTATATTTAGTCAACAAACTAAACAAACGGATGCAATAGAGCACAAGGTGGAGGACAAGAGTTTATTATATTAAGCGATATATGAGAACTAAACAAATGAATACAACAGAGCACAAGATGAAGGAAAATAATTTATTTCCCGAATAAATATATTAAGCGATACTTGAGAAGCAAAAAACGTAGGATCATAAGAAGCAATATGTTTTTTGCTTCTCAAGTATCGCTTAATATATTTATTCGGGAAATAAATTATTTTCCTTCATCTTGTGCTCTGTTGTATTCATTTGTTTAGTTCTCATATATCGCTTAATATAATAAACTCTTGTCCTCCATCTTGTGCTCTATTGCATCTGTTTGTTTAGTTTGTTGACTAAATATAAGGTTTTAAAAACGTATCAAATTTATCATATTCGTTGAGAAGAGAATTTGTCGAACCAAATTATTACTAGCCATTGCGAGGCTTGGGTCACTCCTCTATGCCTTGTGCTCTATTGCATCCTTTTGTTTAGTTTGTTGACTAAATATAAGGTTTTAAAAACGTGTCAAATTTATCATATTCGTTGAGAAGAGAATTTGTCGAACCACATTATTACTAGCCATTGTGAGGCTTGGGTCACTCCTCTATGCCTTTCGTGTAGATAATATCGTTTGTTAAAAAAAAAAAAGAGATTTGTCACTTATAAGCTAATGTAGATTGAGCGAAACTAAAGTTTGGTTATGAGGTGTTTGAACTCCGTGCCTTGTGGTTTAGGCCAATGAAATTTGAGCGAAACTAAAATTTGGTTATGAGGTGTTCGAACTCCTCTGCCCCCTTAGTATTACATTCTAAGCGTTTATTTTGTTTACCATACCAAAACATTTTTCTTGTTTTGGGTACGTCAAATTTGCTTATTGGTGTTGTTGGCTTCCTTGCTTAGCTTTTGGAACCTCAAATTCCCATGTAGGGGTGGAGGGACAGTGAGGATGCGGACGCCATTAGCCGCTGCCAAAGATGAACTTATGGAACCTTCTTGATTCGACATGTTCAGGTAGAGAGAAAGAGAGGTCGGTATTGTATTGTATTGAGTTGGCTCCAAATGTCCCCACCACAAAGTGCCAACCACTTGCATTAAACCTTAAAAGGTTCCAATTCCACGTTTTGTTTTTGACGAAAAAAGAGCATTCATTACAGAGAGTGTCTCCGATTACAACCAATTTGCATACAATCATATGTGTATTATTATTTATCTGAATAATACATAGTTATGGACCTTTATTAATCATGTGACGACCCGTAGAAGTTGAATCATTCTTGGGTGAACCGAACCATTCATCAACAAACCAACATTCAGCTCAATACCACAACACGTTTTAGGCGTCTAATGTAAAGACCAAGTGCCGATGATCAGGCCTGTTAAAGAGGGTCAGCTGCCATAAAAAATAAAGAAGGGACAGGGGTATTTTCATTCAGAACATAATCCAGAGTTAGTTTGTCAGGTCATATCAACCATTCGTGCTATGCTATTATATATGCAATGGTTGTGAAAATTTATATAGAGCAAGATGATCTCTCTAGACTATAGCTAGCATCTATATAGACTATATTCCATTCCAAGGAGTGCCAAGAAGAACAAGAAGCTGAAGAAAAATAGTACACATATCCTCTACCCTTACTTTTTTTTTTTTTTTAAAGAGCGACTGAAAGTACCTCTGTAGTCGTTATCAGATAAAATTTTAATTCCGAGAAGATACAACTAAAAGAATTACGTCGCTTTTTTTTTTTTTTTCTCTCTTCTCAATCCCCAAAAGTATTGATAGGAAAATTGAAACCAAACGGGAAACTAAATGGAAACAGAAATTTGTTCCAAAATATTCAATCCCACCACAAAGACATGATTGAATTAGATGGTAACCCTAAATCTCAAAATTGATCTGAAGGACTAACAATTACAATAGATATCAAACTCGCGTCGCATAATCACAGTTTCAGTTAAAAACAATTGGGGTTCTCGGTACCTCAACGTTTTCATCAAATTAAAACTAACGTTGGATTCCAGATATATCCCAGTAGGCGTGTGTAATGTAACCTAGCTATACCTCTTCGAGCACACAAAACACACAAGCATAAATGTTTAAATTATTTAATAAATGTCTTAGGAAACGGCTAATGTCAGTCCATTATTTTATTATATACTTGATGTGGATGAGAGAATGGCGTATATACATAAACTATTTTTTCTGAAGTCGATTGTTAGACCATCTCTAATCCTTGGGATAAAGCTTAAAAATTTAAGCCTCAAACTGCAAACTCCTACAATGGTTACAGCTTAAAATTTAGCTCGAGATTAATAAATAGTGATTTTAGCTAAAAAAATTTCTTCGGTAAATTTTTTGAAAATAAAATTTATGTAGATTATTCTAATTTATTTTTATGAATATTTTAATTTAAAAATATTTAAATTCCAATAACTAATTAAAAATCATACAAATAATTTTCTTCATTAAAAAAATAAATATATATATTTAAATGTATGTGTTTGAAGAGAGGTTTGAATGCTGAAGAACCACCTGTATTTATAACGCCAACACACTTGATGCTTGCCGTGGGTATCAAATCTGCCAGATGTAATATTCCCAAGAATATGAAATACTCCCGCATGCATGCATTCCATGTTTTTTTTGGGGACATGATGATAACGCACACAATCCCCACCTTTCTGGGATGTGATAATGTTCTTTTATATCTTTAGGGATGTGATAATGCGGCTCCAGTGGATATAATGCATGTAATTGCCATGCATCTTATGATCCTATGTGATAATGTTCTTTTATATCTTTAGGGATGTGATAATATTTTTTTTTTAATTTTTTTTTTTTTGCATCTTATGATCCTATGTTGTTCTTCTTTTTTTTTTCTTTCTTTTTTGGTCATATGATAGATCTTTTAGATCAAGCGTTGTATTAGTCATCAATAAGGTTCGAACCCACACCGTTATGCAATGACTCAATTCTTTTCTACCATTATGGTAAAATGTCACTTGCCTTATGATCCTATGCTTCGGTTCAACAATAAAACAAGGTTGTTACTTGTTAGGTACAGCATAGCCTTTGAATCTCATGTAGATATATTTATTAGGGAAATAAATTATGTGCTTTGTTACATCCGTTTGTTTAGTTTGTTGTCTAAATGTAAGGTTTTAAAAACGTGTCACTTTTTTATTGTATTCGTTAAAAAGATAATTTGTCACATATAAGCGAGCGCAAGTTAAGCGAAGCTGAAATTTCGTTATGACCTTGTGGTTTAGGCCAATAAATATAGGACTATGTTACGAAATTTTATACTCAAATATAATATTAATACTGTGAGTATTTTCATTCTAAGCGTTTATTCTGTCTACTACATGAAAACATTTTTCTTGTTTTGGGCAGGTTAAATTTGCTTATTGTCGTTGTTGGTTTCCTTGCTTATCTTTTTTGGAACCTCAAATTCCCGTATAAGGGTGGAGGGTGAGGATGCTAAGGCCATCTCTAACCGAAGGGTCTAGAGGGTTAGAGAGTCGAAAATAGCCCGAAAACTGTCATCAGCGAGGGCTAGGCCAGAGGGCTGTGGAATATGAGAGGGCCCCACATAATCGAAGAGGTGGAAAGGTTGAGGCCAGTTTCATTCTCAAATGTCTATTACTCCAATCATTATCTATATGAGACAAAACCTTATAAAGTGAGGAAATCTTTTAGGAATGGTTAATATAGAACAATAAAATTTCTACTCAAAATTTCCAACAATACCCCACATTTGAGTTGAAATTTCATTCAAACTCCAACATCATGTTGGTGATGATCAAGTACTTTATCTGCAAAAAGTTAAGAAACATAAGCAAAACATAAAATTATGAAATCAAAACTTTAAAACAAATCAAATTTGTTCCAAATTTTGGATTTGGTTTTAATAATTACCTTTATGAGACACAGCGAGCCAAAGAAGCTAGAGAGAGAAGTTGACAGGCGGCACATCACACGCGTCTTTGCCTTTTTTATGTTGGTCCATCATCAGACCTCTGAGTCATCAGAATGTCATGATCATGATCTGTGAATGCCCCTGTGGGCTCCGGCATGAGCTTATCAATATCATCAGCAAATACACCAATACAAAGACAAGTATTTTCTTGAACTCGATTGCGGAATTCTTCATCCATTTCTGTGTACTGCATAACACAAATTAACAATTGATGTCGTATAAGAAAATTAACGAGTCATTAACAATAATCATAATTTAGGCCTTGGCAACAAAGGGCATTGGCGGGACGTACACTAATCTTGATAGCTCGAAATTTGCGGTTTCAACTTCTTGCTGGAAAGTTTAAAATTAAAAAATTAAAAAATTAAAAAAAAAAAAAACATTTAGACACTGCCGCAGTATGATTAATAAAAAAAAAAAATATTCAGAAAATGAATCCGGCATTCAATCCAACGGGAAATTAGGGTTTTCAGCACTGCACTCACAACTCACAAGGATGCGCATGGATTTGGCTCGCCATTCAATCGGCAAGGTTGGAAAGGAAATCCTTCGCAAGCTCTGTCAAAAACAAAAATCAAAATAACAAAACGAAATCGAGTATAGATCAAGAAGAGAAAGAGAGAGAGATCGGTGGACGAAATCGAGTTTCAATCCCTTCATTTTTATTTTTAAAATTTTTAAAATTTGAATATGCACGTCACATATTAACTAATGTTTTAACAAAAAACTTAACGTATATGAAATTGTCTAAGAATTATCACTTTAGGTACCAAACTGGGAAAACTTGATGTATGAAATATTGAAAACCAATAACTTTTGGGTAGTAAACTGAGTTTTACACCTTTAAATTTTTTAATATCCATGCGCCGCCATATTGATACGTGACGCCAAGTCATTGTCTACGTGGGTGCCATGTCACTAGTTAACAGAGATTCTAACGAAAAATTTAACAGGTGTATGAAAGTGTCCCAAAATTATGACTTTATGTACCACTCTGGGATGAAAAAAACTTCATACCAAACATTGAAAACTAAGAAACTTCAGAATAGTAAACTGAGATTCACCCTAATTTTTAATTGACATTTGATATAGAAGTAGACTTTTTCATATATTTAGCGAATTCTTTTTATCACTAATTTTCTCGTTGTCTAATATGTAATAATCGTAACTAACTAATAACATCCATAACCTCTTCGGGACTGAAAATGGTAGATAGCCGTAGTTTGCTACGTGTTGTCCCCTTTTTTTAAAGAAAAGAAAACTAGCTAACAACATCTAAAATATCTATGAATTAGGTCCTCGTGTCCGTGATGGTTTAGGGTTGAGATCCTTGGTTCCATGATGAGGTTGCAGTGAGATATCCAAACGGAGTTTATACGGTTATTCATGATTCAGATTTTCATACAAGTGCAATTGCTCGTGACAAATCTGATGACGACTGCAAGATGTGAAGTTTAAGTAGAAAAACTAGATTGGTTTTTAAATAGGGAATATGTGATTTGTTATTTGTGAAATTTGTATTAAATTTTGACTCCATTGAGAATTTGAGATAAGATGAGATGATTATTCCCTACACAAAGCATTTATTTATAATGGAAAATAGAGAGAGCATTAACTTGTCCTCCAAGTAAATACAATCATAAAGAGAAAAAATAACTATTATTCAAAATTATCTAAGATTTACACAATCACAATTCAAAATTATCTACAACAGTGCCTTCAAGGAAAACGCTATGGGCTATTTGAAAACGATCTTTTCATTTATCAAGTAAGATAAATTTTGTAAGTTTTTAATATTGAAAAAAAAATATTCAAGTCGGAACATGAAAAAAAAAAATTTCTTAAACATCTTTGGAATGTTTTATATGAATCTTAAGAAGCTTTATTAGAATACATCGTTAATAGTAACTAGCCTAGTGTATGTGAAGACCAAATATACAAAGTGATTAATTTAATTTGAGTGCCACTGAAATTTTTTTACCACATCTTATAAATCTACTTAGGTTTTATTCTTTTATATTTATACCCATTTATCTGTGCTATATGATATCAATATGGCCTAATTATCTCCTCGTAAATTTCGAAGTAGTTATAGAATTTAAACTAAAAAATTTATAATATTTTCCGAATAACATCCCGGCCCCGCCCGCTTGGCCCATGAAACAAAGTTTACCATCTTTAAAATCCGAGGCCACACCGTTTCCCTTTTCAGTTTAGGGTTCGTGTTCAAGATCCGGGCAAAACTCCAAAGCCGAAGCCTCGCTGTTTCTCTCTCTGCGGTATGAAAATTCGAAATTCAACCTCTTATTTTGTTTGTTTTAATTTTTCTGAGTTTTATTTTGCTAAATTTTTGCTTTCTGCATGGTTTTTCTGTTTGTTTTGGATCTCAATATTTGATTGCTCAAATGTTGGATAGGAATTTAACATGTAATTCACAAATAGACAGAGGCAGGGGATTTAAACATATATGCCTGTGCATTTCTGTGCTTGAATAGAGATGCAGCTAGGTTACATTACATATTCCCAGAACCCTAATTTGGATTTTTTTTACTGTTTGTGTTTATGCTTAATCATGTTTTATAACAAGTTTATTATTGGGTCTTATCTCGTAGAAACTAAAATTTAATCTGTAAACTTTTAGTTGGGACGGCTTGTGGACTTCTCGAACCAGAATTATGGCTCGTTTTAGTTCTTCTAGTTCCCGTTCGAGTTGGAGTTCGAGTTCGAGTTCGAGTTCGAGGAGTTCACGTTACTATGGTGAGTAATTATGCTGGGAATTCGATTGTTTAAATAATATGTCAATCTGTTGAGATGATTTCTTTAATGTAATATGAAACAATCTTTCAGTCTTTTTTTTATATCATTTATGCTTTTTAATTTGCAGGAGCCAAGGGCACATACAACGCTTCATCTGGCAAAAGGAGTAAGCATAAACAGCGCCCCTCGTAATTTAGTTTTGTACGCTGCTTGTGCTTGTTGTTAGGGCTTCAATGCCTAGAATAATTATGCCATTAATTTTCTCGCTATCTAATACGTAATTATTGTAACTAGCTAATGATATCTATAATATATCTATGAGTTAGGTCCTAGTGCCTGCGACAAGGTTGCGGTGAGATATCCAAACGGCGTTAGAACGGTTATTCATCATTCAAATTTTAGAGCAAATGCAATTGCTCGTAACAATTCTACTGAGCTCTGCACGAGGATAGTTGAGCTGGCTGTTGAGGTACTTTTAGTTGCTATCTTGTTATGCTTCTGGGTTGGTCTTGTCAATCCTTGGAATGGAAAACAAATGCTAGATCATCTACCTCTACATAAATTTTGACGAGTCTTGAATATATAAGAGTAGGCATAGTATGAATGATTTTATGTGGCCTGACATAATGAAGTGTGGATTGTGTTGTGAATGAAAATACGTCTCTCTCTTTTTAATGGTAGGCGGGTCTATTTGGCGGGCCTAATGCGGAGTTTAGCGTTTACCAACGTGCCCTATTGAACGTTTGTGGTATTGAGGTGGAGGTTGTTTCGTCGAAGAATGATTCGTCCAAGAATGATTAGAGGTGGGCTTAAGATTGAATAAAGATGAAGAATAAATATGTATGGTTTTGGACCTTGGTGCTCACTAACTTTGTTTATCAAAGTGGTAAATCCACATGCAAAAGATTTACTAGAGGACCAATTTGCTTTGGTATTAATCTAATGTTGGGAGCTATCTTTGAACTTTACTCATATGATCTGATATCATATTTATTCCTCATTGTCTCCTATAATTTTTTGAAACAAGTAAAATTACACAATAACGAGCATGGTAGCCGCCTCTGCCCTACTCTTTCCCTGCCTTTATGAACCAAGAAATGCGACACATGCTATTCGACTGTGCACTTGCAATCCCATTAAAATACACAACTTCAGGAACAAAACACACAATGACCTGAAAATTAAACAACAGACAACAATTCCGAAGAACAAGAAAGGGCGGAAAGCCCAACCCAAACACTAGAAAATGGAAGCTGGAAAATTCCCCTATGACGATTCGAATGTTACAGAGGCTATTCATCCGACGACGCATTATAGTCACGTACACACCTGTTCATTTTAAACATAGAAATGCATTGATCCCTGGGCTCCGGTTGTGTTGGTCCAAAGAGGATTTGTGTTCCAAAAATACAAGCTTTAGTCATTTAACTTTAATCCAAACCGTCCATTTACATGGGCTTTAGCTCCATTAACTAGAGAAAGCGATAAAATTGAGAGTAAAGAAATGGGGGGGGGGGGGGCAATGGCCCATATCCAGTACAAGATCAATGATCCCAAAAAAGAACTTACTTGGGCCGCGGAGCTGGGTGAGAAACACCCGCTCCCACGTGGACAAGTCGTAGGCCGCCAGTGCACTATAGCGGTTGCCTTTGACGACGTCAGCAATGGCGATGAGGAGGCAATTCCTGGGGCTAATGATGGCGAGTCCCGGCGAAGAATTTCCGGGCAAGTCAACGTGTTTGACCACAGGGACTTCCACTAGAACCGCATCGGTATCGTCGTTGGGCACCAACAATTGCCCAATGCCACCGTCTATGAAGGAGACGAGGAAACGACGGTTGAGATCGTCCCACTTGGCGTATCCAGTAGGTTCAGCCAGCCAGCTGGATTTTTCTCAAATTGCTATTTGTTCAATGCTTTTCTTCTGATGAGCGCGGTAGATATTTGTCATGGCGGTTTCTAACATTTCATGTGTACATAATTTGGTTGGAGTTTTATTACTTTTGGAATTAAAGAAAGCCGTGAAGATGCATCTACACATGCAAAACAAACACAAATTACAAATTAAGAGTGAAAAAAGATACAATTGATGACAAACATATTACCGATTCTTACCTTTGAATTATTATCTATTCTAACGTTAGAGGGGAATTGGTACTGTTCATGGCTATTTACAACAAAACCATCAGATCTGGGCTGGGTTAGGAAGGTAATTCTAAAAAGTTAGGGGGTAATTGTGTCCGTAGGATTGAGCCGAATTTCACTTTATTTACAAAATTGCCACCGCTTTTTCTTTCCCTCTTTCTCTCTCTCTCCTCTCTCGATAACCATCCATCAAATCCCCCTTTCTTCCCTTTTCTCACTCTGTAACCCTAGCACCGTTTCTCTCTCATTTCTCTCAAATTCGAGACTTCTCTCTCCATTTCTCTCAACCTAGCCCCAGCGCTGCTCACCCCATTGCTCTTCATCATCTCAGTTAAATCCGTCGAGCAATCACCGATGCACCTCCACACAAACCCATAACGAATTTTCCTCCCTCTCCTAAAGACCTCTTCTTTGATTTCCCCAGTTAAACACTGCGATTCGCCACTGAGCTCCGAGTTCAGGCCTTTATCCCTCTGCGGGCTGCCACTGACTCTCTGCCGTTGATCACGATGCCCGCGTGTTGATGATCGTGGAAAGGCAGGGTGCGATCGTCACTTTACCATTCTCTTCCTCCCCCACTCTCTCTCCCTCAGATTCTGTCCGCTCAACATTCTCGATCTCAAATGAAAAATCTTCCATATTAAGAACCCATAGAATCAGCATTCATAGAATAATCATGGATTTTTGTTAGGCTAATTTGATTGTTTCCTCCTCCCCTCCATGGACCTTTTTCTTCATACCTCCATGTGTACATTACCATTTCATCTAAATTAGGATCAGGGTTCTGAAATTAATTTCCCCCCAATTTTCCCTCTCTCTTTGCAATGGAAGAACATCCATCGTCTTCCTCATCTTCTTCTTCTGCTGCTGCTTCGACCAGTAGGAATACTTCAGGCGGTGCTGCTGTTGCTGCCACTGCCGCTATGACGTTTGAGAGCTTCGCAGGTTTGGGAGGAGGACGATGACAATCAGTGCTACCAACACACCCATTTCTGGCATCCGGAGCTGGAGCAAAACCATGAAATCGGCACTTCGTACGGTGGTAATATGTCGGCGTTCGATGAGTGTCGAAGGTGATTACAAATGACACGTGGCGTGGTCCTGCATCATCGTCATCCTCACCTTCTGGTTCTTCGGTTTGTATCCAATTTTGATGGTAATTCATTATTTGATTATCCATAATTTGATGGTAGTTGGATGTTCTGCAACATAACCCTTTTTTTTTTTTTTTGCTCTCTATAAAAGTTGTTTTCGTTCTAATTTTACCATTTTCTATTTTTTACTTATAGGCCTACTACTTTTGCGGTGAGGAATTCGAAGAATATGTGCTTCTGAGCAATTCCTAGGCACTAATCACTCACCATTTCCTTTTCCACTTACTGGGATGTTCTTAGTTTGAACTATTTTCTTCAGTGGGGTTTAGGGGTTTCACGCGCCGCCCGGGGGGGGGGGGGAAGAGTTACAGAGGGAGGGGATGCACACGTGAATTGCAGAGGGAGAGGGAGAGAGGGAGAAAGAGGGGGAGTAGGGTTGCTGATTTGCTATATTCAAGTTCTGTATTTTTTTTATTTTATTTGAATTTGATTTGATTTGATTTTTTTTTTTTTTTTGTGTGACAGGTTGAGAATGTGAAAGCTTTGCTGGAGTTGGAGGTGAGAAGTTTAATTTAATTCATGATTTATTGTTGTTGTTGTTTTTTTTTTTTAACTTTATTTTTGTGGGATTGTGCTGTTTTGGGGAAACAATATTAAACTGAAGTAAAGTCTAGATATTTCTGTAATTGGGATTTAGAGTAAGAGATGAAGAACTGAAAGTGATTGCAAAATTAAAAGCTTAGAACTTTTTTGATTTGGAAGCTAATTTTAAATTCAGTTAGCTGATTAATTAATAGAGAAGCGTATAATGAATGCGTGATATGTTTTTCACTGCATATGAACAGACATGAGTACTGCTTCCGCGGCAGCAGCTGCTATATAATGGTAGGGAGCTGAAGAATTCTGAGATGTTGAGTGCTCTTAGTGTCTGAGATGCTGGGTCTGCATTCTATGTAACTTTTCTTGCAGTTACATATTGATGAAATAGAATTGAATTTTTGTCATTCCCTTCTTTTTTTGAATGCATTTACATTTATATGATGATTTGCAGCATATATTCATCTTTTGGTTTCTAATTCTTCATGCAGTCTAAGCCATGAAGGATTTGATAAACCCACAATTGATAACAATGTGCGGCGGCACCGACGGTTTTGGACAAGGGTTGTCCGAGATAGGATTTAGGAGATTTGGTTTAGGGTTTGCAGAGAGACAGATAGGGGGTGTCCAAGAGAAATGTGGGAGAGAGGGGGATCATCGGGATTTCAGGGAGAGAAACACAGAGAGATGGGTGATGGTGAACAGGCGCAAGTATGGTCCCTTAGTCCGGGATTCACTCTTCATCGTCCATACTCTGTTGCATGCTCAGATAAGTGTCTTTGAAAAAATTTCCAAATCTTTTTGTACTGTTTTGTTAGGTTAGACAGCATGGTTTTTGGTTTTTTTTTTTTTTTTTTTTTTTTTAAATCGATTGGGGGATTTTTTGGCCGTCTATTTATTTGTTTGCCCTTTGGTTTGTTTTTCATTCTTGGTTCCCCTCTTTCATTAGAGAGTACAAAAATTCCAAAGGTAAACATCCAATCCCTTGCTTCGCTTTTCTGTCCATAGCCAAGAATTGGTGAAATAAGTGTGGTTCTTGGATCTGCGGTCTGAAACAAGAAAATATGTCTATTCTCTGTGCCAGCTAATGTATCTGTGATTTCTTTGCAGGACACTACTGCAACACAAGTCCGTTTGGAAGATGGAGAGCACACGACTTAAGGATCTCGGACCCAAGGTAAAATGTAATAATCTCTGGCTCCCTTGACTAATGTACACTTACATGCACTAGATCTGTGAATTTTAATTATGCATTTGCACTCTCTGTGCCAAAAGTTTTTAGATCCGAAGCGGTCAGGATAAGAACGATTTGGAGCAAGTGACTCAAAAAGTTAAACTTCGATATCGAAATTAATGGAAACCCATTGGTATGATTTATTCATCTGAAATTTTTGATTGGCCAATTGGTTGTTTCATCAATTAATTGTGTGCAAACATTTATGTGTAATTTTTTTACTTCTTCCAATTAAATGGTAAGATCAAATTAAGCTAAGAACTTTGGATTTTGTAAATGCTGTGTAATTAAATTATTCATATTATCAATTAATTTTGATCAAACATTTCTGGGTAGTTGTTAATTTCCCTCAATATATGATAATAATTAAATTAAAGCTGAGAACTTTGTATTTTGTTCATTACCTGCTCTAGATTTTACTTGACAGAGAAAATGTAGTTTCCTTGATATTATTCATGTTTTGTTTTCTTTCAGATCCCGTTGTAATGGGTCTCTTTGAAAAAACAATTCTTAAGACCAATTGTGAGGTTTGTTCTTATATAGTACATGAGTGTTTTTATAATTCTTTTGCACGGTTGTTAGTATTTGTTGTTATGATTGGTGTTGTCCTACATGTTTGGCCTGAAGAAAATGAGACAGTACTTTTGACATATTGAGAGTGAAGGAATCTCCTTTGGACCTGGTCATGTTGGAGTATATTTCTACTAACTTGGTACACTATGGAAATTCATGGACTCTTTTACTTGCCCCTTTTTATATATATTTGTTAATTATATGACAAGGTTTTCAATCCGCTGCATCGTGCGGCATGAATCCTAGTCTATTTTAAAGTCGGAGGGGAATTGGCCTGTTTATGGCTACAGTCAAACAAATGCCCCTCGATTTCACCTTATTTGCAACAATACCAACCAAATTAGGCCGGGTTGGGAGGGTAATTCTCAAAAGTTCAGAGGGTGATTTTGTCCATATGGTTTAGCACGGAGCCACTGGATTTCATGCTATTTACAACAATACCAGCCAAATGGGGGCTGGGTTGGGAGGGTAGCTCTTAAAAGTTCAGAGGGTAATTTTGTCCGTTTGGTTTAGCACGGATTGATGGGTTACACGTTTGCGCTCTCCTCTCATCTCTCACTCTTCCTGTTTCTGTCCTTCTCAAACCCTAGCAGCCGCAACTCCATCTCTGGAATAGCATCGGCTCCTGCTTCCTAAAACCAAAACCACACAAACTGGCCTCCATTTCTGTAACTCGAGAGCTTCGGTGAGATGAAGGAGAGGAGTAGGGAGATGGACTCGAGTCCGCCAACGGCGGAAGAGATCTTCAGGGATTACAGTGCTCGGAGAACCGACGCCGTCCACTCTTTAAGTAACGGTACTTCGATCTCTCTCTCTTCTCCGTTTCTCTCTTAGTTTCCTTTTTTTTTTTTGTATGAATTTCTTTTTTGTGATTTTGGATTTACAAATGGATTTTGTGTTCAAATTTCCTTTTTGTGATTTTGTTTGTAGAGCGTTCATCATCGTTGAAGATGCCTCTTCTCGAGTCATCTGCTTCATTCCGTTTCTCTCATCCAAAAAATTAATCGCTGCTTCTCAAACTCTCTCTCTGTCTCGCACCGCCACACCAGGCACCGTAGCCGCTCAAAGGCTGGGTCTCCAAAGGTGGCGTTTTGTAAAACCCTCCCTACTCAAGGCAAGTAATTCCATGCCCAATTTGGAATTTAAATCTATTTATTTTTTTAAATTGATTTGGGGTTACTGAAATCAGCTATCGAAAGTCTACCACTGAGAAAACTCAAGATTCCAGTATTCAAGTTTTGGGTTCTCTTCAGACTTCACAATTGTGAACTGGGCAGCCAGTGCAACTGGTTACAGAGCTTCCTGTGAGTTGAAGTTTTAAAATTATGTTTAAATTTTTCTAGAGTTTTTATCATTTTCGTTATCTCTAGTCTCTACTGATGTTTTGCATCCAGTTTTGACTGAATGCCGTGTTACAAAATCAGATCTGGAGCTTGCCCTTATCCAGTTTGCCAATGACATAAGCTCTGAAGCTCATGTTGAGGTAATCTTTTATGAAAACGTTCGATTGCACAAATGTGTTTCGTATATACGTCATATGCGTCTTTAACAAATAAATTTCCATTTAACACTTACTTCTGCATAACTTTGTTGTAAGCATATCTGTGAGTACATGCCCGTGACGTACTTCTAATAGCAAGAAGCAGCTTAGGAATGGAACAGTTATTTCACTTCTGCATGAACTTTGTACACTTTGAAATCTTTATTTTGGGCTCATTCTTATAACATCTTTAGAAATATTTCAAAACTTGACTCCCTTTTTGTTAGTCATGATTGCTATTTTCTTTTTAACCAGGTCATGAGAAAAGTTAGGGTAAGCATGTACGAGTATCAGCTGGAAAGCATGTTTGTTCACCACGTGAGGCGAATAATTGTTCAGTTGTACATGGATTTGCTTTTGTTGGACTGTGCTGCTTTAAAGTTCTGGATTGGTGCTATCAGTGAAGATGCCCCCCTGTGCTGCGTTGGGGACTTTCTTGATTCAAGTATTATTCACTTGGTTTTCTTATTTTCTTACAAGTTCTCATTTGAAAAAAAAAAAAAAAAAAAATGCTTCATTCATATGCATTCTATGTTGCTACTGAGGTTTACAATTTTTTTACTTTTTGCTTTTTATTTTTCCTCCTCAGGTAATATTTTCCTTTTACTGCATATTGTATCTTCTGTTTGGGAATGCCTCTGTTTTTTTCACTTGCTGAGAATGCCTCTGTCAAAATTTTAAGGGCCTTTCTTTGTTTCATCCAATCATTTTCTTCATTTTCTATGTCCAACTATGAAGCTTTTTTTTTTTTTTTTTTTTTTTTTATTGATATAAAGACCTTTTCTTTCTCCAATTATGCCTCTGTCAACTCTTTTTAATTTAAATGCACTCATTTAGCACTCACATTTATCTGATAGAGTAGATGAAAAAGAGGGAAACATGGATTATATATGCACCTTTACTTTGTTTTCTTATACGTCCTACTGTTACGAGATTAAATTTAACAGACATCCATACCAACGGCATCGGTTTTCAAAATTTGTAGAAACCAGCTGTGATCTGTTGCAGGAAAGATTCAGAAAAGAAAACACCTCTAAATACCGAAGATTATGGCTTAACTTTAGCATACTTGAAACCGGTATGCTATGCCATCAGCTGCTTCTAATTTTGTAAACAGTTAATACTATCTTAAAATTGAAATGCCAATGATTCGAAGCTCATGACTGAATTATTATACTTCTGTAAGATTTATTGAATACTTTTTTTCAAACTGTCTCTCGCAGCGGAATCACCGCCACCGGCAGCTATGGTTGCGCAGTTCGTCATCGTCCAGTATTCCTCCGAAATTCAACTCTCTCTCTTTTTTCTCTCCGACTCAGTGCGTCTCTATTCTTCCAGGTACACCCATATCTATATCCCAAACGACTCTTTATATGTATCTATTTGTTAGAGAGGCTTTTGCCTTTTGGGTTCAATTTTATCTGCTGTCTGCATTGGATTTGATGTCTTCTCAGTCCTTATTTTTTTATCCAGCAATGGAGCTTGCATAATCACTTGAGAAATTGGCAAATGAAAGCTGCTTCACTTGCAGTGTAAAACATTCATTGTTATTGTATGATGTCTTCTTAATATAAGATGATTAGGTGTAGGTGATTATATTTTGTACCAGTAACGTGGGTTGGTTGGTGTTGTGAATTAACAATTATGTGATTGTGAGACAATTGTACGAAGATAAAGTATTGGATTGGTGTTTGGTGTGGGTGCAAGTTGTGCCGGATTAGTGCTTTGGAGCATCATTTTTGAAAAAACATATGGTCAAGTCAGAGAAAAATGTTAGGTATGTGCTTATAAACTGTAAGGATGCTTGGGCTGGTATATAAATTTCCACATATTGTATTGGTAGCCACAAACATTTGTGTTTTATCCGACAATGCGATGCCATTTTTATCCCAACATGCTCTGGAAGTGATCTCTGTTTCTGTTATCATATGTGTGTAGTTTCCTATTTTTTTTCTTCTTTTGGCTGGAAAGTAATGAAGATAAAATTTGAAAGACACGGTTGTGGGAATCCTTGAGATAAAAGTAGATGATCTAAGTATTACTGCATATATTTCAAGGAATTATGTTGGATGCAAAGAACAATGTTACAGTTTCACTATCATATATCCAAATATTGTAAGTTTGGGACTTAACCTAAGGTGTAGTTAGCAAGATCATGTCGAGCCAACCCAATATAATACAATACCGACCTCTCTCTCTCTACCTGAACATGTCGAGTCAAGAAGGTTCGATAAGTTCATATTTGGCAGCGGCTAATGGCGTCCGCATTCTCACCGTCCCTCCACCCTTATATGGGAATTAGAGGTTCCAAAAGCTAAGCAAGGAAGCCAACAACACCAATAAGCAAATTTGACGTACCCAAAACAAGAAAAATGTTTTGGTATGGTAAGCAAAATAAACGCTTACAATGTAATACTAAGGGGGTAGGGGAGTTCAAACACCTCATAACCAAATTTCAGTTTTGCTCAAATTTCATTGGCCTATTCTGGAGGAAATATTCGGGTTGAGCAGCCCATAAAAGTTTGACACGTGTTGGCTGTTAGTCCAACAACTTTTTTTGTTTTTAGCACAGGACAAGTAAGGGTAATGACAGTCAATACTCAAAATAATAACCATATGAAGTGCTCCGTTGCATCCTTTTGTTTAGTTTGTTGACTAAATGTAAGGTTTTAATAGAGGAGTGGCCTAAACCTTACAATGGGCTAGTAATAATGTGATTCGACAAATTCTCTCGTCAATGAATATGATAGATTTGATACGTTTTTAAAACCTTACATTTAGTCAACAAACTAAACAAAAGGATGCAACGGAGCACTTCATATGGTTATTATTTTGAGTATTGACTGTCATTACCCTTACTTGTCCTGTGCTAAAAACAAAAAAAGTTGTTGGACTAACAGCCAACACGTGTCAAACTTTTATGGGCTGCTCAACCCGAATATTTCCTTCAGACTTGATCGTGGGCGGAGCATAGAGAGAATTTCAGAAATTTTGAATTTACGATATTCTTTTTTTTTGGTCCTTATTCTGATCAAGGTAAAATAACTGCCATAAGACAAATCCAGCAATGCACGTTTGATTTCCTTAAGCTACCTGAATAGAGATCTAATTTCTCATAAAAAATATTATTCTTATAAAAATAAACATCTTTCTCTCAGTAAAGGTCACATCTTTCTCTCTTTTTCTCAGTAAAGGTCACAACTTTCCCCGGCTGACTCTCACCTCACTCCCTCTCTCACTCTCACCTCACTCCCTCTCTCGCCCAATGTTTCGCTCCGGCGGTAGCGTGTCTCATATTTTAAAAAAACTCAGGGATACTGTAAGAGGCGGAGGCGGAGGCGGTGCCCGACCGAATGTTAAGGTAGAGCTTAACATTTCGGTGCCCCACCCGAAAAATGTCGTTCGAGTCACCGCCCACCCCGACAACCAGGAGATGGCGATGAGACTCGCGGCTGCTGCTCACCCTGTGAGGGCAGACTTCTTTGACCGGCTAGCCCAGTTCAATTTGGTGGTCGCAACCGGGGAGTTTGCCATGAAAGTCTACCGAGTATTTGTGAAACCTAAACGTAGTGGCCCGAACGAACCAGTGAAAGGCGTTGTGTGCTCCTTCAAGATGGATGGGCGTTTGGATGACCTGCTCACGGAATCCAAACTACACTCGGTCAAGATGAACTACATCACAGAAAGGATCGACCATGTTGCAAAGCAGTTCGGGTTTCCTCCTCCTCCCCGTCCTCCAGCACCATCAAAGGAGGGAGCAAACGGTGGCTGAGCGAAACCAAATGGTGGTGGAGCGAAGCCAACCGGAGCAAACGGTGACGGAGGGGATCAGCCGGAACTGGTTGATTTTTTTGAAGACTTTTGAGGAGGAAAAAGTTGGTAGTTTCTGTTGGAGGATTTTTACTTGGTAATTGATATTTGGGAAATTTTTACAAATGCTGACAGTAGTCACTTGCTCTTTTTTGTTTTTGTTTTTTTGGTGAACAGAGCATTGTTCTTTGATATCCAGTGAAATCAAAATTTACACAAAAAAAATATAAACAATAACTATTGCTCTGCTCTGCTCTCTCTTCCTTCCCACTCCCTCTCTATCCTCTGTGCGAATTGAGAATTGGATTCTGCACTCGCAGACCTCCGCAAGGCTGTGGGTTTTTAGTTACACCCCGCCTCGGCCTCGCCTGAGAACACCACAAAGGTGGCGGCGCCGTTTAGCTAACTACGGAGATCACACGCACCCAGCAAAGCTGGGGTGCCCCGAATCAAACCCAGACTCTTTTTGGGCCTTGTCCTGGGTTAGCCCACTTGGGCTTCAACCCTTTTGGGCCTATTTCCCTCACGAACCGATGCCAGCCTAAAGCTGGGCTGCCTTCCCTCACACCCACTTGGGCTTGCTTCTGATTGGGCTTGTTTTCCTATGCTGCAAGCCTGCAGCTTGTATGCATATATGGGCTACCTAATGCAGCCTACCCGAGGCCATAACCTGCAGCCCTAGCTGCACGGCTCACTATAAACAGTAGTGAAAGTGAATTGAAGGCCCTAAAAAGTACCCGAGCCCATCATGTTTTGAGATTTCAGGGACCTTGTGCGAAAATGAATTAGAAGTCCTAAAAAGTACTAAGAATTTAAATTTTTTTTATTTTTTTGTTCAAAAAAATAACTTTAGTTTTTCAATTGAGTTCTATAAATTCTAATAGCACAAATAATTTTAACAAATCAACAAGTGGAAAAGTGACGTATTGTTTTTCTTTAACTATTTAGAGGGTCAGGGTTCGAATTTTCATCTTATAGAGTGGAATTTTTATATTATTTTGTGGAAGCTCATGCATTTAATAAAAATAAACTAAAAAAATGATGGAGACGAGTTTCAAACCCATCACCTAACCCGGTGCAAAGAAGCAATAATACCACTTGCGTTAGGACTCAAGTTTGAAATGTTCTACGCATAATACTATACATACGTATATGCATGCAAAATTGAAAAATCGGGGGCCCTTCCGATTTGGGGGCATGTGCGGTGGCACCACTTGCACCCCTAGGGCCGGTTCTGCTGGTAACCCTATTAAATTAGCCAACGTAAATGGAATGACCGGTTGAAGCAACAATGAGGAAATGAGAGATGTAGAATTCCATTGTTGGTTATAGTCTTGATGATTGGCTGACGTACTCCTGAACCAACGCACTCAACAGTGACGGTCTTTCAAGTAAGCGGGATGGTAATTCTGCCTCCTAAAGGTTCTCCCACTTCTTATTCGACCAACAACGCCAATCTTCTCCGAAAATGTTTAGACTAATGCCCTTGAGATCTGACCTGCTCACCACACAGTTTAAAATATCATCAAAAGGAACCGAGCCCTTTTAGCTTGAGACAAAGTAATGGTGACAACGACCAACTAATGAATCAACCTGCTAATGATTGCGCCCGTACAAAAAGGTTACCTGCCATCGAAGAGAAAGAAAGAGAGAGAGAGAGGGGGGGGGGAGAGGTATTTGATCCAACGGCTATAATTATTATAACTTTTAGAGGAGTCCTCTGTTTATAGCCGTTAAGTCAAATTTCAATGGCCCCGAGCATTGATTAGTGGGCTTAGTTCCTTTTGATCCGGTTCCTTTTCATTGAAAACATAATCCAGAGTTCATTATGTAAGGCCACATCCATAGGATTACACGATAAATTCCTATTGGGATAAATTCCTTACTTTTACAACTCTAATAAGATAATATATAGTCTAAGAGATATCCGAAATATGATAGATTTTACATTTTATTTGATCATATTTCTAATCTAATAGGACTACAATAGCCTCAACTCTATTTTTCTAAAAATTATATTTTAGAGGGCTTGAAAATTGCAGGGACCTATATTTGCGCAATTGGAGATGACGCAAGTCTTACTTAGTGCTTGGGCCGGCCTTGCTACTAGGCCTTTTTTTTTCGGCCTTGATCCAGCTCAATGAAAAGTAATACCGTTCCCTTATTTTCCCGCTAAAACCATAACTCTATTCGCCATTTGCCGCCAAATCTGAGCTCTCTTTCATTTCAGCCTTTGTGTGTGTGTGACCGACTGCCCCTTTCTCTATCGTTTGTCCTCTCTCTCCAATCGCCGGCAACCATGAAGGACGTCGACTTCAGCGCTGAAAAAGGTCAAATTTTTTCTGCCGATCTCTCTCTCCCCTTCTTGGTCAATACTTGATTTCGTTTTTCATTTCGATTTTTGTTTTTGACAGAGCTCGCGAAGGATTTCCTTTCCAACTTTCCCGATTCGAATGGTGAACCGAAATACATGCGCATCCTTGTGAGTCCTCATCTCCTTCTTTACCACATTTTCCAATAAGCAATGGTAGTATGGTCTGAAAACCCTAATTTCCCGTTGAATTGAATGCCAGATTAATTTTTTCGAATATTTTAATTATACAGCTGCAGTATCTAAATGTTTCTTTTCTTTCCAGCAAGAAGTTGCAAACCAAAAATTTCGAGCCATCGAGATTGATATTGAGGACTTATTTAGTGTAAGTTCCGCCTTTGCCTTTTGGGCTTCTGTTGCAAAAGGCCTAAATTGTTATTATTGTTTTTGTGAATGAGTTGTTGATTTTCTTATACGAACATCAATTGCTAATTCGTGTTATGCCGTACACAGAATTGGATGAAGAATTCCGCAATCGAGTTCAAGAAAACACTCGGCGTTATATTGGTGTATTTGCTGATGGCATCGATGAGCTCATGCCGGAGCCCACAAAGGCATTTACAGATGATGATCATGACATAATGATGACTCAAAGGTCTGAAGACGGACCAGAGAATATGGATGGTCCGGATCCACATCAGAAGATGCCTCCTGAAATCAAGCACTACTTGTGAGGTCAACGCAAAAATCCTAATTCCTGTTGTGTTTGTTCGAATGAAATTTCAGTCTAAATGTGTGCTTTCACTGAATTGTGTGGTCGGTAACGGATCATATGCATTTAAATCTTAGTTTGACTAGTATCTCATGCCAGAAGTCACAGCACATAATCAGCCATTCGATATGTATGGTAACACTGATACACTTCCTGTTTCGGTTTAAACTGTGTGTTTGGTAGTTCATTATTCATGACTAGCTAGTAAATGAATGTCGATTTTCTCAAGGGTATTAGCTAGCTTGATTTGTAGTATATGTTTTGAAAATACGATGACATTTCTTACAATGTAAGTTCAACAGAGGTTTCTCTCAGATTGAAATTGGAAACTTGCTTTTACATAGATTCCATGTCACTGGTTTTAATAAGTTTCATATGCTTCAACTTCCATTGTTGCGAAGCTTTCTATGCAGGTTTGTGTGCATTTTTAATTGACTAGTATTTTTTTCATATGTATTCTCGTGAAGTTTACATAAGAGCATCTTCAAGTGGGAAGTCGAAGCCATATGCAATTAGGGAGGTCAAGGCTTCACATATTGGCCAGCTTGTAAGGATTTCAGGTATTGTGACGCGGTGTTCAGATGTTAAGCCATTGATGAAGGTTGCTGTCTATACATGTGAAGAATGTGGTTTTGAGATTTACCAGGTAGTTACACATAATCCTATTGTTCAGCCATTTGATTGCCAAGAAGCCATAATACAGTTTGAGTATTCAGCCTGTTATGAAACATTTTATTGCCAGCTACAAACCCATATATACTCATTTAAAACCTTCTTGTTTATCTCCCTCTTTGGAGTATAATTGATTCAATGACACTGGGTCTATACTTGTGCCTAATTTCTTTAAAGCCTCTTTTTCAGGAAGTAACTGCTCGAGTCTTTATGCCACTTTTTGAGTGCCCATCCAGGTGCTGTATAACAAATAGAACAGAGGGGAACCTTATACTTCAACTCAGGGCATCAAAGTTCTTGAAGTTTCAGGAGGTACTTTATGCTGATTTAGTCATAATTATTTAATAACGTGAGGACTGTATTATAATATGGTTGTGCATTTATTTTTTCAAGAGTAGTGTTTATCATCATTCCATGATATATTGAGATGTTGTTCAATTTCAGGCAAAGATACAAGAGTTGGCTGAAGATGTTCCAAAAGGCCATGTTCCACGGACAATGACTGTTCACTTCAGGGGTGAACTCACGAGAAAGGTAGCATGCTTCTATGTTAATTCTCATAGAGTATTTTAAGCGTAAACTTACAGTTTTGAATTAAGCCTTTGCAATGGGGCAGGCAGGGGTTTCCGTTTCACATGATTGCAGGAAGTGATGACATCCTGCTTCTACTTAACTGATTTTAACTTTTTTTCTTTTGAATTTTCATGTGCCTCTTTCTCAACACCATTAGGTAGCTCCGGGTGATGTTGTGAAACTATCTGGGATTTTTCTTCCTATTCCTTACATTGGTTTCAGAGCAATGCGGGCATGCTTAGTTTCAGATACTTACTTAGAAGCCATGTCCATCACACATACTAAGAAAAAAAATATGAAGAGGAAGCCATTATTACATTTTCAGTTCAATTTGGTCATCTGTTTATACATTTCTTTTATCAGTTCTCGGTCAACAAAACCATCTATGCTTGTGTATTGGACTAAATTACTTTCATACCAATCTTTCACTATATATTGTTCCCATCTTTTCAACTCTTAACATAGACTCTATCTGGTGCTTGTAGTGCAGGTTTTGCTAAACTTATTGTTCTTTTACCTGCTTTGATAAACCGCTTTAATTCTTACGTGATAATAGGTGCTGTGTACTAACTTGTGTTATGCCGTAGTTACAAACTTATAGGAGATGAGGAAGAACAGGTTGCACGTTTGGCTGAGGATGGTAACATATATGAAAAGCTGGCTCGATCTTTGGCACCTGAAATATTGGGCATGAAGATATAAAAAAGGCGCTGCTTCTGCTCCTAGTGGGTGCTCCTCACAGGAAACTAAAAGATGGAAAGAAGGTCAGTTCTCAACGTTACCAGATACCATGTAACTCAATCATACATGTTGTCAAACTGAATTTTGCTTACTACAACAACAACAACAACAAAGCCTTTTTCCCACTAAGTGGGGTGAATTTTGCTTACCATTTTGAGAATTTTGATTCACAAGATTATAGATATCATTTGGATGCATCCTCTGTAGTGAAGTGGAAGATCAGCAGTTCTCTTTTCCTCCTCTCTCTTGACCTTGCTTCCTGATCTGGCTCCTCTTGTCTTGGTCACTGATTAATGGTTATGTAAGATGAGCTTCAGTTTGCAATTTGTCTCCTTCCATTTTAAGATGGGATTCCCAAGCCAAATGTTCAATTTTTAGGAAAATTTGGGAGCTCATATCATGTCTGTGATACTGATACAGTAGACTGGTCATAGCATGTTTTTATCATTTGCATGGTAGGACTACAAAAGCTCATAATATATTCTCCTTCCAAATGCAGATTAGAGGAGATTTACATATTTGTCTGATGGGTGATCCTGGAGTTGCAAAGAGCCAGCTTCCCAAACACATAATTAATGTAGCACCAAGGGGAGTTTATACAACTGGCAAAGGAAGCAGTGGAGTTGGTCTAACTGCTGCTGTTCAGAAAGATCCCGTCGCAAATGAAATGGTCCTGGAAGGAGGAGCATTGGTGAGACACATATGCTCCATTCAGTTATATATATATTATTTTTTTCATCTATGTTTATTTTCACATGTTATACGAGTGGAAGAGCGTATAAAACAGTAACTACGTGTCGAATATATGGATAATACTTAAGATTTCTTAATGTTAGACTTTTATTGCGTTATACCAAATGTGTGCCCCGCCCGCTTGGCCCATGAAACAAAGTTTACCATCTTTAAAATCCGAGGCCACACCTTTTCCCTTTTCAGTTTAGGGTTCGTGTTCAAGATCCGGGCAAAACTCCAAAGCCGAAGCCTCGCTGTTTCTCTCTCTTGCGGTATGAAAATTCGAAATTCAACCTCTTATGTTGTTTGTTTTAATTTTTCTGAGTTTTATTTTGCTAAATTTTTGCTTTCTGCATGGTTTTTCTGTTTGTTTTGGATCTCAATATTTGATTGCTCAAATGTTGGATAGGAATTTAACATGTAATTCACAAATAGACAGAGGCAGGGGATTTAAACATATATGCCTGTGCATTTCTGTGCTTGAATAGAGTTGCAGCTAGGTTACATTACATATTCCCAGAACCCTAATTTGGATTTTTTTTACTGTTTGTGTTTATGCTTAATCATGTTTTATAACAAGTTTATTATTGGGTCTTATCTCGTAGAAACTAAAATTTAATCTGTAAACTTTTAGTTGGGACGGCTTGTGGACTTCTCGAACCAGAATTATGGCTCGTTTTAGTTCTTCTAGTTCCCGTTCGAGTTCGAGTTCGAGTTCGAGTTCGAGTTCGAGTTCACGTTACTATGGTGAGTAATTATGCTGGGAATTCGATTGTTTAAATAATATGTCAATCTGTTGAGATGATTTCTTTAATGTAATATGAAACAATCTTTCAGTCTTTTTTTTATATCATTTATGCTTTTTAATTTGCAGGAGCCAAGGGCACATACAACGCTTCATCTGGCAAAAGGAGTAAGTATAAACAGCGCCCCTCGTAATTTAGTTTTGTACGCTGCTTGTGCTTGTTGTTAGGGCTTCAATGCCTAGAATAATTATGCCATTAATTTTCTCGCTATCTAATACGTAATTATTGTAACTAGCTAATAATATCTATAATATATCTATGAGTTAGGTCCTAGTGCCTGCGACGAGGTTGCGGTGAGATATCCAAACGGCGTTAGAACGGTTATTCATCATTCAAATTTTAGAGCAAATGCAATTGCTCGTAACAATTCTACTGAGCTCTGCATGACGATAGTTGAGCTGGCTGTTGAGGTACTTTTAGTTGCTATCTTGTTATGCTTCTGGGTTGGTCTTGTCAATCCTTGGAATGGAAAACAAATGCTAGATCATCTACCTCTACATAAATTTTGACGAGTCTTGAATATATAAGAGTAGGCATAGTATGAATGATTTTATGTGGCCTGACATAATGAAGTGTGGATTGTGTTGTGAATGAAAATACGTCTCCCTCTTTTTAATGGTAGGCGGGTCTATTTGGCGGGCCTAATGCGGAGTTTGGCGTTTACCAACGTGCCCTATTGAACGTTTGTGGTATTGAGGTGGAGGTTGTTTCGTCGAAGAATGATTCGTCCAAGAATGATTAGAGGTGGGCTTAAGATTGAATAAAGATGAAGAATAAATATGTATGGTTTTGGACCTTGGTGCTCACTAACTTTGTTTATCAAAGTGGTAAATCCACATGCAAAAGATTTACTAGAGGACCAATTTGCTTTGGTATTAAGCTAATGTTGGGAGCTATCTATGAACTTTACTCATATGATCTGATATCATAGTTATTCCTCATTGTCTCCTATAATTTTTTGAAACAAGTAAAATTACACAACAATGAGTATCGTAGCCGCCTCTGCTCTACTCTTTCCCTGCCTTTATGAATCAAGAAATGCGACACATGCTATTCGACTGTGCACTTGCAATCCTATTAAAATACACAACTTCAGGAACAAAACATATAATGACCTGAAAATTAAACAACAGACAACAATTCTGAAGAACAAGAAAGGGCGGAAAGCCCAGCCCAAACACTAAGAATGTAAGAAAACGGAAGCTGGAAAATTCCCCAATGACGATTCGAATGTTACAGAGGCTATTCATCCGACAACGCATTATAGTCACGTACACACCTGTTCATTTTAAACATAGAAATGCATTGATACCTGGGCTCCGGTTGTGTTGATCCAAAGAGGATCTGTGTTCCAAAAATACAAGCTTTAGTCATTTAACTTTAATCCAAACCGTCCATTTACATGGGCTTCAGCTCCATTAACTAGAGAAGGCGGTAAAATTGAAAGTAAGGAAACGGGTGGGGCAACGGCCCAGATCCAGTGCAAGCTCAACGATCCCAAAAAAGAACTTACTTGGCCCGCGGTGCTAGGTGAGAAACACCGGCTCCCACGTGGACAAGTCGTAGGCCGCCAGCGCACCATAGCGGTTGCCTTTGACGACGTCAGCAATGGCGACGAGGAGGAGATTCCTGGGGCTAACCATGGCGAGTCCCGGCGAAGAATTTCCGGCCAAGTCAACGTGTTTGACCACGGGGACTTCCACCAGAACCGTAGCGGTATCGTCGTTGGGCACCGACATTTGGCCAATGCCGCCGTCTATGAAGGAGACGAGGAAACGACGGTTGAGATCGTCCCACTTGGCGTATCCAGTAGGTTCAGCCAGCCAGCTGGATTTTTCTTAAATTGCTATTTGTTCGATGCTTTTCTTCTGACGGGTGCGGTAGATATTTGTCATGGCGGTTTCTAACATTTCATGTGTACATAATTTGGTTAGAGTTTTATTACTTTTGGGATTAAAGAAAGCCGTGAAGATGCATCTACACATGCAAAACAAACACAAATTACAAATTAGGAGTGAAAAAAGATATAATTGGTGACAAACATAATATGGATTCTTACCTTTGAATTAATCACTAAAATATTAGAGTTTCCCTACTCTCATCCACAAATTATCTTCTACTGATTTTAAGAACAGTGAATGAATAACAATTAATTAAACTATTAATGTCATAAAATAACCAATTGCAGTTGAAATTATTAGTGAAGTTTTGGGTTGAGGGGGAACTGTGGAAGTTACCGTAAAGAGAAGAACTTATTTGGAGGTGAAAGTGGGAAAGTTATTATTCGTTTTGGACTTTTATTTCTTTTATTTATTTTTAATTGTTTAATGGATTATCCACAATTACTATTTTGATTATTTGATATGGATATCCACAATTACTAAACCTTGTGCATAAACTCAGGTTATGAAAGTAGGGTTAGAGTTGTCTTTCTTTATAGTGATTTTTGCTTTTTCTTTTTAATTTGTAGGAGCCACGGTCATGTACTCTACTCTGCTTCATCTGGCAAAAGGAGTAAAAGTACATCTTTTGGCAGCGGCCTCTCTCGTTCTCTCTACCTGAAAAAATCGAGTCGAGAAGGTTCGATAAGTTCATCTTTGACAGCGGCTAATGGCGCTAGCATCCTCACCCTCCACCCTTATATGGGAATTTGAGGTTCCAAAAGCTAAGAGAGGAAGGCAACAACAACAATTAGCAAATTTGACCTGCCCAAAACAAGAAAAATGTTTTCATGTAGTACACAGAATAAATGCTTATTATATTTGAGTATAAAATTTCGTAACATAGTCCTATATTTATTGGCCTAAACCACAAAGTCATAATGAAATTTTAGTTTCGCTCAACCTACGCTCACTTATATGTGACAAATTCTCTTCTTAACGAATACGATAAAAAAAAGGAAACATTTTTAAAATTTTACATTTAGGCGACAAACTAAACAAACGGAGGCAACGGAGCACAAGATGAAAGAAAAGAGTTTATTTCCCTAAAAAATATATCAAACGATACATGAGATTCAAATGCTATGGTGTACCTAACAAGTAACAACCTTATTTTATTGTTGAATGGAAACATAGGATCATAAGGCAAGTGACATTTTACTACAATAGTAGAAAAGAGTTGAACCCTGTCGGTGATTAATCTAATATCTGATGTAACAAAATGTATCATATGACAAAAAAACATAAGATCATAAGAAGCCAAAAAAAAAAAAGTTAAAATCATTATTTAATAATTTCAAGCTAAAATTTTAAGCCATAACCATTAGAGGAGTTAGCAGTTTCTGACTTAAATTTTTAAACTTTATCCCAAAGATTAATAAAGATCCACAACTATGTATTATTCAGATAAATAATAATACATATTTGATTGTATGCAAATTGATTGTAATCGGAGAAACTCTCTCTAATGAATGCTCTTTTTTCATAAAAAACAAAAGGTGAAATTGGGACCTTTTGAAGGTTTAAAGCAAGTGGTCGGCACTTTGTGGTGGGGACATTTGGAGCCAACCCAATACAATACAATACCAACCTCTCTTTCTCTCTACCTGAACATGTCGAGTCAAGAAGGTTCGATAAGTTCATCTTTGGCAGCGGCTAATGGCGTCCACATCCTCACCGTCCCTCCACCCTTATATGGGAATTAGAGGTTCCAAAAGCTAAGCAAGGAAGCCAACAACACCAATAAGCAAATTTGACGTACCCAAAACAAGAAAAATGTTTTGGTATGGTAAGCAGAATAAACGCTTACAATGTAATACTAAGGGGGGTAGGGGAGTTCAAACACCTCATAACCAAATTTCATTTTCGCTCAAATTTCATTGGCTTATTCCACAAGGCACGGAGTCCAAACACCTCGTAACCAAACTTTAGTTTTGCACAATGTGCGTTAAGATATAAATGACAAATCTTTTTTTATTTTTATTTTTTGAATAAACGATATTATTTACACTAAAGGTGTAAAGGAATGGCCTAAGCCTCACAATGGGTTAGCAATAATGTGATTCGACGAATTCTCTTCTCAACGAATATGATAAATTTGATACGTTTTTAAAACCTTACTTTTAGTCAACAAACTAAACAAACGGATGCAACGGAGCTCAAAATGGAGGACAAGAGTTTATTATATTAAGTGATATATGAGAAAAAACTAAACAAACGGATACAAGAGCACGAGATGCAGGAAAATAGTTTATTTCCCTAATAAATATATTAAGCGATACTTGAGATTCAAAGGCTATGGGGTACCTAACAAGTGACAAAAAATATTTGTTTTATTTGTCTGTCTTTTAATTTTGGTAAGACAAAGGAAACAAATAGGCCAGGGAAAGCCACTAAGAAAGCCCAATTTTATGGTGGTGCTCGCCTTTCCGGCGGGATTGGTGTGGTGTGACCTCTGCGTATGCAGAGAGAGAGAGAGAGACAGACAGAGATGAGAAAGAGCTGAGATAAAGAGAGTGTAAACTGTAAAGATAGAGAGAGAGAGAGAGAGAGAGAGAGAGAGAGAGAGAGAGAGACGGAAGAGAGGGAAATATGGGGTGTGGGCCCCACTGGCTAACGAAACTACACACTTTGGCACCTGAAATATATGGGCATGAAGATATAAAAAAGGCGCTGCTTCTGCTCCTAGTGGGTGCTCCTC
Source organism: Pyrus x bretschneideri (assembly GCF_019419815.1). Lineage (NCBI taxonomy): Eukaryota > Viridiplantae > Streptophyta > Magnoliopsida > Rosales > Rosaceae > Pyrus > Pyrus x bretschneideri. The sequence continues at coordinate 5,922,411 of NW_025999557.1, forward strand.
ACAGGAAACTAAAAGATGGAATGAAGGTAAGTTCTCAATGTTACCAGATACCATGTAACTCAATCATACATGTTGTCAAACTGAATTTTGCTTATCATTTTAATAATTTTGTATTCACAAGATTATGGATGTCATGTGGGTGCATCCTCTGTAGTGAAGTGGAAGATCAGCAGTCCTCTCTTCTTCCTTCTCTTTCTTGACCTTGCTTCCTGATTAATGGTTATGTAAATTGAGTTTCAGTTTTCAATTTGTCTCCTTCCATTTTAAGATGGGATTCCCAATCCAAAATTTCTATTTTTAGGAAAATTTTCGAGCTCGTATCATGTCTGTGATACAGTAGACTGGTCATAGCATGTTTTATCATTTGCATGGTAGGACTACAAAATGTCACAATATATTCTCCTTCAAAATGCAGATTAGAGGAGATTTACATATTTGTCTGATGGGTGATCCTGGAGTTGCAAAGAGCCAGCTTCTCAAACACATAATTATGGAGCAGCAGACTGTTAGCATTGCTAAGGCTGGGATCACTACGTCTTTGAATGCAAGAACTGCTCTTCTTGCTGCAGCAAATCCAGCATGGTACAAATCTTTCTACTTTTTAATCTGGTTCATTTAGGGCATTACTCTTTGTTGCTACCCTTCTATATTGCTCTAATTATGTGGCACTTTTTCTACTGCTGGCGGCTAACCTTCTTTGTGAAAAATCTACTCTTACTGTGGTTGTTTTGTATATATTCTTGAAGGGGGAGATATGACGTACGTAGAACTCCTGCTGAAAACATTAGTCTTCCACCAGCCCTTTTGTCAAGATTTGATCTTTTATGGTTAATCCTGGATCGAGCAGATATGGATAGTGATCTTGAGAATCTCCGGCTCTTGGCTTCACTCCACTTGAGCCATCTGTTATTCGGTAAATTTTGCATCTTTTACCATGGAAAGCTCAGCAGTACTGATTTCAGGATATTCTCTTTTGTTTTAGTCTTTCTATTGATCACTTCTACAAACAAACGAATATAAGTTCTCTGTATAGAACTTGTAATTTGTAAAACTACCTAAATCTTTATTTTCAAGTCTGCTGATTGTGGGCTTTTCTGATAAGATTCTTTTATTAATTTTTTTTCAGGGCATATATTTCTGCGGTGAGGAGATTGTCTCCTTCAGAGAAATGACTGAATGTCATCTGATGCCAAAATAACTGCACTGCTTATCATGTCAAACAACCAGTACAAAACTTGGAAGTGATAGGAATATAACTATATAAATCAGAGTAGTAGAAATTCAAAATATATATCTCAAAAAATGAAAATTCTTGGTATTCCTGTACGAAATTCTATCTATTTCGTCTCAAGCCATGTGGAATGTTTGATTTGGAACAGGGATACAGTGAAGCCCAACCGAAACAATATTTGGAGGAGTACGCAAACATAAATGTGTGGCAGATTAATCCCCTTTCTTTTGACATCCGATTTATTGATGCCATTTGAAAGATGAGCGAGTGAGATGCCACTCAACTCGGCTCCCGTTAAAGGTCGCTGGAGCTTTTCTTAGGAGTGTGGCATGGGTTTCTTCATCAACCGTAGCAGTAGCGCCATCTGCTAAGATTTGTTCCTTTTTCTGTTACATTTACCGCTCGAACCAAAAGATTTATTTATTCTTTTATTCTACTTCGGGACTGTTTAGAGCTTAGCATGAGTAGATTATTCGACATGGCACGCGCCATAGTTGCAGAATTGTATTGGGAGTATGATTAGATTAATTAGCACTATTGACTACCTGGAATGGATGGAGCCGAATTTGTGCTACACGTTTGTAAATATGGATACTTTTTATTGACTAATTGGGTATTGCAAGGAAGACTCTCAAAAATAAAACTCTCCATCATAATTCTCATGCCAACATTGTAAAATAGTGTGCCAGAGACGTGAGTTACTATACTTCTTTCTCCTTCCTTATATGTAGAAAGAGCTCTTGAACGAATCCGAAAGAGATGGACAGAGAGTATGATTGGAGTCGATTTGTTGAAATCCTCCTTAAATTCTATTTGCGAGCTCATTTGAAGAGCCCAATAGAGATGCTCTAACGTTTGCCGTTCACGTGCCCATACATTAATAATGGTTATTAAATAGGATTGAAATTGAAGGATTGGGCAATGCTAAGAAGACAACATTTGTCATGCAGATGAAACTTTGAAACTATACCAAGGGTGACTGAAATATATAGTTAGAAATTGTTCCAAGTTTTCGATAACAAAATATTGCAAGTTCAAATTCCGATATCGGACTAGGTTTCAAGTTTGAATTTTTTATTATGTTCCTTAGTTGATGAAAAATTCACTTTAATTGAATTTTTTTTTTTGTCGAACTTCAGTTGAATTTAACTCGAATGTTTTCGGTGTATTTTTTCTTTTGATATGGAAAATGCTAACAACCTTCTCACTTATCTTATCATTTTCAACTTTCTCACTTTTATTCATGCAGTTATAACTAATTAAATGTTAGCGGAACACACGTGACATAAAAAAAAAATCGGAAGAATAAAATGAGAAGATGAGTGGAAACGATGGAGGCGTTCTCTCTCTTAGTTTTGAAATTTCATTTTGCCTTTGGAAAGGAGAAAAGGAAGAAAAAATAACGGGAATGTAAAAGATAAAAAAGTAAAAACCAAAATGGATGGTATACGTGGCACCTCCATATAAAGCGCCCCACTTACTAAAGTTGAACGCGCGCACACCGAATCGCTTTTAAGTATTTTCCCTTACGCAGAAAAATAAAAAAATAAAAACAACATTTAATTGATTTAATTAAATCAGCTTAGATTTCTCAGAATTAATAGGATTCGTCCTCCATGAAATGGCAGAGCAGAGCATCCCTGAATCCTCCGAGATGTTCACTGAAATCCAAACATCCTACAAAATAGACTAAACCCCGCACGAACAAGATTTAGAATCCTAATTTTAAAATCGGAAGCCGGTTGGTCGGACAATTGGACTTGGGACAGGAAGCTCTTCTCCTACCTCGGAAACCTAAAACCCAAGTTTCAGGTTTTGCCTGTGTCTGCAAGTCAGCAACTGCAATTTCTGATTCCCTTTAAGGTAATTAAGCTCTTCCTCGGATGTCATTAAGGTATCTGTGATTAAGCTCTAATGATTTTATTAGATAATCCTAGACACATGATTTTCAGGCGCTTGTTGCTCCAAACCAAAATGTTGTGAGATTGATGCACATGTGACTCAGGTTTTGACATTTATCCTGTTTGTGTCTCAGGTTTCCGGAAAATGAGGTGGGCAGCCTCTTCAGTTGAAGTCAACTCCTCTGCCTCTCTTTTACTTTGTTGAAGCAAATCCAGAGGTTTCTAATTCAATGCACTCGTTTATTTATATGTTTTTCTGTTTATCCGGTTCAACCTTGATGCCTAACGATCAATACGATGAATGATATACGCATTTGAACTCTTGAACACAAAATCTTGATGCAATATGCATTTCTCAATTTGTATTGTTGGTTTCCGTTTACGTACTATCTCGTCTAGTCCTTTTGAATTGCGTGTTTAAATGAACGATTCACATTTACCACTTGAAGATCGGAGAGCATGGGAATTGAATAGAGCACGATCTCCTGTTATGGAAGATGATGAAGTCATCCGTTATATGTTTGTTTGTTCGTGTAATTGGAACAGTTACAATGAAGCACCCACCTTTAGCTGTTTTTACGGAATTAATTTCACAAAAAGTTAAAAAAGAAAGAGAAACGAAGCTCTTGAAGTTAGAACTTCTTATAATTGGAAGAGTTATAGCGGAGCTTCCATCTTTAGTTAGTTAGTAGAGAACCATATAATTCAGAGAAAGTTGTACAGAAACAACTAATGGATTGTTGAATGTATTATTATATCTTAACAATTTGGTTTGGCAGTTCAAGCCTTTTCTTTGCTTGCACTTTTTGTCTCTATCCAGGTCTAAATGAAACTTTACAACAAAGAACGCAGTAAATATTTGCGGTTAACTTGTTTGAGCTCAACCAAGTTATAGCAGCAGGCTGGCTTGAACACAGTTGGGTTTGAGTCGTTTGACCCAATAGCCTTTTTACCAATTCAGGCTTAGATTGTGCAGTCATGTCATGGTATCTAACTCATCTAAGATTTTGCTTGAAATTTTAGAAAAGTAATGCCTTATATTCGTAGCTGCTTAGCAGTCAAATGAATAAAAGGGAAAACAAATGCACAAGACTCCTCTCATTCCAGGGCCTGGGAGGGTTATGTTTAGCATAAACGTTACCCCCTTTTGTAGAGAGGTTATTTCCCCTTCGAACCCTAGCTTTGGTTCATAATAGAGCAACCTTATCATTTATGCCAAACTTTTCTGTCTTGCTATAGGAAGAAAATAAAAGGGTTTCTGCTTCCCCATTAAGGATTAGCTTGGTTTGCAATAAGTTGAGTGAAGGGGACAAATATTGCACCCCACGCTTGCATTTCCTTTTTGAGGATTTCTTAGACTACGGGAGTAAATAACAACATTAAATTTTCTCTAGTTTCCAACAGCTTTTGGGCCTAGTGGCACATCCTCCCCTTGGGAACAACGGTGAAGGTCAGTTCAATAGCTGGTGGTCTACTTAGTCTAAGAAAACAAAAAGAAATTTCTCTAGGTGTTATATGGCTTTTGTAGGCTACTTATATATCATTCACCACTCATGAGGTTTTGTATGGTACAAAATGTACAACTTTGGTAATATGGAAATATTATGGAGTAAATTTGTAGCATTTATTCATAATAACTACCTTCTTTCAAAGAAAAAAAAGAAAAGAAAAAAGGCTACCTATGTTCAGATCTGGGTAATGGCTCTGTCTGGCACTTTATTTTCATACCCCTGGTAATAAATCTGTCCACAAGAGTGTATTTCAATATTCAGTCACATTGATAAGCGGGTTAATTAATCTTATAGATATATAGTGCTTCATTTCGTTCTACGCTGACTGGGTTCTACGCTTTTACTGTTCAAGAATTTTGCTGATATTTTAGGCAGATATCATTTTATCATATACCTAGGTTGGGAAAGTTTTTCTGGGTTGCTAGCCTTCTGTTCGTTTTTGTGGAATATATTTAGAATCTTTCAGATAGTCCGCAGATGCGTTCATCTTCATCAACTTTGTTTAATGGTTCTTTTTTAATGTTTCAGGTTGTACTCAAATAATGGATCCTCGGAAGTGTACTTTGTCTGGTGGTGCAACTTCTGTTGTTATGGCACCTTCAAGCATTTTAAATAAGTTGAATGAGAAGGCTCACTTTGAAAAAGAAGAGAGGGATACAGGTCATGCTATTGAGGCTGGAGTCGATATAGACATTAGAGAGGTTTATTTTTTGATTATGCACTTTCTGTCACTTGGGCCATGCCAGAGGACTGTCAAACAGTTTGGGAATGATCTTCTGGAACATCAGCTTCTACCTAGAAGGTATCATGCTTGGTTTTCAAGGAGCGGAATTGGAAGTGACAATAGTAATGAGGATGCTACATCCTTCCCATTGAGTTACAACAACTTGGTTGAGAGGTACATATTTTCCTTAAGTTGTCTAATACTCATAGGAAGAGCTCAATTGCAAGCTTAGATTTTGTTCTTGTTAGAATTGGTGTTCATGTTATGCATCCAGTGTCCTCTTATTACAGAAGATATATGCTTTAAGTTTTAACAGTAGTCAATGTTTGTGTCACACACATATCAAAACGCACACCCAAGCCTCAAACATGTTTAAAGCAGAACATGACATGCCGACATCCCTTGTTTGGTATTGGTACCCTAACCTTAAACTTTGGCCTTTAATCCATGTCCAGTCGAACAGACAATTGGCATGCTGATATGTAAAAGAGGAAATGTATTGGGGCGTGATAGAATATGAAATAGTTGCTCAAACTTTTGGCAATCGTGGTAAAGAAACTAGTTCTATGGTATCTGAGCAGAAGAACTGAGCATTAACCTGAATTCTACATGTTTGAAAAAATTTATCCGGGTGCACGGGTTTTCTTATTGCATTCCTTTGATTTCTTTCTATACTTTATAGGTTGGCCTAGTCATTTTATTTCCTATGCTGGGGTTTTACTGATTAGCTTTTGCATGATGTATAGGTATCCTCATATAGAGAGAGATCACTTGGTAAAGCTTCTAAAGAAACTGCTACTGAGTATAGCCACTCCATTGCATGGCAAGCTTGGAAGAAGTGCTCTGAATGCAGCTGATGTCCCTACATTACTGGGAACTGGTTCCTTCTCGCTTCTGGATAGTATGTGATTTTTTATGTTTCATATTTTAATATTTTATATATCTCTGATTCTCGATTGGTGTTTTTTCTGCATGTGTGTGTATATGTTGGAATATAAAACCATTTCTTTATTGAAATCTTCTGTATTACTAATAAATTACTTGAAAAGTGAGTAATGCATAATTATGACAGTATGATTGTTTAGAGGATGAAATCTCTGTTATACAAATCTTTGGCCATTTGGAAATTGTCTTTATTTACAGTGGTAAATATCCTTCCTCACGATATGTCCTTTTAAGACTCCTCTTAACCTACTGCATCTTTGAAAGTTCTGTCTCTCCTGCTCAAAGGAATGTATATCATACCTAATAATATGCTGCTTGGTTATCCTACGCATGTAACTGGGTAGGTTTGGCCGAAACACTTTTATGGGTCTTTTACCTTGAATTGTCACTTACGTAGGTAAATTGTTGGCTGCTTCGTGACTTTTTCTTTTTCGCTACCATGTATCTTTTCAGGTTCCAGACGTGATAGGTTTCTTCAAATGTTACTTATTTCTGCAATTTTCATTTCTTGTTTTCGCAGGTGATAGGAATAAGGAAAATAAGAGAGTTAAGCCCCTGCCAGCACACCTGCGTTGGCCTTACATGCAGGCTGATCAAGTTCATGGGCTCACTTTAAGGGAAATTGGAGGAGGTTTCACAAAGCATCATCGAGCTCCATCCATTCGCTCTGCGTGTTATGCGATTGCTAAACCATCAACTATGGTGCAGAAGATGAACAACAAAAAGAAGCTACGGGGGCACCGTAATGCTGTTTACTGTGGTATGGCTCACTTCTTAACTAGCATTGAATTAAGCAATTTATTTTCTGGGGGCACCATAAAGCTGTCTACTGTGGTATGGCTCACTTTTTAACTAGAATTGAATTAAACAATTTATTTTCTGGGAGTTTGATTTCTTAAGGGCATGCTAAGTTATTAATGTTTGTTTCCATGGAAGTCACAATTGTACGGGATAAGGATACATAATAATAAACACAGATTTTTCAGACACTATCCAAGCATTCTCCTTTTTGTACACAGTGTTCATGTTCACGAGTATTTATAAGGAGTTTTAAGTCAAAGGAATGAAAAGTCAACACTGCTATACTTGTAGTTCTAAATTGTTCTCATTTTTGCCTAAAAAATTAAAATATACATTTTATGGTTCCATCTACTGATATTAATCTCCAGGTGTTCCATAATACATAATTACATATACATGTTGCACTTTGTATAATGAATTTGGGAATTTGTTTTACTTGAACTTTTTCCGGAAAATATGACTGACGCTTTTATCATGTAGCCATTTTAGATCGGTCTGGGAGATATGTTATCACGGGTGCAGATGATCGGCTTGTGAAGATTTGGTCAATGGAAACTGCACTTTGCTTGTCTAGCTGTCGTGGACATGAAGTGAGTTAAGATTGTTGACTTAATAATTGTGATTTACAAACTCTTTCTTTCTCTCACCCTCTATACCTCTACTTTTCTTGTTCAATGAATCAAAGGGAGACATTACTGACTTGGCTGTAAGTTCGAACAATGCTTTGGTGGCATCTGCTTCAAATGACTTTTCCATTCGAGTTGTATGTATATATACCCTACCATTTAACACGTCAGTTTGGCTTCATTTCCTATGTATCAGCCAGTGAATAGTTATTTTACCTGCAGTGGCGTTTGCCAGATGGATTTCCAATTTCAGTTCTTCAGGGGCATACTGGAGCTGTGACTGCTATTGCATTTAGTCCCAGGCTTAGTGCTGTTTACCAACTTTTATCGTAAGTCCAATTCTTAGAGTTATTGCTTTCTGATTCTTTCCCCTTTCCTTGGTTTTATCCTGAATCAATAACATTTGTAGGTCATCAGATGATGGGACTTGTCGAATATGGGATGCTAGGTCCTCCCAGTGCCCGCTGCGAGTATACATGCCAAAACCTTCAGAGACTTCAACTGGTTAGATAATGTTTCTGACACTGTTGTTATTTGGGTGATCAGACTTATATCAAGCGATGTTTACTTGCAGGGAAGAGCAATGCTTTTGCAATCACTGGATCCTCCTTGAGCAATGGTCCACAGAGCCATCAAATACTTTGTTGTGCTTACAACGCCAATGGAACTGTTTTTGTCACGGGTAGCTCTGACACTTTTGCAAGGGTGTGTTTAACTATGAAATTTTTACATTTGTTCATATGATTAGTCCACAGCTGCCTTTTGATTTATTTGCATCGGTTGACGTTGCCACATGTGAAGTTGGATATTTTACCAAAGCCAAACTACTTGCAGGTCTGGAATGCTTTAAAATCTAATACTGATAACTCAGAACAACCAATACATGAGATGGATGTACTGGCTGGCCACGAGAATGACGTGAATTATGTTCAGTTCAGGTTTGTTTGTCTCAATCTCTTAAAAGTAAATATAAATATAGGTCACATTTTTCTGATATTTCTATTTTGCAGGAGAGAAATGAAATTATGCCATTTTGCCAACATTTTGGTTTAATTTTTTATAAAATATTTCCTGCATTGTTTCTCTGAAAGTGTTGAAATTTCCAGAAATTGGCTGAAATTTGGTCAATTTTAAAACCAGTTTTCTCAATTTTTCTAATGCCCAGTGTATTACAAATCCAAAGCTCACCGCATGTGGAACTAGAACACATAAAAAGGGCACCAAACTTTACCAAATTGGTAATTTTAAGGAGAATAGTAAGCTTGGCTGCATAAGCTCACCGCTATATGTGAGAGGTTTTGATAGATGAAACGGAGGTTCCTAATAGAGGCGCTGTGACCTATGACCTGTCACCGGGTTCTGTGGCAATGTGGCAATATTTGCTCACAGCCACTGGCTTTGGGTGGCAGTGTCTGACAGTGCACACTATATTTGCTTAAACCACATAGACCTACATTGCTCCTAAACTTCCACATAAATAATTGAATAAATAAATATCTTACGAAGGTTCATTTGAAATTTCTTGTTTTCTTTTGTACCATCATTTCCTTTGTTTCTCTCAGATTCTTTCTGACAACAGATTTTATGCTTTGGTGTTGATTGTTGTTATTAGAATTTTCTTCTCATTTTTCATATAATCTTTTCTGCTTTCCTATGCAGTGGTTGTGTCATTCCTTCAAAGTCTTCATTTTCTGACTCTGTCAAGGAGGAGACTAATGGGAAGTTCAAAAATTCCTGGTATGTATCTGAAATGATTTTTCATTGATGTTTTCTGCAGTGTGCTTATGCTCTGTCTTGTGTAGTATCTGCACGACAGTTCCTTTTTTTGTTGAATGTGCTAAGACAGTCTTTGAATCCTCAGGTTTTGTCACAACAACATAGTTACCTGCTCTCGTGATGGCAGTGCCATTATATGGGTTCCAAGATCACACAAATTCCATGTGAGCTGCTTTGGATGAGTCTTTTTATGTACATTTTTGTGGAGTCTACTTTGATGTAAATGAGTACAATACAACTGATTTCTAGCTCATTTTTTTTAAATAATTCTCTCTTCACTTTAGGGGAAAGTTGGACGTTGGACACGTGCATATCATCTAAAAGTTCCACCTCCCCCACTGCCTCCTCAGCCTCCTCGAGGAGGCCCACGTCAGAGATTTCTTCCCACCCCTCGTGGTGTTAACATGATTGTGTGGAGCCTGGATAACCGCTTTGTGCTTGCAGCTATCATGGGTACTTACCATGATTTATACATATATAACACTATTTTTATGGAAATAGGATTTTTCTTGGCATACCTTTACTATATTTTTTTTAGAAAGCACCTAATTCCAACTACCGTGTGCTCTGGCTTGGGCTACCACATCCATCAAGTTACATACTATCATGTCTTTTTTATTTGTTTAATACTAATTATATTTTATTTAAACCCCATTCAAGTACTTGGGTGTACATACTTCGGTTTTGCTCTTTAATAAGTGTAATGATTATGCAGATTGCAGAATTTGTGTTTGGAATGCTGTTGATGGTAGCTTAGTACATTCTTTAACCGGTCACACTGCATCGGTAAGTAGGGTCTGATATCATAACAAATAGAGATGTTGATGATCGTAATGCTTATAATCTCTTGATTCAGATACACCATCTAGGTTTTTTCTTAATCCAATTCTTATCTGTATCTGTACCAAGAAATAGTTTTTCAAATGGATTTGATTTTTTCAATCTATTGATCTGGTGGTACTTTTCTGTTAAATTCTTGGCAGTCTTATGTTTTGGATGTGCATCCCTTCAATCCTCGAATTGCTATGAGTGCTGGGTATGATGGGCAAACAATAGTTTGGGATGTGAGTTTCGGTTTAATTCCCTAACTTTTTCCAGTTCTCTTTTCTGTTGCATTGTTCTCCTAATGCTCATTGTTTCATAAGTTGTTTCTTTTTGTGTTTCTAGATATGGGAGGGCGTGCCTATTAAGATATACGAACTTGGACATGTAAAATTGGTTGATGGGAAGTTTTCGGCGTAAGTGAGCTGTACAATAGCTAATTATGTTTAATCTTATTTTCTCATTTTATAGTTAAACTGAAAATTTCAACCATAATACTCTTTGTGGAGGTTTACTTATGTAAGGAGAGACAGAAGCTAGTTGCCTTGATACTACCTCACAGCTCTTCAATATCTCACCCTCTCTTCTTCCCATTTTCAGAAAGATGAATTTATGTTTACTACCATCATTTTTGTTTCATGTATATTGATTTAATTAATCACTAAAATGCTTGACCTTTTTCTGCTAATATTTGAGACATTTTCTCTTTGTTACATAGGGATGGTACATCAATAGTACTTTCAGATGACGTTGGCCAAATATATTTAATAAACACAGGTGAAGGTGAGTCTCAAAAAGATGCTGAATATGATCAGGTATTGTAAGAATTTGTTTTGTAGGTTTGTCCTTTCCCCTATTTGATTCCAATTTGAAGTTGTGAAACTCCTCGATGATGGCTGTTTGTGTGATTCTTCTACAGTTCTTCCTTGGGGATTATCGCCCCCTTGCACGGGATGAGTTTGGATACCTTATTGATCAGGTTAAATCTTCTCACTACCCGCTTGTCACTACTAAATTGTTCTGTAGCGAATTTTATTCCATGTCTGCAGTTAGCATCAACTTGCACGTTAAGAAATTGAATCGATATCATATAACTTTTAATTTTGGAAAATATTATCCATGTTGCAGGAGACACAACTTTCCACTTACCGAAGGAATCTTCAAGATCCTCTATGTGATTCAAGTATGTTTCTGGCTCCTACTGGATGGGATTCTTAATTTATTATTAGTATTCACAATATTTTCTCATAATCATATATTGATTGGAAACAATAGGTATGATACCATACCCGGAACCTTATCAGAGTACATACCAGCAACGACGACTTGGTGCTCTGGGCATGGAATGGCGTCCATCATCCATGAAATTTTCTGTTGGTGTGGATATCAATACAGGCCAGGATTATATGATGCCACCTTTGCCAGATCTGGAAAGAATGATTGAACCACTACCAGATTTTATTGATGCCATGTTGTGGGAACCAGAAAATGAGGTTGTAAGTGAAGATACTGATTCGGAGTATAATGTTACTGATGAAAATTCCAGTGAAGGGGAGAAAGGGAATATTAGCACCAGTTCTTCTAGTGATCCAGACTGCAGCGAAGAAGACGGTGAAGCTGGATGCAGTCATAAGGACAGCCTTCGTCGATCAAGGAGACAAAGACCAAAGGTAAAAATTATCTCCTTATCTATAGATTCTGTACTAGTTTTTGTTTCTGTACAACCTCCTTCGATTGAATTTTAATGATCTTTAGGTTGAGTCTTCCGAGAGGCGTGTCAAGAAAAGGAGAGTGGGTGAGCATGATCGCGTTATATCTGGGAATAACAGAACTAAAATTCCAAAAGGTGGCCGGAAAGTTTCGAAGTGGAAGTCTTCTACTGCAAAGACATTGAGACCCCAGCGACTCGCAGCACGCAATGCTCGAACTGTGTTTTCTCAGAACCCTGAAACATCTACGGAAGGAGAAGAAGATGCCTGGGAAGATGATTCATCAAATAGTGAGTCACTTCAGCAAGAATTCCACACTCAAAGTAGTGATGGGGACTTCCAGATAATGCAGCAAAAACATGGTAAAGAAGAACCACCTCTACATGAATTTGGCGATATAGCCCAGCCTCTTGTAGTTTCTTCGTCTCAGTCAAACGTCAGAAGGATGCCGAAATTGGTTTTTAAGATTAAGAAGCAAGAGGCTCCAAAGGATGTAAAACTCAAAGACAACAATCAGGCTGATTTTGTGTCTTCATCTTCTAGATGTCAAGATGCCACTCCAGATAACCGGATTATTAACAGCTCTGTGGATCCAGATTCCTCTTTGGTCAATGTGCTTGATCTGAAGTTTTCAAGAAATCTCTTGGACAATGATTTGACAGATACTGGGCAAACTGTAAAGACTGGGAATTCTCTGGAAGCATCCGCAAGTTACCAGGATAGCAGAGTCAGATTGAGCGAGGTCAAGGTGCGCACACCAAAGCATACAAAATCAGTAGACCCCATACCAATAGATGTAGCCACTGGGTCGCTTGCTAGTTTTAATGCACATATAGAAGAGATGAATAATGTCCATCGGTATGTTAATCCCGAGAGTGATTGTGAACAGTTTTGTAATCATTCAAAAATTAAGGGAAAGGAAAATTATGGAGGTGTCTTGCCTTGCAGGGATGAGGAACATACTGGAACACGTGCATTTGAGGATCTGGATGGTCTCAGAAGTAGAGGGCTTTCTCATACTGATGAGGACCTTGTATCTTCATCATTTGATTCCTCAGCTTTGGGCAAGCACAAACAAAAGGGAATTGAGGGCTCTCTGGAGAGAGAGGAGTTTACTAGGAGAAAGCACTCTGGTGAATCAAGGGATAATGCTTCTCTTAAATTTCCTGCAGAAAACTTAACAAGTTCTAGAGATTTAATCCCCGACGATTCTTCGAGCATGGATCCAAATTCAGATTTGGGGGTACTGAAAGTGGGTGAAGGTGCTGGCAGATCAACTTCTTTGAAGTTTGTTTGCAAGCCCAGGATTAATTCAGAAGGTTCTGGTGGTAATGTGGAAGAATATGCAACAAATATCAACGACCATCATGATTCAGGAATGGATCTCCCCGCAGCTGCAACCAATGCAATACGTGGAACAAGAACCTTAAAGATCAAAGAAACTTCACGGAAGGTGGACACTATGAGCCATAGCCCTAAGTTGAGGTGGGGCCATCAAACAGTGGGGACATCAAAAGATGCAGAAGACTCCTCTGCCAAATTGCGCGACCAGATTCATCAAAGATCAAGGTCTACGAGAAGTCGTCAGGGTTCGTGTACCGATTATGGCCAAAGTTCTTCAACACGAAGCATGTTAGTTAACCCCGCTGGAAAGTTACCATGGCTGATGTTGTCGAAACATGAGGATGGTTACCGTTACATTCCTCAGCTTGGTGATGAAGTTGTATACCTGAGACAGGTAATTTCTTAAATCTTTGATTTATGGTTTCTGGTCCTTTGGTTCTGATTTATGCTTGAGAATTTACTGTTTGATCATTAATATATGGGCTTGTGATTATTAGGGCCATCAAGAGTATCTAAAACTAGTCAAGAATTCAGAAGAGGGTCCGTGGGAATCAATTAAGGAAAACATCAAAGTTGCGGAAGTTTGCAAGGTTGAAAGCCTCGAATATGCTTCGCTGCCTGGTTCTGGGGAGAGTTGCTGTAAAATCAAACTTAAATTTGTAGACCCTTCTTCTGCTATCTTTGGTAAAGCATTGAAGTTGACTTTGCCTGAAATTGATTTTAATGATTTCATTGTTGAGAAAACGTGGTATGATGCTTCTATTGGAAGAAACTGGACCACTAGGGAGGAATGCGCCGTTTGGTGGAGGGATTCAATTTCAGATGGAGGTGGGACTTGGTGGGTAGGTCAAATTATTCGTTGTCAGCCCAAGTCACATGAGTTTCCCGACAGCCCTTGGTTAAGATATGAGGTTCGGTACGAGAATGATGATGAAACCCATTTGCACTGTCCTTGGGAATTGCGAGAACCGTCCATAGTAGATGATCCATCCTCGTGTGAACAGCCCCATATTGATTCTGAAAGCAAAGAGAAGCTGCTGCGTAATTTTTATAAATTACAACAGAAGGTTTGTGCAAATATTTTAGTATACCTGTCTTGTTATTTTGTGGGAATTGGAATTTAAAGCTCCAATTATCATTGAGAAAGACGTAAGCATTCTGAAACTGTTTTCTTCATCAAGGATATTAATTAATTGTGCCGTGTATGATGCAGGACTTCCAAACAATCCAACAATTGAATCAAGCTGTTCAGAAGGCGGATTTCTGCAACAGGTAAGAAATACTATTATCTCGTTTAACCATATTCCTGTGCGAGACCATTTATAGGAACTTTCCTATCCATTTGAGTTCTGATAAGTTTCCTTGAAAGTAGAAAGAATGCGCGGAAAGTCGCAACATAGTTACCTGCTTATCATCGATCTTGGCAAAAACTAAGATTTGAGAAAATAACGATGTCTTTGGTTTGTAAATATTTTGCAGCTTCCCAGTGCAATTGTACCCTGAACTAATCCAGTCGAGGTTAGAGAACGACTATTATAGAAGCTTGGACGCTGTGAAGCATGATATAACGGTTATGCTGACAAATGCCCAGTATTACTTCAAGAGAAATCAATTGCAAGCGCGGATTAGGCACATCTCAAAGAGGTTTAAGAAGAAACTGTCAAAGTTGTAGAGGTTTTATGTCAGTTGTTTGGCAAAAGAAAGAATTTTACTATTACAACTTTAGAACCACAGAAGAAAAAATAGGAGAATTTTGCTATATTCTTCTCTCAAACAATCCCCCATTTTATATCATTTTTGCTTTGCAATTTATAAATCTAAATTCTTAGTATTTCTTATAGTATTTTGAAAAGCAGATAAAGTACTCTCGCTAGACTTTCTGTCTTTTCACGTTTTTGATATAATGGTTTATAATGTTGTACGACAATTGTGCAAAAAACATGAGGTAACAGAGAGTTTACAAAGTATCTTATTTTTAAGAGAGTTTAGACTCTAGTGTTGTCGATTTGTTTAATTGATATGAATTAAACGACCTCTGATTAGATTATTTTTCATAGATAATGTTTAAATATAAATAAACCATAATGTACAAAGTATCCGCGTCTAAAACTAAAATTTCCACGAAAACATTACACTCCCATTATTGCCCTTATCGGTGGCCCTGTTTCTTATCCCCTTCCAATTCCCACCGAACAAAACCCTAAACCCTTCTCTGAAACTCTGCGAGTGTTTGGGGTTCGCAATTGGCATCAATGGCGGGAGGCAAAGCGAAGAAAGAGAAGGCGAGGCCAGCGGGGCACACGCCCTACCAAGGAGGCATATCATTCCACAAGTCCAAGGGACAGCACATCCTCAAGAATCCCTTGCTCGTCGACTCCATCGTCCAGAAGTCTGGCATCAAATCCACCGATGTCATCCTCGAGATCGGTCCCGGTACTGGTAATCTCACAAAGAAGCTTCTAGAAGCTGGTAAGAGGGTCATCGCCGTCGAGATTGACGCCCGCATGGTCCTCGAGCTGCAGCGCCGCTTCCAGGGCACCCCTCACTCCAACCGCTTGCAGGTACCGCTTCTTTTTCTTTTCTTTTTTCCGGAAAGAAGTTTCATTTACTGAGCATTTTTGTTTCTAATTTGAAAATCCAATATTGGGGTAATTGCAATTAGTGTTTGAATGAATATGAATCGATAAAGTTTTAAAATTCTGTTGTGGTTGATGTGTTGGGTGTGATGTGTTTTTGGGGATTTGCATCAATTTCTGTTCTCAAATGATAATTTAGAAAGAGGGTTTAATTGTATTTGCCAAGAAGAATATCTCAAATTCTGTTGTGCTTAATTTAAGAAATTATGTTGTATGATGATACGGTAAAATGTTGATGTATTTTGGGGATTTCGAATCGAATAAAAATAGGGGTTTGTTTGCTGTTGTGCACACAGGTGATTCAAGGAGATGTGCTGAAGACTGAGCTTCCCTATTTTGATATATGTGTAGCAAACATCCCTTATCAAATTTCATCTCCCTTGACCTTCAAGTTATTGAAGCACCAACCGGCATTCCGATGTGCCATTATAATGTTTCAGAGGGAATTTGCAATGAGACTGGTTGCCCAACCTGGTGACAAGCTCTACTGTCGTCTTACCGTCAACACCCAACTATTGTCACGGGTCTCCCACCTCCTCAAAGTTGGAAGGAACAATTTTCGCCCTCCGCCTAAGGTGGATTCTTCTGTGGTGCGAATTGAGCCCAGGAAACCGGCTTTACTAGTGAACCAAAAGGAGTGGGATGGGTTTTTGCGGATCTGTTTCAATAGGAAGAACAAAACCCTTGGCTCAATTTTTAGGCAGAAAAGTGTCATCAATTTGCTCGAGAAGAATTACAAGACCCTGCAGGCGCTTAATCCTGCAACAGCCCAGGAAGAGGATACTAATGATGTAATGGAGTTTATGGATGAGGACATGGAGATGGATGATGATGGAGTCGATGATGGAATGGAGATGGAGGTGGAGGATGGTAATGCGGAAGGGGAGGTATCCGAATTCAAGAAAAAGGTTCTGGACGTGTTGAAGAAGTCCGGTTTTGAAGGCGAAAGGTCCTCCAAGCTCAAATTACAGCAATTTCTAGACCTACTTTCCCAGTTCAACAAGGATGGTATACACTTCTCCTGATCTTAGGATCCAAGGATATATTTCTTGCAAGATTATTATACATTTTACCCAACCCAATTTTGTTAGGTTGCATCAAGTCTCTCTCGTCGGTTGGTTTAGTTTGAGATTATGTGTCGGATGCTTTTAAAATTTTCCTTTCCAATGTATGTGGATAATGAATCTCAAGTGAGACAATGCTGTAATGAGATTTCACGGTTTTTAATCGATTTTACGAATTAGTACAGAATCCATCACAGAACTTATCTTCGTGGCCGCATTGTGAGCCATAAGCTGTTTGCATTTCTCTTTTAATTTATGTCTACTATCGATGCGTCTCACTATGTCAAGCAATTGTGTCATGTTGAACGGTTTGCTGAAATGGTCGTCCATGCCAGCCTCCATCCTCCGGCTTCTTTCTTCGTTCGGTGAATGACCCGTTAATGCATTGATTTGAATGTGAAGATTATAAGGTTCCTCCTCTTAAGCAACGAAAAAAGTAACTGCGTCGACTGATTTCAAAAGTTGATAGAGAATACTATGCCATACTACACAATGCATGTCAAAACATAAGCACTTGAATGCTACAAAGGTAGCTATTGCTAAATCTAGTTCAAAACGGTCTATCTAAGACAGCAAAAGGTGCACCTCAATCACAAAGTGTTTTGAGGTTTAAACCAAAAAATAGAGGCAATCAAGTAAACTTTGTCTTCTTTGACTTTGGAGGAGGCTTCTCAAGGATTTCACCATCGTCTTCCGAAGAGTTTTCAACAAGTTCATCAGGGACGTCATTAGGAACATTGTGTCTGGTGATGAAGTCCTTCAATATCCTCATGCTTTCTTCTTTCACAGAAACAAGTTGCTCAGAAAGGATGCCCTTGTGCTCCTTGACAGAATATGTTTATGAACCGAGCTGAAAGTCCACCTTAATACTAGGCCTACAAGGGACTGCTTCTTGAATTTGAGCGTCCATCATACTGCAGAATGATTGATCCCAACAAGGAAATAGTTAGCGTTAAAGTTATAACCAATGACAGTAGAAAGGCATTGACTGAACAATTTCTCTCACTGTCCTGTATCAGAAGTTTCTCTACAGATGGTTAATTACTTCACGAAAGATGATGGTTGTATTCTGAAAAAGACACGAAACATGCACGACAAAAAAGGTTCCGAAAACCTTGTTGACAAACCAGATGACAAGAGGTTCACTTATGGTTCTTACTACGCTTCAACTAGTAGCCATAAAATGTTACAATCGCAGGCATCTTGCACTACATGAATGAAGACAGATAGCAATACGACTATACGAGGATAAATTCAAACAGCAACAGTGTAATGATTCTGCCTTGCACAATTACATCTTGATAGTGATTCTTTGCTTGCGTTATTGAGGTGGAGTTCCAAAGGGAAAACTAAACAAACAAACTATAAGATTAACATACTGATTACGGACTAATCGAACACGTCCCCAAATCTTCCATTGTTCTAGACCATATCCATATCCCCAACCAATTTCCCTACTGAAAAACGTAAAATCACATTCGAATTCTTGCCCTTTTCTCAGAGCTCACAAGTTAAAAACCAAGGTAGCACTAGCAGTGAAGACGTTACAGGAAAAATTTCACAACAATTGACTGCTCTGCTCTAACGAAATTCATAAGACAGTATAACTCCATGGATTTGGAAAATTTGACATTTGCAGACGAATTCCAGATCCGCGGCTATTGGGTTTTGCGCGGGTATTCCACTGAATGCAATATGAGCTCATATAAATATACATGCACAAATAATATGGCAGAGAGAGACTTTGTAATTTGAGATTCCAAACTCGTTACCTGAGAATAGATAGACGGCGACCGGAAGTCAAGTGTGAAGCTTTTGGAAGGTATGCTGCTAATCTCTCCCACTGCGAGCCCTAATTGTCAAATTCCGCCACTGACTCGACTGCCACAAATTCCCTTTAACTGTTTCAAAAATATTAGTATTTTATTTTACGTAAATACCCTTACTACCCGTGAAGACGTAAAAATACCGCTAACGCACAAGAGATTTATCAGTGTGATTGGCACACGAGTTAGTACATCATCCGTGTTTCCGTCACAATAAAAAAAATTTCCTAACGAACAATCCTTTCGATTTCCTTGAAAGAATGCTATGCCACAAGAAAGAGGAACCCGGAAGCCAACAGAATATTGACTACTCAATGTTTAACTCTTATGGAAGACAACCTTCGATGATAGCAGAACTCCAAATTTATGCTTAGTTCTAGCACAAGAAGAAGAGGAAGAGGATGATAGCAGAAGAAAAGGGAAAATTTGTCTATAAAAACCAAACTTTATATTAACCAAATGCTTCATCATATATAGTTATTTGGTTTTCCATTCCTAACATATTGTTTGCATCACATCGGACGCTCACGCTTAAAAACGGCGAGCTCATATACCATCGTACTCCTCTCTATTGTCTCTAACATTTTTCTTTTAATTTGTTTCTATCAATGCGTCTCGTTTTTTCAAGCAGTTGTTCCCTTTGAAACGGTTTGCTCAAACGATCGTCCATGCCAGCTTCCATCCTCCGGCTTCTTTCCTCTCCCGATGCGTGACCAGTCAATGCAATGATGGGAATGTGAAGATTATAAGGCTTCTCTTCTCTCCTTATTTGCCTTGTTGCTTCGAACCCATCCATTTCCGGCATCTGCAGTCTCATCACCAACCAAAAAGCACATCAACTTCATGAGTTTTGGTCCAGAACAAAAGGCAATAGGGAATTAAATTAAACGAATCGGAAACTATTTCAGCACACATTTTTCCTGCTTATGCACTCTTATACTTGTACCCTTGACTCTCTTTCGATTTATTCAACACAATTAATGTCGGAAAAAATAAGAGTAAAAGAGAACGGAGTCTTTTTAACCTCGACTAGCGAGGTGCATAGCAGTAATTAAAGCATTAATTATTAAACGATCGGATTATTAAATATTTAATTATTGATCAACCATGAGAAGTGAAATAGTTACCTCACAATCCATTAGTATATAATCGAATCCATGTTTCCCTTGATTCGCTAGAGCACCACGAACGAGATCAAGAGCTTCTCTTCCATTTCCACAAAGCTTCACAGTTGCACCCAGCCTTGTCAAATTAATTTGAGCTAGCTTGCGGTTCAATTCTATGTCATCAGCAACCAAAAATTTCTTTCCAATCAAGGGCCTGTTCGGATCGCTGACATGTTCTTGTGTTTGATCTCTAGGAGGAACTAGAATCTGTGAGTTTCTTGATGTGGAGGAGTCAACATGAGACAGATATTGGTGAGTCAGCGTTGGTGAAAATATTTTCTTGCCAGGTTTCTCATTACCTGAACTACCACCAATATTATTATGGTCTTGCGATACTTCAATTTCATCATCAGTTGAATGATCGAACTGATAATTATATGACCGATGTTGATGTGATATTGAGGAACTAGCAGGAGCTCTAGACGCTTTTCCAACCTGGTGTGGAAGCTGCTGAATTGTGGCCCTTCTCTTAGGTAATGCACCCCCAAACTCCGGAAGAAGTCTCACCACTTCGTATAGGCGGCTACCATGAAGCGCCTTGTGTTTGATTACATCCTCTGGATCAAACATATTACGATCATTCAAATTGATGCTATGACTTGCTAACCATACAACCCTGCACCAATTACAATTCCTAGTACTATTCTGGTGATGATCCGCTTTGAATTCAGTCACAATCTTACATAGTTCTGAAAAGGGTCCAGCTGTGGCATCAACCACTACTAACACAAACCCCGTTGCACCTCGAAGGCTCGTCTTTTTAAAGAGAGAAAGAGGGAGCATGTTGTTGTTGCTGCTGTTGTTTTCCGTTCCACTCCCGTCCATTGCGCTGATCAAAGGCACCTCGTTTACTCTGTTGCTAGAGTTGCATGACGTGGATTTGCTCAAGCAGTCCTGCAAACCCACCTCAGATATTCTTGAAGAGCTATGATGACAAGAATGGTAACCCCCCTTGTGTTTAGTTGCTTTCTCTAGAGTTTGAGAAAGTTGTTCCCATTGTTCTGCCACGAATACTTTTATCCCAAGGTTTTCCATGAATTTTTGGGAAATTCTGCGACGTTCTTCATTCTTAATCAACAAGACGACGGATGATCCTGATCCATCAACCTTAGGAGTACTACATGGGGTTCGCATGTTCAACCTGGGGCTTGGCGTGTGAATGCTCAATCCGGGAGTACTCGGAGTGTGAGTGACTAGTATCCCCAAATCACCTGGGCCAAATCCCATTTCAATGTCCACTTCTTTCGTGCTATCCTTCGAGACATTCTCACGTAAAGTTAATAGAACACTAAACCTAAAACATGTGCCTCTTTCGCCCATCTCCTTGTCCACAATTCCTATTTCTCCATGCATCAAACGTACCTGCAGCATTTCAAAAATTATCAACATGCATAAACTAAAATGGCATGTTCCCGAGAAATCATAATTCTAATGCGCAAGTAATATAATAACATAAATATACTTCAAAAACTAGATAAGTACATTATTTATTACTCAGCAATCTCCACCATGTACGACATCAACCAAAGAATCCCAGTGCAGAAGCTATATATAGTCATTTAAGATCCAGCACAAAACAAACTAAATTGCAGTCGAAGTTTCCACAAACCAAAGTAATATGCAGCCAAAAAAAAAAAAAAGTCGAAATTTCTTTTGTTGCAAATAATACATACAAGCCTCGACTTCAACTCAACCATCCTAGTCTTACCCATGATTCTGCCAAACAAAGATATTAGTGCGTGGGAAAATATAAACATAAAATTGATGCAATTTTGATTGCTTACCAGAGATTGAACAATGCCAAGTCCTAAGCCAGTGCCTCCTTCTCCAAGAGCCGTTTCTTTAACTTGGACATAGTTTTCAAACACTGATTTTTGCTTTTCCTTTGGAATTCCCTTCCCTGTATCATCCACCTCGAAAACAAATTCCAAGGCATTTGGGTCATGCTTCATTGTTCCCATGTCTGCTTGTGCCTTGTTGTTGTGGTTAAACAAGTACAACAATTGTCTTGCAACACCATTGCCCTTGCCAGAAGCAGCTATTGAGTTCTTAAAGCTGGGTTTTTCGACCCAAGCACGGACTGTGACATGTCCCTCCGAGGTAAATTTGACGGCATTGCTTACTAAGTTACATAATATCTGCTTAAGTCTTCCCCTGTCGCCTACCGCACACGGAAACTTAATTAGAGAGCCATTGTGAGGATCCAACACCACATCTATGCCTTTTTTCAAACCCACAGGATGATACAAGTCAACTACATCTTCAACAAGTTGCGCCACATCGAATTCCTCTTCTTCAAGTTGGATTTTCCCAGCTTCAATCTTACTCGTATCAAGAATAGAGTTCAATATACCAAAGAGATCTCTTGCACAAGTTTCCATCTGCCTTAAATTTGTCTCCAACTCGGAACCTGGGGAAACTTCTTCTTTAGATATGTCAATCAAACCTGTGATTCCGGCTAGAGCAGCACGAATGTCATGGCTTGCAGTAGCAAATGCAAGGCTCTTATTCATGCTCTTTCTCTCTGCTTGTTGGGTGGCCTCCATTTGCTTGATCAATGTATTACACAAATGCATCTCTCGTCTTCCCGAACTATGCATTACGAAAATATAACTGAAAACGAAGAAGCCCATAATACCAATCATTACAATGAGGAGGATGAATGCCACCTTGCAGTCCTTGAGAACAAGACTGATCAACCTAATTTGAGGGGAAGTCGGTAGAACATTATAAGCCTGAAACTCAATGAAAGGTTTACAGGTTTTAAATCATGTAGACATTTAATAAATCCATTAATGAATAATTGAGTTTTGAAAGTTAGTTTAATTAAGCTCACCTGTGCATTATGCTCGATATGCTTGATGATGCCGACCAATAAGCAAGCAAGCACCAGCACGCAAGTTGCCTGCATTGAGTTTTACTAGTTAAAATAACGTATACTTGCAATGAAGTGATAACAGTGAAATTAAGCTCGAAATTAATGTAGAATAATGAGAAGAAAGAATTACCTGCAAGACAAAGAAAACATGCCTCACAAGCACTTTCAATGAGTGGAGTTTCATCGGGTCTTCTTGGTCCTTAAGTACAAAGAACTGTATCATCCAAGTTGCCATAAAAAAATTCAAAAACTAGATTTTGACATACTTCACCAATATTTAAAGGGAATTTAGTGATATGCTTTTGACTTATATATACCTGAGAGACTTTATGTTTGAATATCGAGAATTTTGAGTTCAATAAACAAACAATGGAAGTATATTGTTGTATAAAAAAAGGAGTCCCGAGAATTAGTTTAATGTAACATAAAACAAATAATGTACGTTAGAACTCTTTAAAAAAAATTAGTGAATGTAAAACTAACCATACTACCATAGGTTAGTTTTTTTAACAAACCTCACAATGTAGAAGAGAGTGAGTAAAAACGGACTCCTCTTAAAAGACATAACAAAATTAGAGAATTCTTGAAAAAAAAATACACAAAATTAGAGAATAAAAGCTCATTTATTTATTAATGTTTTGTTATGCTATTAAATATAATCAAAAGTTTAAATCACATATCACTCATTAACAACTAGATATTATTTTACGTTATATTTTGAATAACAACTGTGGCACGCGAAATGCAGATTTTATGCATACATGTGGCAGACGTTCCATACATTCATTTGGCACGAAAGTTCAAAGTGCAAAGAAATGAGAATTAGATTAACCAGTTACAATACATGAAAATAAATTAAAAATTTAGTACGAACATACATAAATAAAAATAAAAAAATGAAAAAAACATGCAACTTTAATGTAAGAGGATTAACAAATTAATAACAACAACAAAATTGATGATGATTTTCTAGGTTTTGACCATTGAGTACAATAAATTGTCATATCATTGTTTGAGTTTCTTTGGTCTGTCGGTGAGATTCTGCAAGACCTACGCATCTCAAATCTAACTGACGAAACATCTTTTTTTGTTAGTTTTTCTTTCATTCCTTATTTTGCTTGAACTAGAGGAAACGTGATCAATACTGAAATCTAAAAGATAACATACCTCATATATAGATCATGATCATATGCATTATCTAGTGCATTCATTGGGACATAATGCTACACCCATAAATTCTTTGAAATCAAACAGAAGTTCGTCTAAAAATTTGAAAAAACCACAAACAAACAAACAATCCATCAAAAGGGGATGCTTTATTCATAAAACCAATGAATGAATTTTGTAAAATTAGAGAAAAGCTGTGAGAGAGAGAGAGAGAGAGAGAGTTTATATGATATGCAGAAAAACAAGAAAGACGAAATTAATGTGTGAGAGAGACCTGACGAAGTAGAAGAATACATATATGTGAGCCGCAGAAGGATGATGGGAGACAATATGCAGTCACTCAGTTTTGTTCATCTTCTTCTTGGAGTTAGGGCAAAACAATATTATCTTCTGATATGATGATATCTGAGTACTACTCCTGCTTCTTTGATAAAGATTTTTGTATAATTCAGTATCTTGAAGTAGATTTTGGGTATTAAATACTCAAGGGCATCATTCTCGCACTTCCTTTTTTAGCTTCTTGCATGCACCACGCCCAAAAATTCCCATCTAGGGTTCTTGCAGAATTGGGGTTTCATATATATGGTACCTTTTTTTCACTTACAACTATCTTATGTCGCGTGGTTTTGGATGCAGGTAGCACACAGAAATATGAGACTAGCAGTAAATCAATAAAACAGAAATTAAACACTTATTAAAAAGATATGATCTCTGTCGATCGACATATGGCATTAGGGCAGTGGGGACTCATGTTTTGGAACAGCACGTAGGTTCCATGCAGACCATGTATAAAGCAGCTTAATTCTGTTGCTAGCAAGGTATTAATAAAAAGACCAAAAGAAGAACTTGTTGATTAACTGAAAAACCAGCAAATAGTTTAATGTGTGCCAGCATATAGTTTAATTCCGCTGCAGTATTGGCTTAAAGTGAGCCAAAAAATCCTCATGACATAATCCTCATTAATTTGTTCTGTGATAAAAGGTTTAAGGCAAGAATTCTTTTCATATGTTTCCTATTCTATAAAATATATTTCCTATTTTCTTTTAAAAAAATTATATGTCCTATTAATTATATACTATATATTTCCTAGTTCTAACAACCAATACAAAATATATTAGGGGAATTTGCACAAACATTACCTAATTATTATGAGTTTGTGCTTTTGCCACCTAAACTAAAAGGTTTGTTCAATCACCGTCTAGACTTAGACTTTGGTGCCAATGTACCACATTTGATGATTTCTGTTGAATGTTACGTTAACAAAACCTTCTTCAAATAGGTGGGATTCAGTTTCAATCTTTTAAATTACCCCTCTTCCTCCCCAACTCCATTTTTCTCTCCTTTCCTCACTCATTCTCTCTGTCTCGGCCTTCTATAGTATATTTCCTTCCCTTCCCTTCTTTCAATTGTTTAAATAAATTTAAAGATTTTAATTAATGTTTTTTTAGATAGAAGTAGGCAAAACAGCTCTTAAACTTTATGCATAGTTGGCATAACATAATAGAGGTGACAATTTAGCACTGTAATGAATTTAACAAAAAAAATTTGATAAATGAGCACGCCCTTAAAAATTCATATGGTAGTTGTGCAAATTGTCCTGTATATTATATGATATGTTTATAAGAATAAAAAGTCATAAAAAATTAGCCTGGGAACAAAAGTTAACATATCGATTCTCCCTTTGTATACCACATAGTTGTCTCTCATCAGTAACAAATGCGTTTTCTAGTTTGATGCTTCTTGTTCCTTTGAATGGAGGAGAAGACTTCGGACTTTGACAATTTTGTTACCCCAAATCTTATTTTCTTGTTGGCATGAGCTCAAATTTGGCCGGAGACTTGTGTCTAAATTTTAAGTCTCCAGTGCATTGGAGGGATTTTGACTCATATTTAGACTTAAATATACCATTTGATTCCAAATTTTTCACTGCATTGGAGATGAACTTGTGTTTATCTTTAACAAATTAATTGCGGTGGGTTGTTCAAACTTGGAACCTCCTCCAACACTGGGAAACAATAATGGAGAAATAATTGACCGGGAACGAGTAGCATAAAATCCAGTGACACGTACAGCTGAAGTACATAAAATCTGAACCAGTTACAACACCAAATAGGCAAATGATAAAGATGTGCACGAACTGTGATAATATACAACAGAAATTGTGGCTTGTCAATGCCCAACAAATTGTTGATGCATGCTAAAACTGGAGCAGGTATGGAAGGAAATGGATTCAGTTCGAAACCATGATGCCTCCTTCGTCATTTTGCCATCCTTAAGGCCAAGTATAATGGATCTTCGTAAAGTAACCCAAGATTCACTGTTAACCATTTTCAATAGGATCTCTTTTCTTTACCCTTTTCTTCATCATCTCAGCCCACCTTGCAAAGACATTGGAGACTTCCAATTTACCAGAAAACTTCATCTTCTGCGCCAACTCCTCAAGAATATCAGGTTTTCCAGCTCTGGAGAAATCGGCTGCAAACTTATTTAAATCAAGCTGAGGAGGTTTCATTCCTTTCTCGACCATTTCCTCTAGATATTTACAGGCCTCTCCTGATCTTCCCTGCCTTATAAGACCTCCAATGAGAACAGTATATGAGTTGTCATCAGGGCAAAACCCCTTCTGAATCATCTCATCCCATACTGCACAACCCATATCATAATTTCTCGTCTGAAAATAAGACTTCATGAGCATGTTCAAAGTGTGTATTGACGGCTCAACGCCATTTTGAATCATCTTCTTGTATATCCGCACTGCATCATCTGGCATTCGCTGCTGCCTCGTCATCACTTTAATCAAGGCATTGTATGTCTGCCCATCAGGAGTGCAACCGGTTTCCTTCATCTCTTTCAACAATTCATAAACTGTTTCCATCTTCTTCTGATTTCCAAACCCTGTGATTAAGCACGTGTAAACCACAACATCTGGCTGGCACCCAGATTCTCGCATTTCATAAAAAGAGTCAACCGCTTCTTTCATCTTTTTTTGCTTGCAGAAATCTTGAATCAGAATACTATAGCTTCTAACGTTGGGAGATGGGCCCTTGGCTTTCATTACCTCAAACAACTTGATAGCATCAGACCTCTTGTGACCCCTCAACAACCCTCCGAGCATTGTATTATACGCAACAATATCAGGCTTAAATCCCTTGTCAACCATCTCATTCCACACCCTCCCTGCTTCCATTAAATTCTTTGAGCTACACCACCCGTTTAGCAGTACAGTATAAGTTTGTAAATTTGGTGTAAACCTCCCCTTCAACTTCTCGAAAAGCAATTGCATTTCTTTTCCTAGCTTTGCCCTTCCAAGAGTATCAAGCAAGCAATTAATAGTATCAATGCCAACCTTGAACTTGTAGTACTTCATCAATTCAAAAATGGCAACAGCTTTCTTCCTCTCCTTGGCAGCAGCAAAAGCTTTAAAAGCAATCACAAATGTTTCCATTGTCAAAAGCTCTTTCACTCCCATTTCTTCGAGCAGCGACACCATGGTCTCAAACTGCCTGGTCTTTCCTAAAATGCTCATCATCGAATTGTAAGTCCTAGAATCCTGCGAAAACCCTGGCTTCTGCCCCGCCCAACAGAAAAACCGAAAGGCGGGTTTTCTAGCATGCTGGAAGCGTTTCAACACCGCCACAACCAAATCATGGGACAACTGAATCCCACATTCATCAAGAACTGCTTCCATGTTCCGATCTAAGGCAAACAATTCGTCGATCACCTTGCATACCCTGTCGACCTCTTCCGGGTCTGCACTAGAACTAACATGAACACTCCCCCTCCTATCCTCGTCCTCACTATCAGTTTCAGCACCCGAATCCGAACCACCAGCGGTGGCACTAGAAAACCCCCTAAGCGTAGGACCACATTCAATGTCAACCACTGAAGTTGTAAAATTGGGGATTGTAGTGGGTGTAGTTAGCAATTTTTCTTGTAGAATAAAGAGTGAAGTGGGGTGTGGCAAAAGAAATGGAATTTGACAATGAGAATGATAGAGATAACAATGAGGAGAAGAATGAAGCAAACCAGACAGGGGCAGAGAGCAACCACCAGGAAGGCAGACTTGCTCTCGGCGGCAGTGCCGTCTTTCTCGTCCCTGATAGTAAGAGCATAGCTCGGCGGTGAAGCGGCGGCGTAGGTGGACATCTGAGAGTGGTGTTCTTGGGTGCGGTTGAGAGTAGAGTAGGTGGCTTTGGGCGGATGAGGGGGATCTTCTAAGAAAGAGGGTCATTGGGCAGCCATGAACGGACCTTCTAGTAGTTTCTGGTCGAACGAGATTTCAGCAGTCGAGAATCGAGATTCAAAGATGTGTGAAGAAAGAGGAAGGAGATGCAGGGTTTGTAGTTGCAGCAGGCCAGTAGCAAACGGCTGAACCTAACTGAGCGCAGCGAGCAACCACTGGTTGGTATATTGGGCCTGGCCCAATTTTACATTTCGTTATTGTTAACCTTTACTCCAACTTACAATTCGCAACTGTGCGAATATTATTTGCACTAAGAGGGTGAAGGAGTAGCTTACAACGGGTTATCAATAATGTGATTTAACTCTTGATCGTTGAATAAGTGAAAAATCAAGCATTCATAATTATTGATATACTTTGACTTTATAGCAATTAGATTAGACAACATACTTGTAATTGATCATTCGATCAATTTCATGTGCCTCTCTTCATTATTTGTTGATTGTGTTTGGAGATGAGAATGTGATTTTGTTTAAAATTACTACATTTTGGAGGGGATTTCATGTGCCCCTCTTCATTAAATTCGTTGTTTTCCATGTATGTGAGTTTCTATGACTGTTTTAGAAGTAGATTTACCATGTTTTGAAAAATGTAAGCCAAGCTAGAGTTATTCTATCTTATATGACTCGATTAGAAAATTTATTGTATGTAATTGTGTCTTATTGGAGCTCTGCATTTGTTTTTTTATTGCCAGCCAATGGATGCTCAAGTTGATTTGGTTTATGCTTTACGTGGAACTGAATTTGAGTCTGCTGAACTGCAGTGACAAAGGCGACTAATGGGATGGATACCGTTTTATCTGGTGATGCCTCAGCAAGGTTTAGCTTGTGTGAAGCTGAGAAGTTGCTCCTCAGGGAGTAAGTTTCTTGTACTTAATCCTACTGTACGCCTAAATATTTCGCAGTTGTGAATTGGGGATTGTTATGTCTAAATGCAATCCATTATTTTCCATTTTTAGTTACTGTTAATTTTGACTTTGAAGCTTGTTGTATGGCTAGAGGCATCGTATAATTCTATACTGACAGCATTTGTTACTGTATTTCTGTTTTGTGTATGACAGGGATGAAAAAAATAAAATTTTAGTACATTAATGTTTTCATGTAGATGCCCAATTTCATACATGTTTTGCTCAACTGCTCCGGTATGGAAACAGACAGCGCATGGATGCCAAAAGAAGATGACTTGGAGATGCAAATTATGATCCAAGAACTCTCTACTTCCTCCCGCATTCTTAAAGAGTTTATCAGGTGGCCAGGTAATTGCTTCTAGATAGATAAGTAGCCTAAAGGGTTTTAAGGCATTAACGATTATGAACACTCTTAATTTAGTGAGATGTTAATATTTCAGAGACAATGGTGGGAGTTTAAGTCAAAGCATATGGACAAAGTTCTCTTTTTCAAGGTATGCTCGTCCTTACCAGTAGCCAAGTAATGGCAAATTATGCTACACAAATTCAGGGTCATTATTGCAGGCAAATGAGGAACATCTCATTTTTGTTTGAGCAGATGGGCAAGTTTTATGAACTTTTTGAAATGGATGCACATATAGCAGCAAAAGAACTTGGTCTGCAGTCTATGAAGGTAATATATCTTGAAATTTTGTCTTGGTGTTGGCTGTTGTGACTTGTGGGTGGGCACATAACATTTTCTTTCATTTCACATTTTATCTCGATTGTTCTGAGATTTGTTTTGTTAGGATTGCTTTGGATGCACCCATTGTGCTTCCTATTTGTTTTTCTTTAGTTAGTGATTTTTCGTTGCCTAATATTAGGGTGAACAACCCCATTGTGGATTTCCGGAGAAGAACTTCTCAATGAATGTGGAGAAACTTGTTAGGAAGGTTGGTTTTACTCTTGTCACTTTATTTGGAGAAATCTTGCTTACTCTTTTTCGTTGAAGTTCAGCATCTATGTGAAGCCTCTTTCACACTATGGAGGGAGATTTATTTAAGCTGCCTTGACTGGCAGGGGTATCGAGTTCTGGTTGTGGAGCAGACAGAAACACCTGAACAGATGGATCTTCGTCGTAAAGAGGATGGCTCTAGAGATAAGGTATGCTCATCTTTCACTTGTGGGTATATATCCTTGAATATTTGTCATCTGATTAATTTGATATTCTATATTATAATTCTTAGCACTGCATGTTGTAATTTGATACCCGGATTGAAACTATCAATGAAAAAATGGTATTAACTTCTGAATTTACCTTGGTGTATAGGTTGTGAAATATGTGCAGTGGTTACAAAACGAACACTAACTGAGGGAGAGATGGTGTCAGCAAACCCTGATGCTTCTTATCTAATGGCAGTGACTGAAAATTCTCAGAATTTGGCAAACCAAACTGCAGAGCGCCTTTTTGGGGTGTGTGTAGTTGATGTTGCTACCAGCTGGGTCATTCTTGGGCAGGTGTGAGTCTGGTCGAACATCATTTTCATCTTGTTCTCTTAGTTTTCATGTATTATTCTCATAATCATAGACATATATGCACGCATGATACCGTTGTTCCCTGTACTGGGCTGGATTATCACTCAATAAAGCAGTGGGGAGAGGGAGGGGAGAGGGGTTTGGTAACCGCTTAGCATAATAGGTGAAAAATGTGTGCCTATTATGAATGTAAAAGGTCTGATAGTGTGATCTTCTGGTGCCTACTGGACTTCGTGGCTGTCTGCATTTCCCTTATTTTTTAAGATAATTGAGCATATATATAATCATTGGGGCAAATTGTGACTATGTTATTCCTAATTACCATTTCATAAGATGCTGATGTAGATGTATCATAAGGTCATTGTGGTGAATTGTTTGTTACATATGGATCTGTTTTTTTACTAGTATTGCTTTCCCAATACCAGTTTGAGATGATCTAGAGTGCAGTGCCTTGTCTTGTCTCCTGTCTGAGCTGAGGCCTGTTGAAATTGTAAAACCTGCAAAACTACTTAGTCCTGAAACAGAGAAAGTGCTGATAAGGCATACAAGAAGTCCTCTGGTGAATGAGTTAGTCCCACTATCAGAATTCTGGGATGCTGAGTGAACTATTCAGGAAGTTAGAAGTATATACAGGCGCGCCAATGATCAATTGGTTTATGGTTCTCCCAAGAATGCCAGTTTGCATGCCAGTGATTCTCATTTGGAAGAAGATGGCTATGGTTGCCTGCCAGAAGTGTTGTCAGAGATGGTGAGAGCAGGTGAGAATGGAATCAGTGTACCTCTTGGAGGCGCTCTTTTCTTTTTAAAACAGGCCTTCCTGGATGAGACATTACTCAGATTTGCAATATTTGGGTTCCAAGTTCTGGTTTTGGTGATACTGTATCAAAACCATACATGATTCTTGACTCAGCTGCCCTAGAGAACCTTGAGATTTTCGAGAACAACAGAAATGGAGACTCTTCAGGGTAAACCTTTCGTATTGTCGTTAGCTTTTCTGGTTCTTCAAATTCTTAGATGATGTAGCTCTATGAAGGACATTGTATGCACAGTTGAACCACTGTATTACTGGATTTGGGAATAGATTGCTTAGAACATGGCTTGCAAGACCTCTATATCATGCAGAGTTAATAAAGCAACGCCACAATGCTGTTTCAAGTCTTCGGGTACACATTATATCGACATTTTACTTCTGGTTCTTATTTTCTTCGCTTGAAAAACTGAATCTTAATGTACAGTATCTAGATGACTTGAACTGGATACCCAAGCACTTTGGCATTTCTAACATACAAATGTTATATATGCTTCTTTCTAGGGAGTTAATCTTCCTTATGCACTTGAATTTCGAAAAGCAATTTCTAGGCTTCTGGACATTGAGCGGTTGCTTGTGCATGTCTGCTCTAGTAGGTGAAGCTAGGAATAACAGTTGATTATATGCTTATGGAGAACTTACTGATGTTTCCAAAGATTGATTTACAGTAACTGAATGTGACTGGATGCAGTAATGCTTGCGGAAGGACTGCTAATAAAGTGGTTTTATATGAGGATGCTGCAAAAAAAAAAAGCTTCAGGAGTTTATTTCAGCTTTACGTGGTTGTGAACTCATGGCTCAAATCAAACATGCTGTTCTCTTAGAGTTATCTTGGAAAATGTTGAATCTGCACAACTGCATCATCTGCTAACACTGGGTATTGTTTTCTTTTTGCATTTATATTTGTATTATTTTAAAAGATATAGGTTGCTTTTTGCGTTTATATTAGTATTATTTCAAAAGATATTGTTTCTCATCTTATATCTTGCCATAAGAAAATTTTCGTGCCTTAAAGATTGTTTTTGGTATGCACGTGCATCTTTCATTGTTAAAGAAATCTTGGCATCCTATTGTTCATTGTTTTACAGGTAAAGGTCTTCCTGATGTTAACTCAGTTCTAAAACATTTCAAGGATGCCTTTGATTGGGTAGAAGCCAATAATTCAGGTCGTATAATACCTCATGAAGGAGTCGATATTGAGTACGACTCTGCTTGTGAAAAAGTAAAGGAGATAGAGTCTCATTTAGCAAAACACCTCCAAGAACAGAGAAAGTTACTTGGAGATAAATCGGTAAGAACTTCTATGGAAGACAAATTGGCATTTTGATTTCCCAGTAGTATACTTTTAAGTAGAAACTTTACAATCTCACATAACTTCGGTCTTCTGTTGTCTGTTGCAGATCACTTATGTCACAGTCGAAAAAGATTCTTACCTATTGGAAATGCCGGAAAGTCTGTGCAGCAGTATTCCTTCGGCTTATGAGTTACGTTCATCTAAAAAGGTAATTAGAAAAATCTTTGGAATGGTGCATAAGTAGCTTTAATGGTTTTATATTAATATGAACTTGCCTTCCTTGTGTTCAAACGTGCAGGGTTTCTCGAAGTACTGGACACCAGATATCAAGAAGTCATTGACAGAGCTCTCGCTAGCTGAAACTGATAAGGAGTCCTCGCTAAAAAGCATTTTGCCGAGGTTCATTGGACGTTTCAACGGTGGAGACAATTGGTCTCTGTGATTGCAGGTATGCAATCATTTTCCCTCTGCATTGGCTGGTTTCTTCTAATCGATTTTAGTCAAACTTCAGTGAATAGACTGGAGTCTGGAGCATATTTTTTCATTCGCATTTTCTTTTGGTAAGTGCATTCTGCTATGTTGTGCAATATAAGAGAACTAAGAACTTACACACACACACACACACACTCATACATAAGAGTACTGCCTGATTCCCCAAAAGATGTAGCTAAATATTGGTCCATTTTAAACAGATTTAACTATAGTTGATTTCTGAATAATTTGGGTTTAACAATTCTAAAAATGTATTTCAATTAACAAGTCCATGAATTCAGTAATTAGTGTCTATTTTATGTTCACTGCTGACATTGACCACACATGTTGCAGAAATCGATGTTTTTATCAGTCTAGCAATTGCAAGTGATTATTTTGAAGGACCCTCTTGTCAGCCAGTGGTCATGAGTTCATCATGTAGTAATGAAGTACCCCATTTTTCTGCAAAAAGTTTGGGACATCCTGTTCTTAGAAGTGATTCTTTAGGAAAGGGTCATTTGTTTCCAACGACATTGCCATTGGAGGTTCTGGCCATGCGAGCTTTATCCTTCTCACTGATCCTAACATGGGTGGAAAGTCTACTCTTATTCACCAAGTTTGCTTGGCTGTGATTTTAGCCCAGGTAATGTAGTCTTCTCTTATTGTCTGAATTTCTTACTTTCTTGTATTTATTGCCGTGTAATGTGTGATCATTTTTCTTCGGCAGTTAGGAGCAGATGTTCCTGCAGGGAGCTTTGAGCTATCTCCTGTCAACCGAATCTTTGTACGTATGGGTGCTAAAGATAATATCATGGTATACATTTCTGACGGAGCTATCAGAAACTGCAACAATGCTGGTGAGATTGCTATTTAGAGCAACTTGGTTCAAACTAGTTTAGTGTTATAAATGTATTGTTCTGATTTCCCGTGTTCATAAAAATAGATTGTGTGGGTTGAAAAAATTTCATCTGGTTCTAATCCTTGGTTATGATATGCATTTCTCTTGAAAATTCATAAATCATGTCTTCTCAACTTATTTCAATATTTAGTGCCATGACTCATGAGTGTAATGAGTATATCAGTTCACCGGGTTCTGAAATTCTTTCAAATTGTAGACGAAGGTGTTATGATTTAAGAAATTCATTGTGCTAAACATATATTTCAATATTGTTTGTAGTCATCAGCTACTCGTAATTCATTGGTGGCATTGGATGAACTTGGACGTGGAACATCAACTTCAGATGGACAAGCCATTGTGTAAGAGCCAATCATGCTAGATATTTGTGAATGATTTTGCCTTTACCCAAATCTTGTGTTTTTCATTCGTTTCCTCTTCAACTTTTGTATGTCCTCTTGAACTGGCAGGGAGTCAGTTCTTGAACATTTTATCTACAAGGTCCAGTGCCGAGGAACGTTTTCTACCCATTATCACCGACTAGCTGTAGATTATCAAAATAATTCTAAGGTATTTTTTTCATTCTTCTGTGGTTGATCTATATTTTCTTTTGACAAGATTGGTGATAAGATCATCTTGTACACCGATGCTATAAATTGAACTGTGTCTAATTTATTTCCTTGCTTCTTTGATAGGTTTCACTCTGTCATATGGCATGCCAAGTTGGAAATGGAGATGGAGGTGTGGAAGAAGTTACATTCCTTTACAGGATGAGTCCTGGTGCATGCCCTAAAAGCTATGGTGTGAACATTTCACGGTTAGCTGGTAGGGATCTTTGCCTTGTTTTGCTTCCTTACTAGCATCTTTAACACAAGAAGAGTAATTGAAATGCAATCATTTGGTTGTGAGGCATGATCTCGATCTGAGCCATCATCTCGCTGTCATCTATGGTTTTCTTCAACATGTATATAATCTATATTTAAAGCACCTTGCCCTCAATTAATATGAGCATGACCCGGAACTTTTTATGAGAACCAGACAAGCTTGCTAGTTTGCTAATTGTCTTACCAAGGGTTCCGGGAACGTGTAACTAAAAGGGACAAGTAGATATATAGAGCCTCAAGCCAGTTGGTTCTAGTTGGGGAGGATTGACCAACTCCTTAGCGTAGAAGCTATATCATCACCTGAATAGGGCAAATTGCTGTCGTCCATTGTAAATGATTGTTCAAGTGTCGACATATTGGTTCCGAATTTGGACCCAACGAGCTTTGAAGGTTGTTGCTTAGTTCGGTATTAGTGTGTAACATTATTATTTTATGATAAAAGTGAGTTGTATATGTTGGGTAGATGAGTTGTTAACCCTACTGAGTACTGACCAGTATCCAGGTTGCTGAATTCCTAAACATTAACCTACTTAATGCTTTTCATTATTTATTCTGGGTAGGTTTGGTGGGTGGTTTGGATTCCTTACTTTCAGGATTTGATTTGGAAACCTTAACCTGAATCTTTAACCAAGCAAAGAAACATAAAAAAAAAAAGAATCGATATTATTTCCTTTCGTATATACGTCAAGACAGATGGGCATGGATCATATGATGCTCTCTACTGTTTCTGTTTGTTACAAATTAATGGAAGTAAAAAAAAAAACAATTGGAGATTGTGTGTCAAACTGTTTGAGTTTCTT
Organism: Pyrus x bretschneideri; assembly: GCF_019419815.1. Lineage (NCBI taxonomy): Eukaryota > Viridiplantae > Streptophyta > Magnoliopsida > Rosales > Rosaceae > Pyrus > Pyrus x bretschneideri. The sequence goes on from NW_025999557.1 coordinate 5,958,352, forward strand.
CATTGTCAGCCAGGTCTTCGCTATCGGTCTCATCTCCAGAGTCAGAGTCTTGCTGCTGATAACGACGATATCGATGATACTGGTGGTGGATGCTGTTTTGGATGGCTGTGATTGTTCGAAATAATACGTACATTGGCAGGATAATCCCGCTAGACCTTAGAATAAGCACCTGAAACGCGGCCAAATCAAGATTAACAAGTACATTTCAGCAGGAAGCTTTGCACACCAAAATAACAATGTGGTAGGTACTGTGCTGGTAGTAGTACTGGTACTTACAGTTAGAAGCGTGAAGGGGTAATCTTCGTCGGTACCGGTAATCACCACAAAGAGATGCCTCACCAGCAACACCACCGTAAACTGCAATGCAATTCAAACTCATGGTTAAGTAACAGAGTTAAAGCATGTTTCTTTCGACAGGATTTTAATTAACATTTTTTTTAATATACTGAAGGTCAAAGATGAGCTACGTGTTTGCCAAATGGTGACAAATTTGAATTCATCTCTCTACAGTTTTAGATTAATTTAAAATGGATCATCGCTAATATAAAAAATAAAAAAAATAAAAAAAATGCTCCTTTTAGACTATTATATTGGGTTAGATAACGTGCATAAAGATGTGGAGAAAACAAACTTACAAGGAGAGCGAGAGATCGACAATAAGATGCACTTCTGTCAGCCGCAGACGAGCATTGAGACGCAGAGTAGCCATATCTTGGGCTTCCTGCGCCCTCCTCTTCCTCTTGCTCTCTTCTCGGAACCTGCACGCTATCTCTGCAACCAAATAAACAATTACATATTTAAAATAATTCAAATCAAATCAAGGACATGCGCAATTTAGAAACATTCCAATTAGTGGTCTTAATCACTTTCCCATGTTGTTAATACACCATTAGAATTTAGACCTACTTGCAAAACTGTCTGTCTGCCTCCTTCTTCAACTATATATTAACATCAATATGGAAATAAACATGCATTTGATTAATTATATAGAAAAATGAAAATTAAAGAAATAATTAAATATCGTAAAGCAACGAATGCGGATATATATCTAATTCTGGATACTTAAGAAGATATAAGACGTACCTAATTGTTACTGCTGAGTCATCTATCTGCGTCTTTTTTGGCGGTGGTGCTGTGTATCCTGGTTCATAGCTCTGCACATATACATATTTTACGGTCAGTCAAACTTCATCGACACCATTTTTTTTCTCTTCCAATTTAAATTTTGTTATTATTAGCACTTTTAAAAAATCATAATGCACTTGTTTGTTATAAAAACACAAGCAAAAATTACTGATGATATGTAATGATTTTTTTAGAATGCCAATAACATCTCCTACTACAACACTCAGGACTACGATATTAATCATGAAACGTTTTATTTAGTTTTGCATCGGAACGAAGGAAGCAAAGAGTATAACCATAACTAACCCAGACAAAAAGAAAGACTTTGAACATAAACCAAAGTTACGGGAAAAAGACAAATTTTAAACGCCAAGAATCCTCATCGACTTGAAAAAGAACAAAAAAAAAAAGGACATCGGACCCATTTCGATTTTTCAAGACTGATGAGATACGTAAACACGAAGCAAAACAGCAAAAACAATTCATTTAATACATAACACAAAATAAAATACGGAACAAAAAATGAAAAATTCGAAAGAACCCAGAGATACGAAATCTGATCAGCTGAATATTACCTGGAGACATATTTCGCAGGTCGTATTGCCTTTCTCGTTGCACCACCTCTGTATGCAATCTCTGTGTGCAAACTGAGAGAAAAAAAAAAAAAAAAAAAAAAAAAACAGAATTTATAAATCGTTTGCAGGATTTTTCGGAAACGGAAGCAGAAAAGCAAGAGAGGAAGATGAGAGAAAACTGGGTTTTGAGGTGTACCTTAACAGTTCCAGAGCATGCACAGGGAGCTTCCATGGTCTTATGATCGGAGCTTCCGAATTCTTCTTCATGGCAAATCCTGCAGAGCGAAACTGCCGAGCATGAATCCTCCTCCACGTACAGTATCACGTCTCCCATATTTTTCAATAAACTCCCTCAATTGCCCTCTTTCTCTTTCTGTTTCGGTGTTGTCTGTTGTTGAAAAACTTGTCTTTATTTCGAAAAACTTCTCTTTAATTCAAAAAACTGTCTCTGTGTGCCTGTGTTTTGTTTGTGTCCAGTTCTTTCTCTCTACGCGTGTCCGAAAAATTGGACTTTATATAAAGCAAAGGTAACCGAAATTCCAAAAATGCCCCGCACTTATCTATATCTAAATCAAACGAATATTCACTTAATTAACTAGTAATACTGTTATTCGTTGTATTGCCCTGAGTCCTGACGCGTCATATACATATATGGATGCAGGACTTGACCAGCGCGGTCAAAGACACTTCAATTTATACCAAATTTAGAACGTTTAGAAGAAGCATTTGTATAAGAAAAGGGAACAGCTCGTCAATTGAATCTAATAGCTCTAAGTGACAGTAATTCAAAACTCTGCATCACCCGAAAATAAGAGCTCGTATTTTCAGTTTGACTCGTTTTGAGTCGGAAGACTTCTGATCAAGTTTTTTGGATGAGTTTGTTTTCATGTTATGTTTATTGTGGTAATGCTCTAACTTTGTAAGGTAACAAATTAAAATACTAAATGTTTGGTGGGTTTGGAAATTGTCTGAAATGAAATAGATTCAAAGATTTGAGTGGTTCATTCCTCAAAACTCGACTACACTCACTGTATTGGTCAGATTATATTGATTTCAAGACTAAAAATGGCGCTCAACTAATACATGAATTCTCTTTCCTTTCAGTTGTTCGACCCCAATACAAGAGGTCTCGCCCCATTATGTAGGCCCTCAATGAACTCCCCATCCTTGGATTTTCCCAACCCGGCATTTAATACGCCACTAATACGTAGGCTAGCGTACTGACACCTTTTCACCTATTAGCTAGGTATTGCCGATGAAGTGACAGGTGCCCAGTTGAAAATGACACGCTTTTCTAGATGATGTGTACGGAGCGTCTTGCTCGGTCTTGGTTATCCAACCTTGTCTCTCTAATCGCTGGTCTGACCACGTTTACGTCCCATCCTAGGCCTATGTCACTGACTATGAATCGTCACGTGGCCTGATTGACGTTTGGATAGACTTGTTTCTAGACATTTGTGTCATTAAGTTGTTAGTATGCCCATGTGCCTCTTGTGGTCGAAAAACACTTTACATATCCTAGTCTGACTAAGTTCATAAACGGTCGGCTTCTTGATCTCCCTTAGACTTTTCGCAGCTTCTTTCCCGGCTTGCACCATTAGGTTAAGCAATGACACCTCTTTTAGTTTTTGGTGTAATTTTTAAGTAAAAAAGTTGTTTGGATTAGTAAATATGCTTGAAATATGGATCTACTCTATTTATTATCCACATATGCATTTCTACTGTAAAATAGTAAAAGATTGAATTGGATAACTGATCCTAAATTCTTATATGAATTCTGAAATCCCAAAAAGAAGGGAAAAATTAAAAGAAAAATTGCTGATTATTTGATATGTGATATTTGTAATTTGCATAATTTTGGGGGAGAGAGGGGCAATGCCGTCAGGTTAAATGTATAATTTGATTGGGAAACAGTTGCCAAATAAGTAGTAGGGATTCCTAATCGTCTATTATTGGGTTAGGACACTATTTTCCTTCCCGTCCGTGTCCAATTCGAATTCCTACCTATCCTGTCCCTGCCACCTTTGAATTTTGAGCGTGAGATCGTTGATCAACGGTCGAAAAAAACTGAACAAACTAAAATTTAAACTTGAATGGTCCCCACTGCGGCTATATGATTAGACGGCCAAGAAACACGCTCACCGAAACCCAAGTCCAAAAACGCATGAGCACGGACCCGTGAGTGTCATTCGGCGGAGCTGCTTCTTCGAATGCTCCTTGCTGCACCTCATATTCCTCTCCTTTTTTTCAATTGTGTCAGGCTTTTTGGTTATATTTTTCTTCATTTACAAGGTTATTTTTTTATCAAAATTATGTAAACTGTAAATTAGCAAACATGGACTTTTTAATTAAAATATGTAAATTGTTGTACTAACAACGATAATATACTTAATTAATGGAAATTAAAGAAAAAATAATATTGTGAGAGTGAGACATAAGAATGGTGGACTGGTGACATTTGTTCTTATCCGTCTTTTTGGAGTTATCTAATCACAAAGCAACAAATGGCATGTAGATATTAGATATTTGGAATAATGGGAAACAGGGGATCAATACATATCCACATAGTATGGACCTACAACTGTTTGAAGGTTTTGAGGCAAGTGGTCGGCACTTTGTGGTGGGGACATTTGGAGCCAACCATATACAATACAATACCGACCTCTTTCTTTCTCTACTCGAAGAAGTCGAGCCCAGAATGTTCGACAAGTTCGTCTTTGGCAGCAGCTAATCACATTCATTGAATTGTTAATAAGTACTTATTTAATTTTGTTTAATTTGCTATCATCAAAATATAGAAGTGAGTTTGGTAACGATACTAATGGTTTAAGATCAAATTAGACTAAATAGATCTTAATAGATACTTATAAACAACTCAATAAATTAATTTGTCGCCTCTAGCGTTCACATCGTCACCCTGCAACCTTATATGGGAATTTGAGGTTCCAAAAGCAAAGCAAAGAAGCCAAGCAAACAGTTATAAGCAAATTTAAAGTAACAAAAAAAAATGTTGTGGTATGATAAGACGGAATAAATGCTCAGATGAAACACTAAATAATATCAAATTTGGTATAAAATTTTGTAGCATATTATCCTAGATTCATTTATCTACACCACAGCACAAAAGGAGGAATCCAAACACCTCATAACCAAAATCCAATTTCACTCAATATGCGTTAGCTTATATGTAACAAAATTCTCTTTTTAACAAACATAATAAATTTGATACGTGCTTAAATCTCCACACTTAAACGACAAATTAAACAACCAATAGTACAAAGGAGCACAAGATGGAGGAAAAGAGTTTATTTCCCTAATAAATTTATAAAGCGATATATGAGATTACAAAGGCTATGCTGTACGTAACAAGTAACAACCTTATTTCATTGTTGAACTGAAACATAGTATCATAAGAAGCCACTAGAGTTCATATTTGGCTGCCGTCTTTTAATTTTGGTAAAACAAAGGAAATAAATGGGCGAGGGAAAGCCACTAGGAAAGCCCAATTTTATGTGGCAGGATTGGGCATATATTGGGCCGGGCCATATTCAACTGTTAGAGGTAGGCTGGGAAAGCGTGAGACTTGAGAATACCTACCTTGAGCATCAAGATTGAAAGTATTCTAACAAGTTTCCAAAATTGAAATGGAAGATAGTAAGAATAATACTAATATTATGGCTTATATTTGGCGACCACTCGTTACCGGATGAGGAGATGATGATGGATTGGAGTGGAGAGGTGCTTTAGCTTTTAAGAAATATCAAGCTGCACAAGCAACGGCAACAGCAACAGATTTGGACGACTTAAAACGACATGGATTGGAATTGCTGAAGCTATTCATTCCTTCCTTCACTTGACTTGCCTTATGGATCAGGTTGACAAACGTGACGCTTTCCAAGTTAGATATTCTCCACACCTGTCCCGAGTCCTACCTCTCTATAGCTGGTCCCTCATCTACTGCTAAAAGTTCTAGTATTAAATTTGGATTTGATGGAATCTAATCTAAATTATTTCATATATAAATATCCCGCTACGTAACTGAAAATGCTATGGAGTATACTACTAGATTTTTTAACCGTTAGACATTGATTGATGTACTTGTGGTCGATAATCTAACTATTAAAAACTCCAAAATGAGAAATCTTGTAAGTAATTTACCCCAACACAACATATTGAGAAGTGACTTATTCTGCAAATCAAAACTACTTGTCGTTAGAAAGTGCATCTTTTGCCTTTACACATTTTCAGCTTTCTATACTGTTACTATAGAAACAAGTAGAAGATATTATTTGTTTTTTTTGGTATGTACGCCAAGATGTCCTAAATATCTGTTATGCTTATCATAGCATATTCTGGCGGGCGGAATGCATGTGAATTATTGGAGAGTAATATATTATACGGTATACCTTACCTTATGATTGATTGTAACATGTGTGGTTTGGTGGGCTGAAAAAATTCAAAATTTAATCAGCATCCACTTACGCTTTCCTCAGCAAAGATGTTGACCCAGTGGCACAAGGTAATACTACAATTCGGTCAATAAATATCTAGTTGAAGAATGACTATATATGTCATTTAACACTCTGCCACATGACCATGTTAAACGCAGTAACAATGTACTATTGACTTAAGATTCCGTCACACAGAGCTAGTACTAGTTCAAACCGTTTCCTTTGCAAACTGGTTTAATTTGTTAGTCTAAAGCCACTACAGTATAATTTGGCCACTATTTCCAATCCCAGATGAGATGGACCAGTTGTTTTTACTGTCTGCATATCTAGTTAATGAAATGTAATGTAATCCCACAGCTGAACCAAAAACTAGAAACCATCAAAAACCACGGCACAAGTGAAGTGGCCGCTATATATATTTGCGTTCGGGTTTGTGTTATCGATATCTTGAGGCCTCAAAGCTTTCCCAATACCACATACGTGCACCAAAGTTCTTCAGGGCAAAACTCAGCAATTTTTATTGAATGGAGGCCGAAAACATGAGGAGCAGAGAGCACAAAATTGTGGTGGCAGTAGACGAGAGCGAAGAGAGCATGCATGCTCTCTCCTGGTGTCTGGGAAACCTCTCCTCTCAAAACGCAAACAACACTCTCGTTCTTCTCTATGTCAAACCGCAGCCAGTCCATTCCACTTTCGATGCTGCAGGTAATTAACGTTCCCTTACAAATTACAACTAATTACATACTTTTTAGTTTCTAATTTTGGACCTGATTAATCAATTTGGAATACTGAAATGGAAATATTGATTTGGAGTTGATGTGCGTGTACTTGATATTTCAGCATATATGTTTTCGAACGATGTGGTTGGATCCATGGAAAAATACGGGACTAAGATGGTAAATTCAGTGATGCAAAGAGCTGAAGCCGTTTACAGAAATTTCCAGACCAATGTAATTACTGATTAATTAATTAGACTCTGCTATATGTGTGTGTTTTCTGCAATTGTTTTAGACTTTAATTTGTGTTTTTCAATTACTTAAAGTTAATTGTAAGTTGGTTAATTAATTAATTTATGTTCTGCATGCTTGCAGGCGCATATTGTGAGAGTAGTAGGGAAGGGAGATCCAAAGAATGTGATATGTAATACGGTTGAGAAACTCAAAGCTGACACTTTGGTCATGGGAAGCCATGGTTATGGTTTCTTTAAGAGGTATTATTAATTCATTCACATCAACTAATTATCTGAATTTGTTTATTTTTAATAGATATAAGTAATTACATCTGATATCTTGTTATAATTTTGATATTTTGTTGCAGGACTCTTCTTGGAAGTGTGAGTGATTATTGCGCGAAACACGTAGATTGTCCTGTGGTGATTGTGAAGAAATCCTGATCAGCGAAAATAATAGATCGACGTCTATGATCATAATCAATTTCTAAATTAACTAAAGGCAAATGAATGGGGTTTGGGGGTGGGAAGGGAAGAGGGATCGGATTTCACAAATGTATGCATTTGTCAATTCACTCCACAGATGAATCGTTGAAAAAAAATTGAAGAGAAGATGAAAATGAATTATAAGAAAAGATTTCTGTAACTTGTACCTGCCATGTCCTCAATATATATGTATGATCATGATTTGTGGTTAATTATGAATTCTATCTCTGTCCCTTGAAGCCTAGTAGGACAAATGATCAAAGTGCTGAACAAGAATTGAAGGAAATTTTAAAGAAGCTAATACCTAAATATGAAGGCTGGCTAATTAAGTAGCTCTTGTAAAGGTAAAAGAGTTTTCTATCGATAAAAGGAAAAATTTTGTGAGGAATTATGATACAACCCCAACAGAATTGATCAATTGTGACAAGATTCACAATTCTGCCGGCCCAAACGAAGCATGCACCTCAACTTCAATTATAAGTCAATATTGCATGTGCTTATAAGTTTATGGTACAATCTCAACTATCCTCACAACTACCACACTCAAATTTCATAACAGTATCAGAAGTGTTTCGTTAAAACTCTCATTTAACTAAGCTCTAACATACGCCAAAAAATACAAGTACGAGTATGTTAGGGTCCATCACTGATTCACCAAGCAAAACTAATGGAACGTGTGAAATAGATTTACAGCGAAACCCCGCCTATCTACATAGTATATTTTAATTAATTAATTAGAGACTGACCAGTTACCAGTTATGAAATTTGAGCGTGGTCTATTTGCCTCTCTCTCTCTCTCTCTAGCCATTCCAGCCAAAAACCCAACCAAACCCTAGTTTTTCCCCATCACCGCCGGCCTCTGGCTATGGCTGAAGGCCGGTGGCAGCCTCTCCCTTTCTTTCCCTAGCTCTTCCTTCCTTCCTCTTTCCCCTCATCCCCATCTCAGCCATCCTCCACCCTTCACCACAATCGACTTTTCCCACCATCTCTCAGGTTTGTGATGGTGTTACGACGTTTACGGTGGCTCTGGCTAGAACCCTTTCCTCCCCACCTCTCTCAGGTCGTCCCGGCTACAGTTGGCATCGCTCTCCTCCCGACATTTCTGCATGTGCCTCGGGCTTTGCTCCCCACGCCTTCTGGCAACTTGCAGCTGCAAAACCTGTTTCTTTTGTTTTTTAAGTTTAGTTATCTATTACTGGTATGTTGTTTCGGCCTTTGTGTCGCTTATGCGAATTTTTTTGTAGCCTCTCGTGTAGGTTTTTGTATTGCGTATGTGGTGAATTTGTGTGATGGCTGTATAGGGTCTTTCAAATCATTTGTATTTGTGCTTATTACTTTCAGATCAAGAAATTAATCACTGAAGTATACGTACTCATATGACATCTTTGTAAGTGTTCATTTATGTTAATGAAATACTATCGTTTCTTCAAAAAAAAAAAAAAAAAAAAAAAAAAAACCTTGTAGAGCGAGCGGAGAATGAATTAGAATTAGGGATCGCAGACTCAGTGAACTCTCGTCGGAGGCCTTGATCCGATAAGGCTTTTATTGCCGTAGATCCGAACTCGACTCGATCCATTTCGTTCCGATACGGCGTCAGTGTCAGCATCACCGTCACCGTCAGTAGCAGCAGCATGTTTCTGTTCGACTGGTTCTACGGTGTGCTCGCGTCCCTCGGTCTCTGGCAGAAAGAGGCCAAGATCTTGTTCCTCGGCCTCGATAACGCCGGCAAGACCACCTTGCTCCACATGTTGAAAGACGAGGTCGGTTCCTTCCTCCGGCCCCCCTTTTCTTATCTCTGTCAGCTATTCATTTTCGAATTTTGTGCTTTAATTTCCTTATCGATTGGCTCCTACTTCGGATTCGAGGAATCAGAAATGTTCCGTTTACTTCAATTTCAATCTTTTGAATTCATTGATTAGATTAAATTTTCGTCTCCAAAGTTGAAGACTGAGGATTGAGGAAAAGAATTGGAATTTGGGAGTTAGATTCACAAGAGAAGGGGTTAAATTAACAAGTGTTGGAACTCGGAACTGAGGTCAAAGTTGATCATTTAAACTTAATGGGAAAGCCCCCAAATCAAATCACCGGATTCAAGTTTTTTTCCCGAACCTTTAGCTTTAGAAGTCAAAACTGAAGCAAGTACACTAATCCGCGGTTGTTTTTATCTGTGTGCAGTTTGGTGATTGCTTTGATTATTAGGATGTTTGCAAGTGTATTGTTGTCATGTGTGGTAACAATTTGAGTTTTGTTGCACTCGTTTTCAGAGACTGGTGCAGCACCAGCCCACGCAGTATCCAACATCGGAGGAGTTGAGCATTGGGAAAATCAAGTTCAAGGCCTTTGATTTGGGAGGTCATCAGATTGCTCGCAGAGTTTGGAGGGATTACTATGCAAAGGTTAGATATACATAAAGCTTGATTAACGGCCACACTTTTGCTTTGTTCTCATACCTCTGCGGAGTTCTTTGCCATTGTCTTTTCCTGGACCTAAACCTGCTTGCGAGAGGTTTCACTCTTTCCATAGTTCAGAAATTCATGGTTTAATGCATCGTTTCTGGTCTGCTTATTCCTGTCCCTTGAGAAAGTCTGGTTTTCTCACTTCTTGAATTTTTTGTTTACTACCTGTATTGGTGTGGTTGCTTTCAAGAATTTATTTTCCCTTTATCTTGGAAGCAATGTGTTGTTGTCGTCCTGGACTCCTGGTTGTGTGCGTTCTCTGCTTGATACAACCTTTTTTTTTTTTTTTTTTTTTTGGGTGTGTGTAAATTTGAATCAAGCCTTCTAATGTATGAAATATGTGTAAATGTTTAGTGTTTACGTTGGATCTTCTGTGCACTGCATATGAGTTGTGCCTAACACTATAGAACCTAGTTCCTCTGGCCTTTTATGAATGTTTAAGTTTGAATTTATATTTTTTTGTCTTATTATCGTCCATTATATGCTGTGTTTGAACTTTCATCAGCAATGTAAAGGCTCCAACATTAGCTAATCATAGCTACATGATTTGAGGTGTTTACAGGTGGATGCTGTGGTGTACCTGGTGGATGCCTATGACAAGGCGCGGTTTGCAGAATCCAATAAGGAACTAGATGCACTCCTTTCGGATGAAGCCCTAGCCACTGTCCCATTTCTAATTCTAGGGAACAAGATTGACCTACCACATGCTGCCTCGGAGGATGAGTTGCGATATCACCTTGGGCTGACCAACTTCACCACTGGCAAGGGGAATGTAAACCTAACGGACTCAAGTGTCCGTCCGCTAGAAGTGTTTATGTGCAGCATTGTACGGAAAATGGGGTACGGCGATGGTTTCAAATGGCTCTCTCAATACATCAAGTAGGAGGATGGTCGACAAGGTGTACTACCACTTGTCGCGCCTTAAGTTGAAAATTTATTCAGTCTCCCTTGTTTTATTTAGGCTCTTTCTTTGTCTTGGGATTTGTGTAGAAGGAAATATGAATGTCACTGCTTTGTTAAATTTTTATTTGGGTTATTATACAAAATGATCCCTGAGATTTGCATGATCAATATAAATGGTCCCTGAGATTGTTCACCATCCATGATTTTGGTCATTCCGTTAAAAACGATTTTGGGCAATTTTCAAAGCTTTGTAATTCAATTGTTTCTTAATCAAATTCGACCCATAATATATCAAAATGAAGATAGGAAAGTGTAGAATAAGATTATACATATTTGGAAGCCCAATGGTTGCTAGGGATGGCCGGAAAATAGCCTGAAAGGTGACTGGTCTGCGGGAAAACTGACAAACTCTCCGGAAACTGGGTAAATTTTAAACATTCATAACTTTTTCAATACTCAACCAAATCAAGTGATTCAAAAACGAAAATAATACTTCTTGACGAAACGAAGAGAATGATACCTTTTTCAAAGGCTAACTCGCTGTGGTTTGGGACAACGGCTCGAAAGTGGCTAACCATTTTCGAGTTAGCCACTTTCAAGCAGTTTTCCGGCCAAACCACGGCGAGTTAGCAGTAAAGAAGATACCATTCTCTTCATCTCGTCGAGAAGTATGATTTTCATTTTTGAATCAATCGATTTCGTTGAGTATTGAAGAAGTTATGAACGTTTAAAGTTTACCTAGTTTCCGGCGAGTTTTCCAAGTTTCCCGCGGACCAGTCACCTTTCAGGCTATTTTCCGGCCATCTCCAGCAATCATTGGGCTTCCAAATGGTATAATCTTGTTGTATACTTTCTTATCTTCATTTTGATATAGTATGGGTCGAATTTGGTTAAGAATCGATTGAGTTACGAAGCTTCGAAAATTGCCCAAAGAGTTTTTAACGGAATAACCAAAATCATGGATGGTGGACAATCTCAGGGACCATTTCTATTGATCATGCAAATCTCAGGGACCATTTTGTATAATAACCCTTTTTATTTTAGAGCAAGAAAGTAGAACATTATATGCTCGTCTTATTTGGTTTGTAATAACAATATAGCTCACAATTTTTGTGAAAAATGGAACCGTAAAAGTACGCAAGAGCATTTAAGCAAGCATAAGTAAACTGATCTAAGCCCTATGGAGCTGGAGCTGGAGCTGGAGCTGGAGCTGGTCGTATCATTATTAAGTCCCAAAGTCATATTACTAATATTCCAAGCCAAAGAAATAGAAAAATCAACCAAAAAAAAAACAAAAAAGGTATTAGCAGAGATCAAAAGTGATTTTCCATAAGCTTTGACGGACGAAAACGAGTCGCAATTAAATTAGTTGTAAATAGATTTAGTTAGTTAACAACTTAACATAGTTACAGTTGAACCGACGACCCTCGATCTCCCTTATTTAATATAGGTCAACTATATGTCCGTCACCAAGATGGAGTTGGTTAACCAACATATGAACCTATCCTATCCTTTCCAAGCTAAGCTAAGCTAAGAAGAATCCCACTATATAAAATGTGAGTAAACCCCAGAATTTGTTCAACTCCTCGTCAAATCCTGGTTTGCTTTTGAGCCCTTAATAATTACCTCATCATCATGGGCAATTCCATCTCCAGCAAGCAATCCCATGCCACCGGAAAAGTCATAGTATCCAACGGCTCTGTGCATGAGTTCAATCACCCCATCACCGTCGCTGAGCTCATGCTAGAAAACCCGCAGCAAGTCGTCGTGGAATTCGGTTCTGCTGTCCCCGAAAAAAGGGCAACCCCGTTGCCTGCAGACATGCAGCTCGACATGAAAAAGGTTTACTTAATGCTGCCAATGAAGCGAGGGAAACCAGTGCCGTTGTCATCCGAAGAAATCCGTGGTGTTCTTTTAAGTGGAAATTTGGTTTTACAATCGAGGTCGCCAAGGTTTTTACCTTTGTTCGCTAGAATATGCCTGGCAGGTGATCCCGGGCAAGCTTTCGTGTTGCCAAACAAGGACAGGGAATATAGTATGGAGAGGACGTCGTCCAAGGTCATGAGCAGGTATGTGCCGGAGTATGATCTGCCGGAAGATTTGGACTCGAGACCAAACTATTTGAGTAGGCAGCTTTCGGGCAAGGGTACTTGGAAACCGAACTTGGATACCATTAAGGAGAAGAAGGTTGACAAGAAGAAGCCTCATTGGTTATTTTCAACTTAAATTAAGAAGAATGTCGTTGATTATGATTGATGTAATGTGAGATTAATTGTATGTGAACCATATATGTATTAAAGCTTAATCCAAAGAGATATATTAGTGTAAAATTACCTGTTCATCAACTAGCTACTACTGTTGATTTCAGTTTCGTTTGGGTCTTGAATGAATTGGATGTATTTTGATAATATAGAGTTTACTCTTCAATCTTCATACAAAAGATTGCGAGAATATTTATGTTCAATTGTTATGTGTACAACAAATCATTTTCAATATTCATTAAATTAGATTAGCGACGAGATTTAAGAAATTAATTGAGAGAGAGATGACGACCCTTATAGGGAAGATGAAACAAGAATAATCCAAGATATCTAGCTAAAAATGTAAGGAACAAGATGAAAAATCATAAAACTAGAATCTATGAAAATTAAAATTACTTAATGGGCCTATCAATGGCATTGGGGGAGACTTGGGAAGCAAGCAAGGGGAAAAAGCTCACACGTGGACCGCCCGGGATGCCAATCGGATTGGAGCCATTGGAATTTGGGGCAAGCAAGCGATTGGTTTGGTTTCAAAACCTAAAACATAAGGTAAATACATGCAAGGAAGAAGAAGTAGAAGATCCCATGGCAGTTTCATTTATCCTATCACTACTGCTCTCCAACTTAAAGAGTAAATTGGTATTAGCAATTATAAATATTTTGTTTCATATATTAAGCAAAACAAGAAGGGGTTCAATAGTTACAAACTCTTGAGCAATGTGTTGTCATATCTTAAGATATCATAAGAAAACACTCTTAAATTTTTTTTCACAGCAATTTGTTTCTTATTGAAACATTGTCTGACTAATAAAAAAGTAGTTGGACATGAATAATGTATTTCCAAATCAATTAGAAAACTGTGAGTTATAACTCATAGTTTTTGTGAAAAATTTGAAATTTTTAGCTTTAAAAATATTTTATATCATTGTTAAGGAAAATATTGCAAGACTTTTGGACATGATCTTACCATTTATTAGGTCCCGGAACTATTTTTCTTGATTTTTAAAGTTGAAAAATAGAAAAGTATCTTTAAATTTAGGTTTTAAATTGTTGATTTCAAGTGTTTAAATGGAAAAATATATCTTGAAGAACATGAATATGATAATTTGTTGTTATGGTAAGAGAAATAAAAGAAAAAAAAACTGAAAAAGAAAAAAGAAATTGAAAAGGGGGATTGGGGCCTCCAAAGAGATTTGTAGGTGTCCGAAATCTTGGGAATGTCCTAAATTAATTTTAGGAAACATGTGGTGTGAGTAGAATGACTCTAACTTTGGCTTATAACAAACGTTGTAAAAGTTCTTAAAATCGATTAGAAACATGGGTTATATAACTCACAATTTTTTAAATTTTTAGTTTTAGGAAATATTTTGCATGGGAATTAATGAAAATGTTGCAAGACCTTTGGATGTGATTTTATCCTTTATTAGGTCCTGAAACTATCTTTCATTGATTTTTATAGTTGAAAGTATGAAAAATAATGGCGGGGCCCCCAAAGAGATTTGTAGTTGTCCGAAATCTTGGGAGTTACGTCCTAAATTAATTTTAGGAAACATGTGGAGTGAGTAGAATAACTCTAACTTTGATTTATAATGAAAGTTGTAAAAGTTCTCAAAATCAATTGAAAAATGTGGGTTATAACTCACAATTTTTGTGAAAAAATTGAAATTTTTTAGTTTTAAGAAATATTTTGCTAGGAAATAACATAAATGTTGCAAGACTTTTGGATGTGAATTTATCTTTTATTAGGTCCTGAAACTATTTTTCATTGATTTTTAAAGTTGAAAATAGAAAAATAATGAAAAATAATAGTGGGCCCCTGAAGAGATTTGTAGGTGTCCGAAATCCTGGGAATGCCCTAAATTAATTTTAGGAAACATGTGGTGCGGGTATAATGACTCTAACTTTGGCTTATAATGAATGCTATAAAAGTTCTCAAAATCGATTGGAAAACTGTGGATTATAACTCACAATTTTTGTGAAAAAAAAAATTGAAATTTACAGCTTTAGGAAATATTTTGCATCATAGTTAAGGAATATATTGCCAGATATTTGGACGTGATCGTACCGTTTATTATGTGACATCCCACATCGCCCAGGGGAGTGATCCTTAAATGTATATTCCCATCCCTATCTAGCACGAGGCCTTTTGGGAGCTCACTGGCTTCGGGTTCTGTAGGAACTCCGAAGTTAAGCGAGAAGGGGGCTAGAGCAATCCCATGATGGGTGACCCACTGGGAAGTTGCTCGTGAGTTCCCGAAAACAAAACCGTGAGGGAATGGTAAGCCCAAAGCGGACAATATCGTGCTACGGTGGTGGAGCGGGCCCGGGAAGTGATCCGCCCCGGGCCGGGATGTGACATATTAGGTCTCAGAACTATTTTTTTTATTGATTTTTAAAGTTGAAAATAGAAAGAAAAAAACTTTAAATTTAGGTTTTAAATCATTGATTTCAAGTGTTTAAATATGAATTGTAATAGATTTTGCATGGAAAAATATATTTGAAGAAGATGAATATGATAGTTTGTTATTATGGTAAGAGAAATAAAAGAAAAAAAAGAAAAAAAATAACTGAAAAAGAAAAAAAAAATATTGAAAAGGGAGGATCGGTTTAAAGGTTGTGACTTAATTTGAGAATAGTCGATGGTTTCCTAGCAACATCCCTCTAGGAGGCCCGGTAGCAAAGTAACGATCATGCTCTTTTCTATTTTTTTTATGTGTGAAATGTCGATTTAGTCCTTGAATTATCACTTTAGTGAAAATTAGGTCCCTAACCTATTTATTCAGAAAAATCAGTCATTAAATTATAAAAATCTACCAATTTCCGTCAATTCAAGTTGCGTGACTTGCATGTGATACACTTGAGAGGGTAGGACCTTTTTTTTTTTTTGGGAAGAAATAGTGTATGAAATTAAAGCGTAAATAGGACGTTAAATTCACAACTCATATGAAAGTTAAGGGCTTATAGGCAAGAAAAAGACAGTCATACCCTCTACAAAGTGTTAGGTCCCTAAGTTGACAAAAATTGCATAAACTAGTTTTGAATATAATACTAGGATTAAATTAGTAGTTTCCAAAGAATTTAGGGACTTATTTTACCGGAAAAAATAATTTAGGGACCTAATTTTCACTGAGATGATCATTTAGGGACTAAATCAAGAATTCACCCTTTTTTTATTTATTTTTTTCCTCCTTTTTTCTTTTTTCATTAAATATTTTTTCTTCCAACGTTGCTTTATTGAGATTCAAATACCTTTAGGTTTAGATTTAGGTTTATATCCTTGTTTTTGAATTTTTTTTGACATGGATTATAAGAAAAGTTTCACCAAAAATACATTCTGTAGAACATGACGATGATAGTTTGGTGTTGTGGTATAGGAAAAATAAAAATCTAACAAAAAATTTAAAACATAAAATAAATAAAAATTAATGGTTTAGACGGAGGGAGACGTAGCCCAAGCCAAACTCTTGCCTTTGGGAAGGCCCCAAGACTCAACAAAAGCAATGGAGGCCCATGAGGTTTAGGATGTAGAGGCGTGTGAATGGTAACACAAACTAAGCTAAAGTATTTAGGGGCGTGTGAATAATAACACACTAAGTTCAGTGCATTTTAGTGCCCGGTGCACTCGAATTTTTTCCTTCAACACAACGTGATGAAGAAATGTTTTTTTGTAAGAAAGGGTTACTATGTTAAAAGTTATGATTCTGAAACAGTTTTTATTAATTCTAAAGTTGCAAAATAGAAAAAGTAATACAAACTAATATAGGGGCCCGCAAATATATTTCATGAGTAGATAATATTCTGATTGTCCTAATTTAATATTAAGAAACATGCAATGCGACGATAATGACTCGAATTTTGACTTATAATGAATATTGTCAAGTTCCCAAAATCGCTTTGAAAACATAGGTTATATAACTCACAATTTTTGTGAAAAAAAATTGAAAATTTAATTTTAGGGAATATTTTGAGTGGATGCTAAGGAAAATGTTGCAAGACCTTTGGATGTGATTCTAATATTTGTTAGATCACAAAACTATTTTTGAAAGTTGAAAAATAAAAGGAAAAAAATTAAAAACTAATAGTGGGGCCCCCAAATTTTTTGAGTAAAAAATCATCGAAATGTCCTAAATTAATATTAGGAAACATGTGGTGCAACGAGAATGACTCGAATTTTTGGCTTATAATGAATATTGTAAAATTTCCAAAATCACTTTGAAAACGTGGGTTTATATAACTCACAGTTTTTGTGAAAAAATTGAAATATTTAGTTTTAGAAAATATTTTGCATGGGAGCTAAGAAAAATGTTGCAAGACTTTGGATGTGATTCTACCATTTATTAGATTTTGAAACTATTTTTATTGATTTTTAAAGGTACAAAATAAAATAAATAATATAAACTAATATAGTGGCCCTCAAATATATTTCATGAGTCGATAATCTTCGGATTGTCCTAAATTAATATTAAGAAACATGAGGTGCGACGAAAATGACTAGAACTTCAACTTATAATGAATCTTCTAAAATTCCCAAAATCGCTTTGGAAACGTAGGTTATACAACTCACAATTTTTGTGAAAAAATTGAAAATTTAATTTTAGGAAATATCTTGAGTGGATGCTAAGGAAAATGTTGCAAGACCTTTGGATGTAATTCTAATATTTGTTAGACCCTGTAACTATTTTTTAACTAATTTTTAAATTTAAAAAAATAGAAGGAAAAAAATTATAAACTAATAATAGGGCCCCCAAATTTAATTATCATCGAAATGTTCTAAATTAATGTGACAGCCCGTCCCGGATTATTCGTACCGTAGGGGTGAAATAACGATTTTGCCCCTAGTGGTTTTGTTTTGTTGTGTGGTTATTTTGGGGTTTTGGTTGGCTACTTTTGGACCACACACACACACACCCACACTCATTCTCATCATTTCCCTGTCCCATATCCCTGTCTCTCTCTTCTTCTACACTTGCGTACGGATAAGAACCAATTTACTCGAAAACGTTACGAATTGAGGAAGAAAATTATACCTTTGTGTTCGTGAGCTTCATACGAGTCCAACCATACCCATTTCAGGTAAGGAAACCCTTGTTTTCACGTCGAACTCGAGATCCCCGATTTGGTCACTGTTCATGCGCACGTGAATTGTTGCGTTTCAAGGAATTTGAAGCTTGTAGGAAGCTTGGTGAGGTCCTTAGGAAGCTCGTGGTAGTTCGTTTGGTGGTTTTAGACGTCGGGATCGTGAGTTGCAGGTGTGGCCGGATTTTGTGAAGTTTCTCCGGCGAGGTTCCGTTGGTTTTAGTGCTTGAAAGTGGTAAGGTTTTGTTCTTCTAGTTGTAAGCTTCATTTTGGTACCAATTTTGTGAAATTTGGTTGAAAAACGATAAGTTTAGAAAATTTTCCAATTTTTCGGCGACGGCGGCGGCGCTGGAGGTTGGCCGGAGAAGATGACGGAATATTCCTAACGGCGTTAGGTTAATTTTAACGGAATCTGTTAGATTTAACGGAATATTCCTGACGCCGTCAGTGTGCCAGGCACGTGCCTGCGCGTGTGGCCGTGCCTTGGCCAGCGCGTGGGGGCGCGTGAGACGTTGAAAAATTATTTTAAAATATGGGGATGTTCGTGAGGGTGAGTAGATCATGTTGGTGTATTCACACACCCCATTTGAGCATTGTATGAGAAGTTATTACCTAGTTTTGGTTATGTGCTTTAAATTAACGTTTTTATAGTTGTTTCGCATATAGGTGAGGCCTATTCCGAGGACGAGCGCAGTCACTCGAGGCAAGGGGGTTACGACCCTTCTACATACCAGTGAGTGGGCTTTTGGTTTTCCGTATATACCTATATACTTGTGATTTTTTCAGAAAATGAAATGAAATGTTTATATGTTTTAAATGCTATGCATTGCATTTGCTTATTTAATTATGCCTTAGTAGTTGCATATATGTATGTTTGGTGTTGTGGACGCACAGGTAAGTGCCAGGTAAGTTATGGTTTATGTTTGTGATTAGTAGTGATGTATGATGCATAGAGAGTTCATAAGCTGCACCCTCGGTGTTAGTGCTCCAGCCCAGAACAGGGCACAGTCCTTCACGTGATGTTCACCTCCCGCACCACACACTCATCTTGGATCCAAGTTAGGTGCACAGTCTTGTCGTACAGACCACTATAGGTGGTTCCGACTTGTAGGTGACCTGCGATTATTCGCCCAGTCTTCACGTGATCGTAGCACTTGAGCGTATTTATTTACACTCAGTCATGTCGTGCAGACCACTTTAAGTGGTTCCGACTCATATGCAGGTATAGTTAGTGAGTTACGGATTTGAGCTCTAGATTCAGCCGTACAGGTCACGTTAGGTGACTCCGGCTGACAGATTACATGACATTGATTGACATTACCTGAGTACTTACATTTTATGTAGAGGCATTCGACATGACATATTTCTGAGCATGTTTTCTATATGTGTATATTCTATTTTCTGGGAAACTATATAGGTTTTACGGTGAAGGGTTAGAACTTTTGATATTGAAATGATTTTAAAATGCTTTGTTTTTGCCCACTCACACTTTTTGTTTTGCGCCCCTCCAGGTTCTAGTTTGGATTGCTCTTTTGGTGGCTCTCGAGGGTTTCTCGGCATATCTGACAGATTATCACCAGTGTAGGACCACCTCTGGGTGTGTTTCGTTAGTGTTTGTTCCTCTGGACTGCACTAGGTTTTCTGTGCTCTGAATATGTTTTCACACTTATGCTAGCACATGTTTGTTAATTACCCTGTGTATAGCTTGGTTTTTATTTATTTGTACTTTTATTATTATTCTTAGCTTCCACACTGTGCACATGGTTACGTCACCCTCTCATGACGGCCAACACACCCTGATTTCAGCCGGGGTGTGTCAATTAATATTAGAAAAGATGTGATGCAACTAGAATGACTCGAATTTTGGCTTATAATTGGCTTATAATGAATATTGTAATTTTCAAAATTACTTTGAAAACTAAGGTATTAACTCACAGTTTTTATGAAAAGAATTCAAATATTTAGTTTTTGGAAATATTTTGCGTAGGAGCTAAGGAAAATGTTGCAAGACCTTTGGATGTGATTCTATATTTTTTTAGTCGAAAACAGTTGGAATGGTAAGCCTTCAGTTGTTGAAGATCTAGCAGTTCCAAATGGTAATTTGTGGTTCTTAGCAACATCACAATCAGAACAGAAAAAAATCAACAGATAACTTTCCTTGTAATGCAAGTTTATTACTAGAAATTACCCTTCTAAAGATGAAAAAAGATGGATGACCTAATCTTTTGTGCTAAACCTTCACAGGTGCCTGACATTTATTAAAGCTGATGGGGATGATGTATTATGCTTGCAGGAGCTTGGGAAGTGGATAGAAGCTATCCCTAACTGGTCCTCGAAAAAGCATGTTCCCCAAAATACGATCCTTAACAGTGGATCCATCAGGGTCAAGAGTCATAGAACAATTGTTGTGTTTGAGAAATTGATAAGCAAATATGTTTCATGTGAAGAACATGTAAGACATTGTTCAACTTAAATGAAGCATGAGAAGTATTTAAACATGATGATGAGATATTGGCAATATCATTGGTGATGTGAGAAGTAGCTCTTGAGTCAACAAGCCATGAGGGAGTAGGCTTGGCTGAGTAATGAGCACACATTTTAGCAAGTTTAGCAGGTGGTACTTTGCCAAAAATATCAGGATTCATGCGATCAAGCTATCAATGGCTTCATGACTGGTGGAACCACAAATTTGACATGGAATCTTGGAACCAGAGGAGGTTGAAGATCGAGAGCCTTGATAATTGGATCGGTTGAAGTTGCCACGATTATTGCTATTGAAATTTCCAAGATTGCTGTTCAAATGGCGATTTCCCCTCTTTGAGTTGAAATTGAGATTATTTGTACCTCGATTAGAATTATACCGAATAGGGGACTGGGAAGGCTGATTGTGAGCTGCAATTGCTTGTGGAGATGGTATGGGGAGCAACGGTGCCTAAGACTGCAAAAAGAAGGCCTAAAAAGGCTCAGTTGAAGAGGAGGAAATTACTTGCTTGCGACGGGCCATAGAGATTTCCTTGGTAAGTAAAAGGTCATGTAATTCATCAAGAGAGGTGGATGAAAGACGAAGCATGATGGAGTCAATGAAGGACTCAAACTCATCAGGTAGGCCATGAAACTAGCTGCAATTAAGTCACGATTAGACACCGGAGCTTCAGCAGCTGTCAGAGAATTGAAAATGTCCTTAATTTGTTGCAAATATTCGGAGATGGATTGAGATACTTTTAAATCGATTGGAGACGAGATCAGAGTTGATGAAACTGATCAGAGACTGTTCAAGTTTCAACTATAGCTCACGAGAGGAAGAAACTCCAACGGGGGACGATTTCCTCAGAGTGGAATTCAACTAGATCAGAAGATTTTAATCCTTTTCGTACCACACCTCAAATGGAGGATTCAGAGAACAATATGGTAGAAGCAGTAACAGACATGGTCAGTTCCATCAACAATTCCAAGAAGCTTGTAGCGTCTGAAAATTGGGGCAAAGAGAGCACGCCATGGAAGGTAGTTCGAACGCTTGAGCTTGATAAGAACCATGCTTCCGATATTCTGAATTGTGAGAGAAGTGTAGGAGTTCGTAGGATTAGGTTCGATGAAGAACTAGGGTTTGGAATCATTGAGGAATCGATGGGAGAAGACGATTCGGATGGAGATGCCATGACTACAATTGATTAAGATTCAATAAGAGAAGAAAATCAAGATTCAGAGACGGAGAATCAGAGTTTTGACAAGAACTGATCAAGAATCGATCAAGATTCGGAAAGCTGAAGAGGATCACGAGATACCGTATAGATGTTAAACTTTCTTCTTCATTTGATAATTAATTCAATACATGAGATGCGTATATATAGAGTACAGTAAAATTCTTAACTACAACTAATTACACACAGGTATAACAAACTAGTTTATGACTCTACTATGAGTAACTAAATTGGATGACTTGGCATTCTCCTTAATATAACCAACATATGAAACCTATCCTGTCCTAGCTTAATAACTACTTCATCATCATGGGCAATTCCATCTCCCACAAGCAGTCCCATGCAACCGGAAATGTCATATTATCCGATGGGTCCGCGCATGAGTTCAAAATGCCCCTCCCTCACCGTTGCTGAGCTCATGCTAGAGAACACCCAGCAAGTTGTTGTGGAATTCGGTTCTGCTTTCTCAAAAAAAAAAAAAAATAAATAAATAAATAAATGGGCAACCCCGTGCCATCAGACATGAAGCTTGACATGAAAAAGGTTTACTTAATACTGCGAATGAAGCGAGGGAAACCAGTGTCGTTGTGATACAAAGAAATCTGCGGTGTTTTTAAAGTGCAAATTTGGCTTTACAAGCGAGGTCGCTAAGGTTGTTACCTTTGTTTGCTAGAATATGCCTGGTAGGTGATCCGGGGCAAGCTTTCGTGTTACCAAACAAGGACAAGGAGTATATATAGTACGGAGAGGACGTCAACCAAGGTCATGAGCAGGGATGTGCCGGAGTTTGTTCTGCCGGAAGATTTGGACTCAAGACCAAACTATATGAGTAGGCAGCTTTCGGGCAAGGGTACTTGGAAACCGAACTTGGATACCATTAAGGAGAAAACGGCTGACAAGAAGTCTCGTTGGTTATTTTCAACTCTAATCAAGAAGAATGTTGTTGATTATGATTGATGTAATGTGAGATTAATTTTATGCGAACTATATATATATATATTAGAGCTTAATCCTAAGAGATATTATGATCGAGATGGCAAAAGGGTGTAAAATTACATGTTCATCAACTAGTGTCGGGTCATTTTCAGTTTCAATGGGATCTTGAATGAATTGGATGTATTTTGATAATCAAAGGGTCTTACTCTTCAATCTTCATATAAGTATTGTGATAATATTAAAGTTCAATATTTCCGCATACAACACAACAAAATCATTTTCAATATTTTCATTAAATTAGATTAGCAGTGAGAAATTGATCCGAGAGAGATGATGAGGGAATTTTCATTTAGTTTTGACAAATGAATCAAGAATAATCTAAGATATCTAGCCAAAAATGGAAGGAACCAGATGAAAATCATAAAACTAGAATCTATGAAAATTAAATTACTTAATGGGCCTATCAATGGCATTGGGGGAGACTTGGGAAGCAAGCAATGGGAAAAAAGCTCACTCGTGGACCGCCCGGGATGCCAATCGGATTGGAGCCCATTGGAATTTGGGGCAAGCAAGCTATTGGTTTGGTTTCAAAACCTAAAACATAAGGTATTTACACGCAAGGAAGAAGAAGTAGAAGATCCCATGGCAGTTTCATCTATCCCATCACTACTGCTCTCCAACTTAAAGTAAATTGGTATTAGCAATCATAAATATTTTGTTTCATATATTAAGCAAAACAAGAAGAGGTTCAATAGGTACAACCTATTGAGAAATGTGTTGTCATAACTCAAATAAAAACACTCTTAATCATCACAGGAATGTGTATCATAAAAAATCATACTGGACAATCTTAAAATTACAACGAAAATTGAAGCATCGTCTGACTAATAAAAAAGTAGTTGGACATGAATAGTGTATTTCTAAATCCAATTGATTGCAAAGAAAAGAAGAAATGAAGGCTAACATTCCAACCCTTCGTGTAATTTATTAGCTTGCAAGCCAAAACTCTTAATTTTAAATATATAGCACGTACTAGGCCATCGATCGAGCCAACATTCCCCGAACGTCCTCAGCTGATTTCTGCCTCTCAAGCTCCTCTACTCGCATTCTTCTTCGGAACTCTTCAATAAATTGACCGGCTTTGGCATCCACTCCGCATTGACGACGTTCTTGTGCTGTTGCAGACAATGTTGCCCAAAATTTATCAGCAGATTTCTTCCTCTCAAGTGCCAATGTGTTACGGAATTCTTCTATAAATTTATCCGCTTCCGCGTCCACTCCACATAGACGACGACGTTCCAGTGTTGTAGGAGTAGTAGCGACTATAGTTGTAGTAGTGTTGGTTATTTTCTTATAAACGTCGTCCAAACCCAAGGCTTCCTCATCAAGATGAAGCCCATCTTCCAAGACATGATGATCATGCAGATCCCCATGAAGCACGTCATCTTGGTCACTTGTATTTGCTGTGGCAATGCTACTTTGTGAACCCTTCGTTTCGTCTTGCGACCTGCGCATTAAAAGGCTTGGACTTGGAGCAAGTATGAGGGGTTTGTCGTCCTTGCAGCCTCCTTCCGTGTGTGATAGCGAGAGGCTCTTTCGGGTCGACAGATGCTCCTGGTAGCAGTAGTGATTGTATTGACGGTAATAGTGGTGGTGCTGGACTAAAGGACGAGTACTAGAATCGTATTGGGAATTAAGACGGAGATTTGATGATCGCCTCACAAGGCCAAGGGGCAGTTTTGAGCGAACCACACGCATCAAGTGTTTCCAACCCGTCTTAGTCTTAGCCTTAGGGGATGCAAACTTGTCTGATCTAGGGATTAAGCAAGACATCGATCACACAATACTATAGTGCTACTAGGTTATTCCAATTTCCAATGGCCCTCGGTTTATGCAATAGCTTTTGATTGAAAGAGTTTTCTAATAACCTAGATTATGGGGGGGAAATAAAAATGATGGTCATCAGTGTTTTCGTGAATTAATTTGATATTACGGCTTGAACAGATTTTTTGCCAATAAATTAGATTTAGAATTCATTCTTTGATTCCGTAATGTTCTCCTTAATTACTACATGGTACTTGCCCTTAATAGTCTCTTTACAGTTTATTTGTTTGATTTTGAACAAGTTTAGCACCATCTATCTTAAATTAAGCAAATGAATGATACGAAAAGTGATCTCTCTCTTTCTACGGTAGGAAACTAGGAATAGGAGTAGGCGATGATGTATATTGTGCGATAATAATTCACATATATTTCTCGGGATTCTAGAAGCGGAGGAAATGAATTACGAAGTGAATAATTTAAAAAAAATCAAATGGCATTCATCATCAAATAACCGAGTGGATTGAAGCGTGTATCAATACTAAAGCGTTGCAGATTTGAGCTCATGACCCACCATTTTGAAGAGAACAACGACATTGCAGTGACTTCTGAAATGTTTAAGGACTCTTTTGGTATTTTGTTATTTGTTTAATTTTTTTCATTTGAACTCCTAGATTTTCTAGAGCTAAAAGACATAATTATTAATAGGACTTTAAAATGTTTGTTATCTTATCAATAATTTTTTAGGTTTTCTCATACTTTCTAATCCATTATAATTTACTTGCTTTTTCCGGTTTATCGTTTGATTTCATTCTCTCGTCACATTACGTCAATTTGTATAAAGTTTTAACATATATTGCTATCTATTTGTATAAGCAAGATTAAATTCATTTTGCACACATAGATATAGTCTTCTGATAATATGATTAATTAAGGCTTGTTTGGAGTCATCAGTCATGCCCGCAATTGTGCATGGATGAACTGATTTACCGTGTATATGTGAGGATGTAGACAGTTGTTTTCATATATAAATTAATTGATATAAGACTCGGAGTACTTCCTTTATTGCAGTGTCCACGACTTCTTTTTTGGCATTTCTCTTAAGAGTTGAGAGTTGAGAAAAAGAAGGCGATGGATAAATAGATAAGATTCTTCGGACAACAGATCTATTTTTACCATAATTGAGAATGGGATTTATCCATGTATATTCAATTCATTCAACAACTCATTGTGATATGATCATTTTGTTAGCGAATTATAGAATCCGATCCAGAGCAGTAATCATGACACAGTTAGGTATACGATCCAATCCCAACTAATAAGCAAGCAATATCATCAAGACCACAGAATAATATGCCTTTTGATTAACTAATTGCATATATACATATGCTGCTTCCAGCCCTCCGGGTAGGTCCAGGGAAGAAATTGACCACATAATACTAACTTGTATCGATCAGTGCAATCCAGCCAATTAATCGACTATATGGACAACCATTCTATAGATAGTTGCGTTTAGTCCATGATTGTACCTTCATGTTCATTAAGTTGTGAACAATACACAAATGTCATATAATTTCTGTTTCATAGGAACTCACTCGTACAATGAGGAAAATGGTACGTACAGGCATCTTTCTTTAATACTTGTGTTTACAGTGCTAAACTCAAAATCCTAAACCCTAAACCCTAAACTGGTGGGCAATCAGAGCAGAAAATGCCAATTGATGAGCTGATATTATACTATATATTTTACCATAATCTTAGTATTAATTTATTTGTTATTTTGGTAGAATTTTGATACTTTGAATTATATTTCTAATGTAGGATATTCGACTTCCACTTGAGCAAAACATATTCAAACGGATGAATTTTGCAGTGATTCCAATTGGAGGATGTTCGTTGGTCTTTCAACGTGTTCGTATCAAAGTTTTATACTTTTATATAAAGCGGTTTAATTATGGCGATGAAATAAAGGAGCAGCGCGCAGTGGTGTCAAAGTGACGTTTTGGGCTTATTTGGGCTTTTCGGCATCCAAGATGATGTCCTTTGTGTTTGAGGCTTTCTGCAATTATGTTCAGGACATCTTAAGCTTTAATTCTAGCCATTTTGGGACTGTTTTGGAGCCCTAAAGATCCAGAAACGTGGAATTCTTTGTGGCTGGGCAGATTTTCCAAAGTTAGAATAGGAATGTATTTCCTAGTTATCATATTCTATTGTGTTTCCTAGTTTTTAGAAGACCTTTTCTAGTAGTATAAATAAAGCTATTTAGCCATTAGGGTTAGGGAGGAGAGATGCATTACTTGGGAGAAATTCAGACCTTTAATCTACAAGGTGTTTCCAATCCTATTTCTAGTTAATGATATTTTCTTTAGTTTTTATTGTGCTTTTTCGTAACAAGTCCTTTTGCTAGGGTGAAGTTACAAGTCTTAGCATGAATATGTGATTTTATTAATTTTCTTATAAATTGATGCATGTTTGCTTTGAATTATTAATCACTGCAATTAAACTATCTAATTGTCTTAGTGATTCGCAACCATTAGGGTATTTAGACAAGTAATTTGATGCAATTTATGTTGGAACATCACCCTGAAATTGAGGAGGGCTTCTTGTGATTAGTAATTGTAAGTTCACTTAAGGCGAACATCACGCTCTTAAGGGTTGCACGGTTTTTCAAAGGGTTTTCACAATGCTTAATGAGTCTTGCATGTTTATATTTGATCTGAACATCACAGATGGGTTGCATGTTATATATACGTTTTCATTTGAACATCACGAGGAAAATATGCATTAGGAAAATCTAACATTCAAAGCATGTATGTGGAAATTCATAAGTAATTGGTAAAATTGTATAGGATTGTTAGTGGTGATGACGAAACTCTAGTGTTTAAACTATTTTCCAAAACTTTTTTCTTTTGCTTTCTTTACTCTGTTGATCTATTTAATTGTTTTTATTTTAAATTCGTTTTTATTATTTTAAATTCCAAAATCAACATTTTTGAAACTTTGTTCTCAATAATTAGCTAAGGATTGGTTTAAATACAAATTATTCATTCAATTCATATGGAAAACGATCTTGCTTAAGCTACTACACTACGATAACCTTATATTCTTATAAGTATTTTTAAATGTTTTTATCCTAATTTTGCAAGTGGTAAAAATTCTATCACCAGTCTTAGAATCACTTGGATTATTCAACTATTAATAATCTAGTGTTATTTGGGACGCTGCACTATACACAGTTACACACACTACTTGCATATATGAATATATCTGATATATGCACGCAATCAGGCTCAACCTCTCGCCGTCCTATCAAATTTCGCCTGCGTGCGCACATAGGCAGGCAGACTGCAGTGCAGAGGGAGCCGGGAGGGCATGTAACACTATGAGCTTTGGCTAATTTATTCATGATTCCGTGGTCGCATAACATCTACGATTTGTGGTCGTAGGCTCGACGTTGTGGGGCGCCACCAACTGGCCAATCAAATTCAATACCAAAAACAACATTCAATTCAATCCCGTGTGTTGTGATCACCTGCATATATATATGTCATTACTCTTTTCATCTATCAATATTTCATGTTGTTATATATGGTTTAATAAAGGAATGTGATATCCACATACCTCATTTTATTTCTCACATACCTTTTTAATTTTCGGCCGTCGCATTGGATGAATTGAAGAAAATTAATGAACATAAATTAAAAAAAGTATGTGAAAAGTAAAATGAGATGTGTAGATAGCACATCCCTTAATAAAAAAAGAAATGAATAAAAAAATGGTCGCCAGAGGATGATGAAGATATGGGAGTGGAAAAATGCTCGAATTTGAAGGACAAACTGATTAGACCTGGTCCTGTCCAGTTGCATTGCATTGTTGGGCATCTTCCGAAGATAACCACAAAGACAAAAGCTTTTTGTGTGTGATCATATAATATATAAATATGTTACCAGTGAAGAGACTACAGACAATGCAAGTTGCTGTCCTTCCTTCTTTTCCCCCAACAACTCTATATTCTAGTATTAATAACGGAGTATGATTTTCTTCTTTTTTGTTCTTATTCTTTTTCATTCCCTCGTATCGTATATTTCTTTTTATCTTTATAAAAAAAATTAATATAAAATATTGACGTGATTTAATCGTAACCATTCAAATAGTAAAGGAGGAAAAGAAATAAAGATTAAGAAGGAAGAAAATCATTCTTCATCGATAACATTGTCAATGCCCGAACATAACCATATAATACACAGTAGATAATACTTGCATCTTTTTATGTGGCTAATGCACATATCCTCAATTTGTGAATAACATATTTTGTTTGAATAAACCTAATAATTGAAACTGTTCGATTTATTAATCTTTATTTGAAGATCAATTCTTTCAAAAATCATTCACACTGAGGAGGTTTGCGGGTTGAGGAAATATTTGTGCCAAGTGAAATTACACATGTCAATTCATAAATCCAGGCAGGGGTGGCAGAGGAGATCTTAGCATAGCAGATCCGCACTCGTATTATCCATTATAGAGTAAGTCCAAGACGGCCATACCAATACCATGCTATTTTATCCGAAATGAATTTCTGTATTTTTTATTTTTTATTTTTTATTTTTTATTTTTTTTTTAAGTTTTAAGAAAACAATAACAATACTTTCTTTTTTTATCCATTTTTGGTAACATAATTTAAGGAATGTCTTTCTTTTTTTTTTAGTACATTGATATTTTTACATTAAGGGGGAAAGTTCAACAAAGTCACACAATGAGCAGTTTAATTTGGTATCGAATTCGTCATTCACGAGATTCGAACCTAATACCTCTCACTTTCAAGTAAAAATAAATATCACCAGATTGTAATACTAAGTGGCTTAAGGAATGCTTTTTGATCGCTCTGTTGATACAAATACAAAAGTAAAGTTATGCAAGTGCAACCCCAAATCATGTATCATATCATGTAAAGTTACTTGATATCCTCATTAGACCAGTCTTCTAAGCGAAGCTGCCTTCCTGATATTTGCCACTACTCGCATTCCCTTTTCTAGAAAAAAGAAAACAAGATTTTCTCTGCATTGTTAGTTGTTAATGTTTATGCTTTAGAAACAAGTTAGATAATTGAAGAAGTAATCTAGTAGTGGTAGAACTTGATGTATAGTCCTGGTGGTTAAATGTACGGAAACTTTATAACCAACATACTTGTATTGTAAGCAGTTAGATTATCTAACTTCACCACCCAATACTCTAATAATTTCTCTTTTCTATGTCGGACCCGACATTTCTTGGAAAGGGAATGCCTATCCATGTTTGATCAATCCAATTAACGTCTGCCATGAGTGCCGTCGGATGCCCTACAAAAACCTACTCTTCTCATCTTCTCTGTTTATTCATTTAACTTGCTTTCGAAGTTACTCTTGTTAGACTTTCAAATGAAATGGCAGCTGGTAAATTCAATCATGAAGTTTTGTTATTATTATTATAATAATATCCATTAACGTTATAAAGTGAAGAGGCTCACTATTATTTGAATTACTATGTCATGGTTTAATTTTCTAAATGTGAAATTTATAACCAAGAGACTATGTTTTCTTACATGTTAAATTCATACAAATCAAGCACATGAATAACATTTATTTGGTAAAAGGTACAATAATTTGGGCAAGGCAAATAAAGACTTAGTAGTCAAATTATAATATCATAAAATTTTTATTTTGTAAAACAAGAAGTTAACATCTACCTACAAATCACATTATTATTGTCTTTAACTAACATATTACCACCTACAAGACTTCCCAATTATTCTAAGAATATCATTGGATAATGCTATGAAGACTAACTTTTAAAACTAATTTTTTTAAATTATATAATACTATTAATGATTGAATTATTAATTAAAAGTTAATTAACATGTTTATTTTTTATTAACGACATAATTGACAAATTTGGTCAAAAAATTTAATCTACCGAGCGTTTCTCATTTGAATATCCAATGTTCTAACATGCATCAATGCGCCTGTCTTACATCATCCGTATCATGTATGCCAGTTGCAGTATGGCGAATGGCTATATATACTATATCACTTTTGCCTCTCACAGCGCTCATCCCTTCTCAAACTCACAATTGTTTCGGGCTTGCTGCGCAGTGGGTTGCTAAGCCAATTAATTACAAATTAATTAATGGCTACTTCCACGCCCGCCATTATTAAGCTCTGCAGCCTTCTCCTCCTTTTAGTTTTAGTTTGGGGTGTTTTCGAACAACCCAAAACTTGCGAAGGCGGTGAGTCCTTTGCTTGCAACACAAAAGATGCGGCGACCAAGGACTTGCCATTTTGCCGTGCGACATTGCCCGTGCAAGACAGAGTGAGGGACCTTCTCGGAAGGTTGACATTGCAAGAGAAGGTTAAGCTGCTGGTGAACACTGCTCTGCCTGTCCCTCGCCTTGGCATCAAGGGCTACGAGTGGTGGTCCGAGGCACTTCACGGCGTTTCCAATGTGGGCCCCGGGACTAAGTTTGGTGGGGTCTTCCCTGGTGCCACTAGCTTCCCTCAAGTCATCACAACCGCCGCTTCCTTCAATGCTTCTTTGTGGGAAGCCATCGGACGGGTGAGTTGGTTTTCTATTTTTAATACTCTTGTCTCGATTAATTTTAGTTCGTTCGGTAATATTGAAAAAATCTTTGAAGAGTGTAAAAAAAGGCTTGCGCTTTTGGCTTTTGGGCTGTGTGGCAAGCAGCTTTTGGTTCTTTTCTTTTCTTTTTGTTTTTTTGTTTCTTAAGCATTTTTGTTTCTGTTGGATAGAAATCGAAAAATTGATATCAGAAATATAGATGCTCGATTACCGTCACTTTATACGAAGTGTTATGTAAAAATTTGAGATTTCACCAAAAAAATTAATTGGCAATATAAGTTTAACTTATTTAAAACCCTATGCAAGATTATGAGATTCATTCTCAAAGCCAAAGGTCCTACCATGTTTGGTATATGCATCTGTTATTAAACCAAAATCCAGAACCCAAGATTAGCAATAAAAGAGAGTGACGAATATCCGGGAAAGCAGTATAGTGACATCCTACGTAAAACAAAACTGAGATTACAGAGTGTGTGAACGTATGTCACATATACGCAGAGTATTGTTCCACTTTAATTATTTTCTCATAATTATAAAATATTGAAAAGACAGATTTATGGTGCGATATTAACTAAGATTAGCTTCATGAAGGGCAAGCAAGTTGTATAAACACAAGTTGCTTATTTATTCTTACGTCTCAACTATCAAGCTATTTACTGTAAATTCATTAACATAAAATGGAGGTTAAAATGAAAGAAAACTTGACAAGATCGTCTGATCACATGATCAGTTAAAAACACGCAATAAAGAGTGGTAACTTGTGCATTGAGGCTCATGCATGCGTGAGATCGGATAATATTTAAATGCAAACAATGCTTCTTTTTTTTTTGTCCTAATAAAATTTTTCTCGGTTGAGATATGGGATATATTAACAAGCGGGGTTACAAAGGTAGGTCAACTACTTTATACTTTTTAGATTGCCCATGCCCATGCCCATGCCATGGTGCAGAAGCTGTAAGGCATAAAATTTATGTTTCATCCAGATCGAGTACTGGTGCTGGTACTCAATTGGATGAGTAATTTTTCTCAACCTAGATCATGACAAGTATTCCAATGAAAAATCGTAACTAGCGTGCGTCTTCTAGCATGAGTAGGTATATTTATATGTATGATGTATGCATGGTGCAGGTCGTGTCAGACGAAGCAAGAGCAATGTACAATGGGGGTGTGGCTGGCCTTACGTATTGGAGCCCAAATGTGAACATACTGAGAGACCCACGGTGGGGCCGCGCACAAGAGACTCCCGGTGAAGACCCAACCGTAGTGGGTAGATATGCTGCCAGCTACGTTAGGGGGTTGCAGGGAGATGACGGTAACCGGTTGAAGGTGGCGGCTTGTTGTAAGCACTTCACCGCTTATGACCTCGACAACTGGAACGGAGTTGATCGTTTTCACTTTAATGCTAGGGTAAGTACGAACGCAATTGCTAAAAACATCGCATATGCATTTATGGAGTATTCGTATGTACATAAAGCTTCTTTAATGGGATAAATACTTATAATGAAATTGGTGCATGCGTTCGTTTTTCTTTTTCACGTAATGAGAAAAATAGAGTGAAAGCTTATTATAGTTGACTGTTCTCCTTAAATGACGGCCCATTGTTTAGTTAAAGTATTTCATACTTAACTCTAGCATGTTTAATTGAAGTTATTTGGTAATATAATAATTTAGGGTAGCAGTTATATGTGTGTGTATATATTTATATCTATATGACTCACATGTCATCACTAAGTTGGTGATCCACTCTTGGAAATTTATGGCCATGCGCATGTGACTACGAAATGAGACTTGGGAGTCTGCTGCCACCCTGCACCTGCAGCCACTTTTAATACTTATTAACTGCCCAACGACCCGATCCCACTATGAGGAGAAGACAGACTCTCATGGCATACATAAAACGCTATTGTGGTATTCTCACGTCAATCATACAACATATGTCACATGCATGTAAGTTTTTCAGTATAAGACGTTGTGTGATAAGCAATCACCTCAAAAGTTACTCTCCACCACGAGTGCACTTCTATCCTCCCAAAGTATCTTTCTCAAGTTTATGTTTTAACTCTGTCTTTTAGATTTGATTTGGTTCACTGTAGCCTGTATTATATATTATCAAACTGTCGGACAGTATTATATTATACTGCTGGTGGATTTGTGCACAATTTCCGCTAAAGCAATTAGGGCATATGTGTTGCACTGCATATGAGTAATGCTGCAAGCATTACATTTTGATTACTATATACATATTTAGTTTAGAAGGATTATCCTTTCATGTATGCTGCACTTTGTAGAAATTTTCATCACGTGCGGGTGAAACACTATTGTCGAGTGCATGTTTGGGTTGCACTGCATGTTTGAAATTGGACAATGCATTGCATTTGGAATTGGCAGGTGAGCAAGCAGGACATGGAGGACACATTCGATGTGCCTTTCAGGATGTGCGTCAAGGAAGGAAAGGTGGCTAGTGTCATGTGTTCTTACAATCAGGTCAATGGTGTCCCTACCTGTGCCGACCCTAATCTCCTAAAAAAAACTGTACGCGGCGCATGGCGCCTCGACGGGTAATTAATCGCCATTACTTAACTAATTAACTAAGCACCATCATGCCATTTTGATTTAATCGAAATATTCCGTGGCAGCTACATTGTGTCTGATTGCGACTCAGTGGGGGTGTTCTATAATAGCCAACACTACACCTCAACGCCGGAAGAAGCCGCTGCCGATGCCATTAAAGCAGGTTTGGATTTAGACTGTGGGCCATTCCTGGCCGTGCACTCGGAGGAAGCAGTGAACAAGGGGTTGTTGAAGGAGGTTGACATCAACAATGCATTGGTAAATACTGTGACAGTCCAAATGAGACTCGGGATGTTTGATGGAGACCGCGGGTTCTATGCCAGATTGGGCCCCAAAGACGTATGCAGCCCACCTCATCAGGAACTTGCCCTTGAGGCCGCCGAGCAAGGCATCGTCCTCCTCAAGAATCACGGGCCATCGCTCCCTTTGTCCACCCATCGTCACCGCACTGTTGCTGTCATCGGCCCCAATTCTGATGTTACTCTCACTATGATTGGCAACTATGCCGGTAGGCATTGCACTAACAGAAAGGGGAATAATAAATAAAAACATGCGACCATGTCACTTGTCCCATTATACGATATCTTAACGTGTAATACAATACTTAAATTTTCTGAATTGTTACAATTTGATTACTGCTAGGTGTGGCATGTGGATACACTACGCCCCTGCAAGGGCTTGGGAATTTTGCAAGGACAATTCACCGGGCGGGTTGTGCGGACGTCGCTTGTGCCAACGACACGCTATTCGAAGCAGCCATCGACGCGTCCCGGGAAGCGGATGCGAGTGTTCTGGTGATGGGGCTTGATCAGTCCATTGAGGCTGAATTCAGAGACCGAGCTGGGCTGCTTTTACCTGGACGACAGCAAGACCTCATATCAAAGGTCGCTGCAGCATCCAAAGGCCCAACTATTCTGGTATTGATGTCTGGTGGCTCAATTGACGCATCTTTTGCTAACAATGACCCGCGCATCGCTGGAATTGTATGGGCCGGCTACCCGGGCCAAGCTGGTGGAGCAGCCATTGCTCGTGTTTTGTTTGGAGTCACAAACCCAGGTCCAGCCACGAGCCTTTGAATATTTCTCTTTTGTTTTCGACTTCGGAACTGTTATCAACAGTCCAAAAAGATCATCATTCATTTCCTAATGTACGCTTGTCAATCCAAATCTCAGGAGGAAAGCTTCCTATGACGTGGTACCCAGAGGAGTATCTTAACAATTTGGCAATGACATCGATGGACATGAGGTCAAGCCCATCAAAAGGGTACCCGGGAAGAACCTATAGATTCTACAGAGGGCCAGTGGTGTACCCATTTGGGCACGGATTGAGCTACACCAAATTTGTTCTTAGCATAGCAGCCGGCACCGCACCCACTGTGGTTGGAATCCAGCTTGATGGCCGGCATCGCGCCTCTCAAAACACAACCGCAACCATTGATTCGGACAATGTCAAGGCGATCCGAGTAACGCATGCAAAGTGCAACAAGGTTTCAGTGGGTTTTGAGGTTGACGTGAGAAATGTGGGTAACAGAGACGGGTCTCACGCTTTGCTAGTGTTCTCTACCCCTCCAGCACAGGACTGGGCACCTCACAAGCAGCTGGTTACCTTTGAGAAAGTGTATGTTCCGGCCAGGGCTCAACGGCGGGTGCGAATCAACATTCATGTGTGCAAGTCCCTTAGCGTGGTGGACAGGTTTGGAATTCGAAGAATTCCAATGGGACAACACAATCTTCACATCGGTGACCTCATGCACTCTATCTCCCTCAAACCCGCCAGTTCATTAGGGTTGGGAGTCATCAAATCTTAATTGCAAACGCAACCATTCTTTGCGACGCAGAAGCATGCGCGTGCATACACAACTTATAAGAGGAGAAGAAAGCAATCCGGATACATGTATGTTATTTTTGGTTGGTTACCAATCTTGATATATGTTTCAAGTTGATTGATCATTGTACAATGATTCGTGATGCAAATGTACTTAATTTTTAAACTGGAAATTGATTCATGGATTAAGCAAGTAAATGTAAAATTAAGTCTCCTAGTTACTTGATATAACATGGATTTGGAGAGTGTATAATCTTGTCCTTCTCTCGTCATTTGATTATTATAAGGATAACATCTTACCGTACCTTAATGGTTGGTTATAAGAGAAAATTGTGAGTTGGTTGATTTTTGACAACATCATCCTTTGTTCATTAGACTTTAAAAAAAAAAAAATCAAAATCAAAATCAAAAGGGATCATTGTAGTTCAAAATTTTCAAAAAAGTTCTATTACAAAGTTCATCAAAATTATATTTACGTAAGTGAGAGATTTTGGATAGTTTTTTTTTTTTTATTTTGGATAGTTTTTTTTGCTAACTATATAGTTGACTCACCAATACATGCAAATGCATATTGCAAAATTCTAAACTCGAGCAGCATTATAGCCTAACCATCACCCGCGCGCACAAGCCCCCCTGCATGTTCTTGCTACGTTCATGTAGGGTGATCAGGCTTGGGCAAACACATCCGTTTTAAGAAGGGCAATTTAAAGGTCATCAATCATGCGAAATTTGTATGTGTACATAGAACATGAGGTTATACATTTTGTGTTATGATATATGTGCAAAACAATGTTGATTTTGTAGAAATTATACATTTTGTGTCATGATATATCTGCAAAACAATGTTGGTTTTGTGGAAATTATCAGAAAGATGGGCTAAAGACCCACTTCCAACAACACCGATATTGTCACTAACTTGGTAATTACCACGTGGAGC
Organism: Pyrus x bretschneideri; assembly: GCF_019419815.1. Taxonomy (NCBI): domain Eukaryota; kingdom Viridiplantae; phylum Streptophyta; class Magnoliopsida; order Rosales; family Rosaceae; genus Pyrus; species Pyrus x bretschneideri. The sequence goes on from NW_025999557.1 coordinate 5,995,033, forward strand.
CAAGGAGATTCATCCTGCATGCAAGGTCAAGGGACCCACCATCATCGCGCGGGGCCAAGGGGACCCACCCATCCCATGACAGAAGATCCACACATCAGCAACAACATGGAGCCAAGGAGACTCACCCTATATGCGGGACTAAGGGCACCATCATCGCGCGGGGCCAAGGTGACCTACGCATCACATGGCAGTACTGGCCCGCTCCCTAGCTCTGATACCAGGTAGAAATTATCAAAGAGACGGGCCAAAGGCCCACTTCCAACAACACCGATATTGTCCCTAACTTGGTAATTACCACCTGCACAATCCGTCAAGTGTAAGGTTTTACCACAAAAAACCTCGATGTTAGTTAGAGTGGAGTAATTCTATTTAAATTGCTTTTCTCGTTTCCCTCTAGCCGATGTGGGATTCAACAGATTTGTTCGACTATGAGAATATATTTCTTAATACCCTTCGACATATATTATGACACTAAAAAACCTCTGGTCGAAGCAAAGCTCGGGGGTTTTCTCCAAAATGAGAGTGCTTCTGTGAGACCTTCAATTTCCAGCATCTCCGGTGGCACCGTGTCACATCCAGGCCCGGGACGGATCACTTCCCGAGCCCGCTCCACCACCGTAGCACGATATTGTCTGCTTTGGGCTTACCATTCCCTCACGGTTTTGTTTTTGGGAACTCACGAGCAACTTCCCAGTGGGTCACCCATCATGGGATTGCTCTAGCCCCCTTCTCGCTTAACTTCGGAGTTCTGACGGAACCCGAAGCCAGTGAGCTCCCAAAAGGCCTCGTGCTAGGTAGGAATGAGAATATACATATAAGGATCACTCCCCTGGGTGATGTGGGATGTCACAATCCACCCCCCTTAGGGGCCCGACGTCCTCATCGGCACACCACGACCAGGGTTAGGCTCTGATACTAAATTGTCACATCCCGGCCTCGGGGCGGATCACTTCCCGAGCCCGCTCCACCACCGTAGCACGATATTGTCCGCTTTGGGCTTACCATTCCCTCATGGTTTTGTTTTTGGGAACTCACGAGTAACTTCCCAATGGGTCACCCATCATAGGATTGCTCTAGCCCCCTTCTCGCTTAACTTCGGAGTTCCGACAGAACCCGAAGCCAGTGAGCTCCCAAAAGGCCTCGTGCTAGGTAGGAATGAGAATATACATATAAGGATCACTCCCCTGGGTGATGTGAGATGTCACACACCGGCCCTAGCTTCAGCTGGGATCGGTTGCTGTGTCCTTTTCTCCCTTTTCTCCTTCTTCTCTCCCCACAATTCGAGCTTTCCTATTTCTCCAAATCCGTGGGTTTTCCTCTTCCTGGTTCTTCCTTGCTTCGTTTTTCAGCATGTCTTCTATGGAGTTCGTGTCTAGAGTTCCGGCACTTTCATCGACTCGGGTGTTTTCAACACCACCACGTTCTCTTCTGTGTCTGCCGTTTTCGGCAGTGTTGCTCGGGAATTTTTCTGAGCTTCAATATGGTGATTGGCTTATGTCGCTTGGATGCCGTACCTCTTGCTTATGGTTGTGCACATGAGGAGTCAGTGAAGGAGATGATTGGCGACGGTCAGAGAATTGGCTGGTTGGAAGTTACTTAAATCGACGATGGAGAAGGCAGTGGGTGTTTCTCGGATGTTCTCTTGTTTTGAGCTTTTGGGCTCATTTTCTGTTTCTATTGTTTTTTCTTTCTGTTTAGACCTTTTTGGTTGTGTATAGATGTTGTTGGGCCTATGTATGTATGTAAGTTTGTGTATTAGTGTGTTTGGTTGGAATAAAATCTTCTCTTTGACCAAAAAAAAAAAGAAAAAAAACCTTTGGTCGATGGCCTCTATGAATAGAAACAAATGAAGCTACAGGTTATAGCTATCATCTACAAATATAAGAATGCCATTTTTTGAAACTGTATAGCATATCCTCCTGTATGGAAAATCATGACCGTTCATCATATATCGTGTGGTCAGAAATGATTTAAAATTTAAAATTAAATATAAATAATATCTAATAAAAACTGAGTGTTTAATATACAATGAACGATCATAATCACGGAATTTTCTAAATCCCAAGAAAAGGATCGGCGAGAATACTTTTCTCTTCCATATCACGTTTCATCTGAATTCTCGCATGAGCTGTAAGCGTGTAACTTGGAAACCAGAAAACTGAAAATTTAGTTATAATATATAAAGTGTGTACATTTCCAAATAGGTATCTAGGTAGCTAGAAGTTGGCTTACTATGTAGACCAACTCATCAAAGTGATCCTGCTCCCGCCACTGCGGACAATCATATGTTGCATGTGCTCCTAGCTGATGCCTGATGATGTGCATAATTACGCACAAAGCCCTCTGCGCTGACTGATGACTGATGACTAGGCAGCAAATACATGTGCAATATCTCAGCTGGCCAAGACAAAAACAAACCGTAACAGCTGGTGTGGCAATGGATCTCCTTCACACACACACACACAAAGGAAGATTTTAAGGAAATGGATTCCTATTTTTTTTTTTTTTTAAATAGAAACATCCTTTTAATCGTTAGATTTAATTTTAATGAAATCTTGTGGTTGAAATTCTGTAGTCTGTGATTTAATCTCAGCTATAGAATTTCATTAAAGTCAAATCTAATGATCAAAAGGGTGTTCCCATTTTTTTTGAAAAATAAGAATTCCTTTTCTTAAAGTACCGTGTATGTATATGTGTGTGTGTATATATATATATATATATTGTGTATGGAGTAAGATTTTTTCTTTTCCAAATCTCTATTCATTTTCTTTCCTTCTCTCTCATTTTTCTCTTTTTATAAAAAGTCAATATAAAATATTAACGTGATTTAATCGTAAGTGTTTAAATAGAATAGGACTAGAAGAGGGGTAAAATGAAAGAGGAGAGATTCCTAATTCGTTGTGTATATATATCATGGACATAATGAGGGAGGAGAGTACCCAACCATTTACCAAATTACCAATACCACATCCACATCCAACATCGAAATTCCAAACAAACAGAGCCCAAGTATATGCACGTATATCTAATCATATGATGATGAGAGAAAAAAGACCCCACATAATTCCCACATAGAGAGAGAGAGAGAGAGAGAGAGAGAGAGAGAGAGAGAGAGAGAGAGAGAGAGAGAAGAACAAGCCCTTAATTCAATATTGTTTTTTTGTTTTGTTTCCGTTGCCTTGTTTTTTGGGGGTTAAAGATTTAATCAGTTTACAGTTTCAGGGACTCATATATACTTGCACCTCTCAAACTCCTTGGCATTGCAACAACAATGTACACTAAAAGCATAGCAGTTAATGTAGGGTGGATTGTCTTGATGGTTAAAGTTTTTTTGTTTATCTCCTTGTGTCTTAGATTTAAACCTTCTACTCTTAACATAAGATTAGTGTATACAATTACAAAAGGGGTGTGATATCCACACATCCCATTTTACTTCTCACACATCCCATTTTACTTCTCACACACCCTCCTAAGTTTCAGCTGTCGGATCGGATGAATTGAAGAATATCAACGGATATAAATTAACAAAGGGTGTGTGAGGAGTAATTTGAGGTGTGTGGATAACACATCCCTTACAAAAAATCGCAATAGGGTGCTTGAAGCACAAGCCATCATAAGGCTTCTAGCATTTTGCATACTACTATTTACGAAGTGAACTTCTTATCTTCCAACTTGTTGCTGAATATGGCTAGGTCTGACCATTTTCGGAATATAAAGTGAAATTCGTTGAAAGTATAATAGAATGAAGCTCATGAGTTTTAATGCCTTTGTTGTTTTTCAAGATTTGGCGGCAATGCCCTTGTTATTCGAAATCGCTATAGTATTCTTGTTATTACAGGGGATAGAGAACTTGGGTTTTAATAATACTCTAACCGATGGCAAATTTAAGATTCGAACTTTGGGACTTTTTATTGTTAAAGGTTCAAGTTTTTTATATAGAAACAAAACGTAAAGTGTGTAAAACAATTTCAGTTAATTCACTGAGACATTTTATGAAACACTAGTTAGGGGGTATTCTATTAATTATCAGGTGAACCATGTTGTGCACATATTATTAGACATCAACATCTACCAAATCTATCCGATGAGTGGTATTGAGAGCACTTGTGGCGCAGTGAGAAACGAGGGTAGCATGATTGACAAGTGTCAAATTTAAAAGTATACATAGAAATCAAACAGTATTATGGAGTCCAAATATAGAGTAAACTTTGAATTTGGTTGATAATAATATGAATAATCTCCATCGCAACTCCAAGATCGTCCTTTACAAGGGAGTGAAACCCTAATTCTAGTAGTAATTAGAAATCTAATAATAAAGAAAACATAATAGAAAATCATATTAACTAGAAAATAAACTTTGAGCTTTTCCTTCTCCCTTTCTTGAAATTTCATATACTTTGTCCCTCAAATTCTCAACCCACAACAATATTAAGATTTGTTAATCTCTCTGTTCACTTTAATTTTTTACTAAATTTTTAAATTTTTATATATTTTGCTCTCCAAATTCCCAATCCATGCTTCTTATTTTGTTTAGAAAATACACAATCAATTATATATTGACCTGGTGTGATGCTAAAGAGACCGGTTGCTTGAGCCATACTTTGAGACTACATGATGATTAGCAGTTAATGATTGGACTACTTCTTTAAATCATTAAAAAATGAATTCAATCATCAACCATCACATTATGTGGTCTACAAAATATGGTCTCCCTACTTGCCTTTTCCCTTCAGAAGTTAATTTCAAGTTTTCAACATAGAAAAAAAAGAACATTTAGTGCCTCAAAAAGTTTGATCTCACAACTCCAAGCATGAATTATATTCTCTCGTAAATACTATCCATTTTTTTTGACATTTATGTGATGCCCCCTACCTAAAATTCTAGCTCCGCTACTGCTCTAAAGGACATTCACATGCGTTTTTCCCGAATTTCAAGTGGTCTTGAGAACACCTTAATCCCAATGTTCATCTGCGCTTACTCAAACTGTTGAAGGCCAAGCTCTTGTTGATAGAATGCAATAAATCTTAACTAAGGGAATTTGGTGTTTTAAAGGGCATCCTTGATGTTGTTTGGGTGCGTGCTTCATTTCATGCATGGAAAATTCATATATCTGTATTCGATATCTAAAGATGGCCGACGTCTCAATTTTAGATATTACATTCCACCATGTGTTCTTGGGAGGTTGATTGTTGTGGATATTAACTTGTGTTTGGCAATCTTCTATACAAATTAAAGTAATTGGATACATTCTCTTCCTCCATAAGTTCGTTTAACTTGGTTGTGAGATTTTTCTGATTCTATGTGTCCTACAAGCTTTTCTTTGTAATTTCTTATGTATATTAAAAATACAAAAGTTATATATACATGTGACTTTGGAAGGAATTTGTATTCTTTAAGTTGAGTAATATTTAAAGGACGACTAATTAGCTTTTGCAAAGGCTGATGGATGCAGTGGGGCGGGGTGGGGTGGGCTCAATCGAAAGAAATTCCAAAGGCAAGTCTTTTGATCCATACCCACTTCTGCACATGTTGTTTGTTCCCAGTTATTGGATCAAGCTTTTAGCTTTTCTCATTCTACCATCCTTTTATCTAATTATTAAGCATATTTTCAACCATTTGTGCCATAATCTATATGTTTTGTTTCGGGATCTAATCACCTACTATCGCAACAGTGGAAAGCTAACCAAAATTTGAAACTGATTTTAATCACATTTGATTCATGAAATTGGACAAATAATGGAATTATCAAATTGATTGCATGACCCATATTCATGGACTAAATTGATGAATTTTATATTTCAAAGATCGTTTTAACAGCAATGCCTTATTTCAAAAATCAGGCATGATAAAAACCCTTTTAGAATTAATTTAAAATTTTATGTTATGATCTTTATCAGCTAATATGCAAAAATGTTCAGTTTGTCACACGTTCTTACGATGGAGTTGACTTTTTTTTCTTCTAATTTCACTACGTTGTTCAAAGATACCGATGGACCATTTCACAGGAAGGCACCGTCAAAGCATAGAATCGTCAAAAATGAAACGAAAATTGCAGAAAATGATAAGAAACTTGAGTTTTGCCTCGACTGTAGCAGTGAGTGCAACTTAATTAAATATGAGACCAGACTAAAAGTTAAAATTGAAAATTTTGAGGTACCCTACACTTCCAATGTCAGGTTTTTTTGGTTTACATCTCTCCAATGACATTTCTTGAACTAGCTAATTATTAAGTTTGTTGCTTTTTTTGGTTTTTAGAAAATCCCTCGACGGTATGAGGGGAATTTTATTGATACCGAAAAAAAAAAAAGTTTGTTGCTTTAATTATGTACTAATTTTGTAAAACTAATTATCAATTTCCAATTCAGAAAAATGACATGGTTTAAATGCCAAATATTTTGATGTCTTAGAGTATCTCTAATAGCAATGTCAAATGTAAGTTTGAAGACTTGTGTGGCAATATCAAATTTCATTTTGTTCCAACTCATACATTTTTGTTTGGCAAATGGAGTTTTACCACAGTGGTAGAAAACAATAATGTATATGCATTTTGGTGCGAATCAGTTCTCATTGAACCCTTGAGGCATATTTCACATCTCCTTTAAAAATGGTCTAAAGCTATTATTTGTCCAAACAAAAAAAACCATCAGTTTTTTTTTCTTATTCAATTAATATTTGTATGATCCACTCTTCAAAACAAATTAATCAAACTAGTTTTCATGTATGACTGGTGTATATATTTAAAAAATTAACATCAAATTTCTCATATTTGAAAATTATCAGCACGCAATCTCTATGCCAATCAATATTGAATTAGCATATCGATTGGGGGTTCTATACTTTTATCAACCTTAAAATTTTATGACATGACATTTTTATTTCACTTAGAATTTGACATCTTTTTTGAGATCCTAATGAGTGTTTGATAGAAGTAAGAACCTGTAATTTCGGGCGATATATTAGTTTGAAAGCATTACAACAATTAATTAATCTGTATATTATAGTTAATCTTACGTAGCTATCAAGTTTTCTGGTAGCTAGCTGGCTACTTGTTAATTTTATTCATCAAGAAAGAATACATATGTTATTTTCTTACGCATGCATCACATTGTTGAGGGATGTGTGTAGTTTAACGGCTTGGTTCATGAACCGTGCCTTAAAATATCGAAAGCACCTTTGATTGAAGTCACTAGTGTTTACATATAAACTTGGATTAATTTAAATTAATTGGAGACTTGTCAACCTATATAACCAACTCTTGTTCGTTTCAAGCGTGGTGGGTGTAAGGGAATTATAATCAGGGTTGAGATGAAAACATAGAACTCAAAAGCTGCAATATATTTAAAAGAAATAAAAATTTACATATATTAGTAAATCAGTAAGGGAATTATAATCAGAGTTGAGATGAAAACATAGAACTCAAAAGCTGCAATATATTTAAAAGAAATAAAAATTTACATATATTAGTAAATCTCGTGAGTTCAAAATTCAAATAAATGTATTGTATTTAAAATAGAAATAAAAATGGAATGGGTGACATTATTAGATAGCAACTTTTGAGCAGAGCAACAAGCAAGAGTCACACCACCACCACCACCACTGAGAGTGTCTGAGAGGATGTGTCTGAGTCTCTGAGAGAGTGTGTCTAAGCATTTCCAACCCAACCCACTCCAATCCCAATTAGGCTGGCTTTGTTGGCCATTTTCACTCATCAAGCGAATAAACCAAGAGAACTGGTTAACGTCGTCATAAAGCTGCACGTCTTTGCACATGGGACTGGGACGGACGGATACCTTCTTCCCACGTGAAATGTCATCCACAAGACACGTGCGTCCCTCTCTTCTGCAGCTGCACAGCACAGGGTTATATATTTAGCTTAGGGAAAGCCGAAAGCCTCTCATTGGATGAATTCACCCACTAATCTCATAGTTAATTAATTAATCATCATCACTGTAAAAAAATAATAATAATAATGCCGTCAAATTGAGCAAAGTGCAAGAAGCTTAATTATCCATGTTTAGGAGAATATTTAGGAGCTCACGTCACATATTGCCCCCTTGGACACAAACATGTCTTTGAGAATGGGATCGAGCGTTTCCAATAAATTAACTAGTACACAATTTTAATCAAGTTTCTTTGTTTAAGGATTCAATCCCTGTATTATATAAACTTTCAGTACTAAAGATTGGAAAGAGAGATCGATCCCCTACTTTTCTCCTTGCATGACGATGCTAGGTATTGCTGCTTCTCTCTCTATTCTCCCTTTTAACAAGGATTCATCTTCATCTTCTTGGAAGCACTAATTCATACAATAATTAATAGCTGAGGTGGGAATTCATTTTCTGGAAAGCAGCATATATAATGGAATTCTATACTTATATATAGTCGAATATCGAATAAGTTCCTCACGTTTACCTTTTTTCCTGCTTTCTTTACTGACTACTTAGGGGAATGTTTTAAGCCAACGGATAAGAATCTTACCTATGTATGTGCTTAGATCTATGTATCTATAAGACTTCATGCGTGTTTCCACCAAGGAACAAGAGCTTGAATCTGAAGATAATGTTTTAAGCCAGTCACGAAATGTCATGTAGAAATGTTAAAACACATGACAACATGTAAAAGTTCTGAAATATCGTCACTTTAATGTCCCGTTGCATGTAATTAAGTCACTCTTCTACCAAAATATACATGCAAACCAATAAATGCAAGTATTAGTGATATATATATATATATATATATGTATATATATATGTGTACATATGCAAGTATTTGGGATCTCACAAATAATTTTATTTGAGGGACACATTGTGATGGGCATTATGTAACTTTTTAACGATCCAAATCATCTATATTTTAGTACATTATTCATGATCATCCTTGCAAAAACTTAGACAAATCCAAAACCGTTAAGCCACATTCATTTGTAGTGAATAGATGAATTCTTCAAAGAAGCACTAAAATGGCTACCTTCTAATTAAGTGGTCAAATGATTTGGATTTTGATGAATCTTTGCAAGAATGATTTATGAATTAAGATATGAACATTCAATAGTTAGATCGTCACTCATCATAAATTCAGTCCAACAAGATAGATATGTTATAGAGTATATAACTTCGATCATAAGGATCAATTTCTAATCACATAGCTTCATAATAATTCTATAAAGCTTTTGCATAATTTCCTTCAGAGTGAGCAGACATCTTTTATTGCATGTTGTCATTAAATTCAAAAAATCTTCATTCTAGAAACGTAAATGAGATTTTCATCTCATACGGCTCCTTCTTTATGCGCATAATGATAATAATACATGGAATAAAAAATAAATAAAATATCCTCCTTATAAACTAAAGGGGGCAGAAGTGATAGTGGGCTGGTTTGGTATTGTTATGCTTTGAAAAAAAACTGATTCTGCTGTGTTGTGAGAATAAGCTCATTTTTGCTGCTTCACGTTTTCATCTTTTTTTCATCCAAAACTGTGAAAATAAGTTGTTTTTAAGTGTTTACCAAACACCTTTATGAGCTCAACTTTTTTTTATATACCCACTTTTTATAAAAGTACTTCAGTACCAAACAAGTACTTACAATCCACTTTGACTCATTTTTATAGTTTACAGGCTTTTGTATTACCTCTTCTCATTGAAATAGGATCCACACAAGGAAAAACGCTTGTCATTCGTTGATTATTAGAGGCATCTCAAAAACGTTCAGGTCGAAATATGATTTTCAAATTAAGTTCCGAATTAGTAGATGTTGCCAACGGGAGTAACGATGCTTTGGGTCGTTTATCAATATCAGTAATTTCAAGTACGGTTCTATGGGAAGGAATTTACCCCACTATTCCAACCGGGGAGAACAGGCCGTTCAACAAGGGTTATCTACATATCTACATGCATGTCCTTCGTTACAAGCAGAGGGAAATGGCAGAAAACAAAAGTTTCCAAGACCTTGCCACCCTGCCTCACCCTGACATACAAATGATGAGATCCTTTCCTCCTTTTCAGAACGTACGTACTACGTAGAGTGGACACGGCATGTGTTCGAACAGAACACAAACGGGGTACTACTTTCATACAGATTAAAAAAAAAAACAACATATTTTTCGCATATATTCATGATATATATACTTGAGAGCAGTAACCTAAACTCCATAAAATTGAACTACCTCCCTCCCTCCTAGTCCTAGCTAGATTTCTCTCTTCTGTTTCCTCCAAAGAGTCCAGCTGATAGACAGATGGGAAAAAGAGACAGAGATAATACTCTAATATATAGAATCCCAATTTGTTATATATAAAATTTAAAAAAAAAAATATATATATATATATATATATATATATATATATATATTCCTCAAGGCTCCAACGCCAGAAAATGAAAATGATCGGCCTGAAATAATTCACTTACCATATTACAATACCAAACCGAATTAAAATATATTAGAGACAAGACACGTAGTAATTAATTAATACGTAGGCAGCTAGCTCACAACAGATTGACGTACATGCAAATGCAACAATATCGATCGATCATGTATTGATGGCTTGTACCTAAATGGGCCGTCTCATCAAGTTATAAGGAAGGAAGAAGTTTCCCAAGGTTTACAAGCTGGAATTCTAAATTCTTAGCTGTACAACGACGCGTCGCAGCCATCTCATATCTCATATCTCTGTGTGTGAATATCGGAAGAAACCAAACCTCTTGGCCTGGCTTTGCCTTGTAGACCTGCGTGAGTCCAAAATGGTCCCTAACCTATGGGAGCAAGAGCAACAAATTTATCCTCCATTATTGTCTAGTATGTCTCCATCCCATAATAATCTCATTCGAACAGGAAATTTTAGTATTTCATCAATCATATATATCCTCCATTCTTAATATTAATTACATCATCGACAATTATATTTTAACAAACAAAACGATTTTATTGACCTTGTATTTATTTCAAGGCACTTTATTGAAACAAAGCTTCAAGCACCTTACATGTATTTTAGGGCTCGTTTGGTAACCATTTTGTTTTTCATTTTTTATTTTCATTTTTGTGTTAGAGATATAAGAGAAATACATGCATGAGAGAAATGAGGGATATAGAAGAGTTACTAATGAGGGTATGGGAAATGTTTAATCCAAAATAAACTTATAAGGAAAAGCACACAAAATGAAAATAAAAAATGAAAAACGTTTGAAGTTATTAGTTTCACTTTCAAAATTTTGTTTTCATTCATTATTTATTTATTTTCGTGTTTCACACTATTGTTCTTTATCCTTCCTTTCTCCCATACATATACTTCATTTGTATCTCAAACACAACGTTTGAAAACTAAAACGAAAATAAAATGGTTATCAAACATGACCTTTAATTTTTTGAACAACGCAAACTATGAGGCATATAATCCTCATGCTAATAGCCAATGAGAAGGACTCTATTAGTTAAATATAATTATTGTACATGAAATTAATTAAGAATATCTGTCGAATTTTAATTAGTTTGGTTCATATAATTTTGGTGAGTTACAGAAATGAGCATGATTATTAAGTTATATATATTGCAAGAGATATCGGCATACACAATAGAGAAAGATGAATGCTATGCTAGTAATTAAGAAATGAAGGGGTGCATTAATTCGTTTATGATTTTGAGTTTATTAATTTATTGCCTGCAGGGATTTGGGGCGAATTATATATTCCTATAATGGATTAATATAAGCTGCCGTTGCTATCTGTATTCTGTTATATGAAGTTGGGGTGGGGATCATGTGCGATATTAAAACGATTGATCCTACAACAGACACTATATAACCACACACACAGAGAGTAAATAGATATAATACAAATTCAGAGCTAGTCACACACACACACTCACACACAAGGATTATTATATGATATGTTGTTAGAGAGACCATTTACTTGAATTATATTTTGTAAACTAAATAATATAATGGTAAATAATTAAAAAAAAAATTCAACTATCAACCACCATATCATGTGAACTAAAAATATAATCTCTCTTACAATGTCTTATTATATATATCCAACTCCAACGCCAATAATGTATTGAAAATGGTACCAAAGGAAAGGAGGGCATTGCCATCACCATCGTGGTGGTGGCGGCAGCAACTAGCAAGCATTGTTCAAGAGTCTGGCTGATCTGGACACCGGCAGTGGTCCTTGAAACGTGGGACCCAGCACGAGGAAATGACACGTGGACAGTGGGCTTAGAGGATCACAGGGTGAGGTGGCCAAGAGAATGGTAGGAAAGGAACGAATGAGTTTCGTGAGGGTAAATAGGGTTTGGAGTTTGGTGGGGGCACGGCGCTCCCCACTTCTCCAGACTCCAGGCAGCCGCACAGGAGAGAGGAAAGGGAAAGGAGGGAAAAGTTAATTATATAAGCTCATGCTGGCTGATGCTGCTTGCAAGTCGCGATCTATATATCCATCCATATTTCATGTGCATTCATTCATTCACTCAAAGAAATGTGGAATGCGGGTGAAAAATTATAAAAGCAAAGCAAAAGGAAAAGCATGATTCCTGTGCCTTGCAATGCAATGCAAGGGTCACTTTCTCTACTTTCACCCCGGCCTTTAAAATTCCTTGTTTTTCCTTCTAAATATATCAATTTCCTTGTTTGCTTGCTCGCTAGCTTATCATCCAATTGACCCACTTAATTATATTTACTAATCTTCTCTTCCTCAATTTCTCTATTCTTTATAATATCCTATTTATTTTACTGACCGTCAAATCATTAGATTCACTATCTCTCTCTTATTTTTTGAGATTCAATGACAAACTTATCGTATTCTCAATCATCCAATTCGAATAAGGAAAATAATATATTCTTTAACTGGGGATTATGTAAAGAAAAAGGTTGCTACTAATATAAGCTTTTGGTTTATTTTATGAAACTTGCTTAATAAATCAATCGAACATTTGAAATTGCTTTTTGTATTGCTAAAGAAGCATCTTACACTCCGGCCCCCAAAAAAAGAAAGAAAATATCAAAGCATCTCCACATGTCACACTATCCCACACATGTAATGTAATACATTTGGTAGCATTTCTTGAATAATTTGACCACTCATATGAAACAACATATATTTAATTGGTAATAAAAATAACAGATATGCTCTACTTAACGAACCTCTAATCAATTAATCAAAATATTTGAAACTCTAAGCATGTATCAACACGTATTGGAAATTACTTTGCTTTTTTTAATTGTGTAAGATTAAATTAATAGAGTCAATTAACTAATCAAATACTTAACATGTCTATGTTTAGGTGTGGATTCGGAAATGACGTATTTTAATTATACAGTTGATCATAATCCACAAAGCAGCATGAAATTATATGTAAATGGAAGACAAGATGATAATTAATGAAGGAAAACCAATAATCTGAGCAAGTAAATCTTAAAAAAAGGTTTCCTTTATAGGATAAGAGATAAACATGAGTAAAGTAGTGCATTTGGATGCCTTCATTATTCAATTCATTTTGGTTTTCCTTTCTTTTCAAAGATCATTCCCATTTTAACATCATTCACTAATCAATGATTCAAGGCAAATTGTCAAGTAAATCCAATATATTATTACAACGAGCCCATACCTTCTTTTTAATGTTAATGTGAATCAAACATGAAACTTCCATACATTTATAAATTTCTACTTTATTTGCCGATGTATATACCTAAAACATAGACTAGTTAACTTGCGAGGAAGCTAGAAAAAAAAAAAATTTAAATACGAATTAGAACCAAAAAAATAAAAAAATATTTAATTATAATATTTAATTTAAAATTGAGTACAAAATAAAATTATTATGACATTGATCACAATTTAATAAAAGGATAGCAAAAAAAAAAATAGAATAATTACTAAATGAATCAAACCTAATAAAGTGAACTCAGTCCAGTAATAAGTCACAAAATTAGACTTTTATCAAGTTTACTTAAAATTAATTAATAATTCAAGCACGGTTTTTTTAATTTTAATTTTAAAATTTATTAAGTATTTTGAGTATTTATTAATTCATTAGTCGGAGTTTTGGGGGCAAATTTGGTGGTTCCTTATCTTGTGCGGCCAGAAGTCTGAACCCAAGGACCCGTGATTGATCACTGGGTATATCTGGTCGGAATCATGCGGTGACCGGGTGCACCCAGCGTCATTGGTTATCGCAGGGTCGTAGGGTTGAGAGACTTGAGAGAGAATCTAACCACTATGTGCAGTGAGAGGTGTGTGCCTGGTGGCGCCAGCTATTAACTTCAAGGATGAAACCCCTTTTTCTCTCTTTTATTTATTATTAAACTTAATTTTATTTTAATTATCAAGAGTCAAAGCTGGCAATTTCTTTTATTAATAAGAATAATAATAAAAATGAGGGCTCTGTTCTCTCCACCACCTTCTCCCCCCCCCTCTTATATTTACTCACCAAATTTTTGAGCAGATTTTAAATGCTCCTCCTCCTGCTCCTCCCTCTCTCTCCTTCTCTTATCTTCGTACTCTCTTTTTTTTAATTTTTTGCTTCCATATATAAATACACAATTGTCCTTCCTTCCACTCGGCCTTCCCTTCCCTTCCCCTGTTTGGAAGGGAAATATTGCAGAGAGGAAAAGAGGAGAGGAGAGGAGAGGAGAAGGGGTTGATGGTGATTGGTGAAGTCTCTTACAAGAGATTAACAGCAACAATGGCTGCTACTCATTCATCTTCCTGTCTCTCTTCCACTTCCAATGAGAAGAAGCACTGGTGGCTTAGCACCCGAAAGGTATTGCTTTTCATCTTATTTCTTACTTACCACTTGATTCATTCTTTTCTCAATAAAGGCATTCAAATTTTTAGAGACATGAATGTTGATTGCACAGGTTGTTAATGTTTCAACTTTGCTGGTAATATTGATTGCACAGGTTGTGGAAAAGTATATGAAAGACGCCAGAAGCCTGATTGCGACCAACGAACACAGCGAGATCGCATCGGCTGTGGGCCTTCTGGACGCGGCTCTCTCCATCTCCCCCCGCCTCGAGGAAGCCCTCGAACTCAAGGCCAGGTCTCTCCTCTATCTCCGCCGCTTCAAGGAGGTGGCCGATATGCTCCAGGACTACATTCCCAGCCTCAAAATGGCAACCGACGACGCTTCCTCCTCCTCCTCCTCCTCTGGGGGCTCTGACACTTCGTCTCAGCCGCTTTCCCGGGAGCGAGTGAAGCTTCTCTCCTCCAACAGCGGCAACTCGTCCTCCGGGTCGCCGGAGTGGGATCCTTCCTTCAAGTGCTTCTCTGTCTCGGACTTGAAGAAGAAGGTGATGGCAGGCCTCTGTAAAAACGGCGAAAAGGAAGGGCAATGGAGGTAAAGTACAGCCTGTCGGATTGATTGATTGATTGGTTGATTGATGATTGATTGCTTGCTATGCTCTGTTCCATTGGTTTTCCAAATTGGCATTATTTATTTTCAGATCAGCCTTCTTGTTGTGCCTTTACGTTTCACCACTAAATGCACTGCCAACTGTTTTAAATGAAATTCTCGATTTTATATATTTCAAAAGAGAGATCCATTTTAACCGGTTGCGTTGTAACGTTGGTAATGTGTCCCCAGTTTGTAAGTTTTGGTAGACTTTTGTAGTTGACTTGGAATAAAACTTTGTTCTAAGAGTTTTTTTTAACAAATTGGACATGACAAGAATGAAATCCAGTCGTGTTCCAGAAATTTTGACTTCCAAATTTGCAGAGCCAGCTAATCAATTTTTAAAATATACGATTTGCCTAATTGCCGTGTGCCCCACATTATTATTATAAACTTTAATCTTTAGTTAGGTTACCATGTCTTGTTTTTAATTACTTATTATTGCTAATTGCGTTAATTTACCAATTGGCGACACAGGTATTTGGTACTGGGCCAGGCGTGTTGCCACCTCGGCCTAATGGAGGACGCCATGGCTCTCCTCCAGACCGGGAAACGCCTCGCCACTGCCGCATTCCGCCGCCAGAGCATATGCTGGTCCGACGACAGTTTCTCTCTGTCCAGCTTCAATCTCTCCAACGACATGCTCTCTTCCGCCAACGCACCCGCCACGCCTCCTAGGATGTTATCCGAGTCCGAAACCGTTACCCATCTCCTCACCCACATTAAGCTCCTCCTCCGCCGCCGAACTGCCGCAATCGCTGCCCTCGACGCAGGCCTTTACTCCGAGGCTATCCGCCACTTCTCCAAAATTTTGGACGGCCGCCGTGGAGCTCCACAGGGATTCCTGGCAGAGTGCTACATGCAGCGCGCCTCTGCTTTCCGGGCAGCGGGGCGGATTGCCGAGGCTATCGCGGACTGCAATCGGACTCTGGCTCTTGAGCCGAGTTGTATACAAGCATTGGACACGAGAGCCTCACTTTTGGAGACCATCCGGTGTTTGCCGGATTGCCTACATGACCTGGAACACTTGAAGCTTTTGTACAACTCCATCTTGAGGGATCGGAAGCTGCTGGGGCCGGCGTGGAAGCGGCACAACGTGAGGTACAGGGAGATTCCGGGGAGGCTGTGTTTGCTGACGACCAAGATACAGCAATTGAAGCAGAGGGTGGCTTCGGGGGAAACAGGAAATGTGGATTACTATGCTTTGATTGGGTTGCGACGGGGTTGTTCGAGGTCCGAGTTGGAGAGAGCACATTTGCTTCTCTGTTTAAGGCACAAGCCCGATAAGGCCACCATTTTCATTGACCGGTGCGAGCGGGTGGATGATCGGGATGTAGATTCAATTAGGGATAAAGCGAAGATGTCAGCTCTGTTGCTTTACAGATTGCTGCAAAAGGGTTATTCAAACGTGATGGCAACCATCACGGAGGAGGAGGCAGCTGAGAAACAGAGGAAGAAAGCTGCAGCTGCATTACAGGCAGCTCAAGCAGCAGCAATGCAAGTGCATGTATCCCAAAACCAAGCCCAAGAATCTCAAGCAGAAGCAATGGAATCCTCCTCCTCCTCCTCTTGTTCTTCCAATTCTAGCAATAGGAATCGTAGTATTCATAACAAGAATAATATGCATTCGTCGTCATCGGAAGCGAAAGAAGCGGCGGCGTCGTTCCAAGGGGTGTTTTGCAGAGACATTGCGGTGGTGGGGAATTTGCTGTCGCAGGTTGGGTTTAACCGCCCAATTCCAGTCAAGTATGAGGCACTGAGCTGCTGATTGAAAAATTGCAAGTACAATACCGGCGGGAAGAATCTTGCTTCATTTTGTTTTCTGTCTGTAGTCTGTACAAACCAAAAAAAAAAAAGAATATTTCAAGACTTGCCGGGAAATTTTGTCACCATTTTTCCATTTTCCTTATCTAGTACTACTCTGCTTGTACGGCTGCCGCTTCGACTAGTACGTGTACAAAATTTCTACTTTTTGAATTTTTTGCTTTTATCGGATCATATAAACCAACCGCATTAACACTTAAAAAAGTACTAATTCAAACACAATAATCCCATTATTTGGTTTATCAAAACTGGTATACTTAGCATTATTCTAAAAAATAATAATAAGTTGTACGAAGCTATTAATTTTTAAAAGTTTAAAATTCTAAAATACAGTAAAACTAAATAAATAAAAAGAAAAACCAGAAAATAGGAAAACAAAAACTTTAATTGCTGAATCTAGCAAGATTAACAACTTTTATGGCTGTCTAAGAGTGATTTAGTCGCTGAAGCTTCAGCAGGCATCCATGAACTCTTGTTGTTTCTTTCCACTCTCTCC
Source organism: Pyrus x bretschneideri (assembly GCF_019419815.1). Classification (NCBI taxonomy): domain Eukaryota; kingdom Viridiplantae; phylum Streptophyta; class Magnoliopsida; order Rosales; family Rosaceae; genus Pyrus; species Pyrus x bretschneideri. The sequence continues at coordinate 6,012,732 of NW_025999557.1, forward strand.
TCCTTTCTCGTTTCTCCTTCCTTCCATTGCAAAGCTTAAGTAAAACAATAATAATCAATAATTATGCATCTCCCATTCTCCATCTCTGTGTGAAGTGCTGGTTGGGGGAGCGGAATATGCTTTATTTATTTATTCACATATTTTACTCGATAAATTATTCCACTGTTACTTTGCAACCCCGTAAAGAGCTACTAGATCAAGAAAAAATAGTAATGCTACTGCTACTGCGCATACACACACACAGAGATTTATGTAATGATATTACGGAATCCAGATACATTCATTTATTGATGCACGTGTTCGTAAATATAATACTGTTTTCAAAAAAAAAAAAATATATATATATATATAACATACATACAACCGTTTGCGTTTGTGCAGGAGCATCATTATGTTTGTTTGTGGGGGATCCGATGACACCTTTTTTTATACATTTTTTTGTGGAATTAACTCTATAATGTATTTCAACGATCTGAAGGTCTTCTCTCAAAAATTATCTCTGTAAAATCATCAAAATTCAAAATCATATAACCGTTAGATTAAATTTAATGTTTATTTGTACAAGTGTATTCGTCCATTTTCAAGTTAGGATTATTTAAGAAGGGGAGAAGGGAATGGGTGGAAATTAATGAGATGAAGAACAACCATTATCAAGAATTACAGTACAGATGGGATTGAGATGGATCCAAAGGCAATTGGTTAATGGCTTTTGTAGCTAAACTGTAATTGCATTTATGGTTTTAGGTCCCAAAAAGCAAGGGGTTCTCTGTTCCATGGGAAATGTCTGTGTCTACTGGCTGCGCTGCTGCCCCATCCAAAACTTACCAAACTGTCAGTTTTCACTTTGCCGGAAAAGAGGACAGGATACGATCATACGACTGTTTGCCAATGCTAAATGCCAGAAAAAGATTGTATTGGCCCCGGCCTACCCAACCCCAGCAGGACCTCATAAATACACACACACAACACTTCAGGGTTGTAAGTGAAAAAGATTGTAGCAAAAATGCTCCTGTTTAAAAAGCAGCAAACGGGTTACGGAACATTTACTCAAGTCACGGTTTCCTTTTCTTTTGTTGCAAGTGTGATGATATGAGCAGTGAGCTCCTTTTATCCCAATCACTCCGCTTTAGCTTCCATCCTTTCAATCCACCTTCAGTTATGTTTTGCTTTTCTTAATTGGCTCCACCCTTTTATTTGTCCCTTTAAGAAACATCAACCAAAAAGATGATTTGGGAATTTCCAATTGTCACTAATCTAATCATCTTCGTCAGGCATTATATGTATTATGATTAATCAAATTTACCAATCGGATCCAAATCTCTCTCTCTCTCTTTCTCTTTCTCTTTATATATAACATATAATTGCCACATGTTCTTGGGGTGTTGAAAAGTAGTAGGTTAGCAACCACTTGTTAATAATCAACAATCCACAAGGCTGTAATTGCGCTCTTAATTACTCTCTCTCTTACTTTTTTTTTTTTTTTGGTTTGTTTGTTATGCTCTCCGTGTGCTTTCATAAGGGTGGGTGGGTGGGTGTATGATGATATAATAAAGCAGGAGTACGCTAGTTCTAATGTTGGAAACCATTCACTGTAAAAAAACAAAAACAAAACAAAAAAAAAACCGTGAAGATTGATGTTTTACACAATTGTAATGACTTTTAATCTATCAATGAAATCACTATTGTTTCTCTTCAAAAAAATGATAATAAATTTGGTAAAGTGGGTATAGATGGTAAAATTTGGTCACTCACTTTCTTTGACTTATATACCTTAATTTGCAGCATCCCTTTAGCCTTTTAGCTAGCTGTGGAAGTCCTGTTCTTTCTTTGTGTGTTGAAAACTTGAAAGTTGAACTCATTCACGCTCCCCTCCCCACCCCACCCCACTCCCCCCCACACCCCACCCCCCCCCCCCCCCCCCCCCCCCCCCCCCCCCCCCCACCAACAAATAAAAACAGTCCCACCTCTTTTGGCAGTTTTTCCAATTGTTTCAGTTGGTTGAATGGTTCCCACTTTTATTCGCTCTGTCTCAACCCTCAAGCTAGTAAGCTACTACTATATGATTCTATGTGAGGGGCCACCAATAAGAAATGTCAACATAAGTGGGACGTATCTTCTAATGTAGAGAAATACTAAGAAAACTCTCTTTAAATTGGACATAGACTTTCTGTCGTTTCATAATTTAACTTTAATTTTTATATCAACATTATAAAATATTATACCAAAAACATATAGCAGAAAGTTCATAGAGAGTTTCACTTTGAAAAAACCTCTTTCGCATTTCTCTCTAATCTAACCTCATCTCATCTCATCTTATCTCCTCATAGGCTACTACCTTTTTCCATAATATATAATGTACTGTTCTGAATATATCCTTTCAAGTTCGACCACTAATCACTAGTGTTAACCACTCTCAAGGCATGATTCATCAGACACAGTCTCTTTCTGTAACATCCCACATCGCCCTGGGAAGTGATCCTTAAATGTATATTTTCATCCCTACCTAGCACGAGGTCTTTTGGAAGCTCACTGGCTTCGAGTTTCGCAGGAACTCCGAAGTTAAGCGAGAAGGGGGCTAGAGCAATCCCATGATGGGTGACCCACTGAGAAGTTGCTCGTGAGTTCCCAAAAACAAAACCGTGAGGGAATGGTAAACCCAAAGCGGACAATATCGTGCTACGGTGGTGGAGCGGGCCCGGAAAGTGATTCGTCCCGGGCCGGAATGTGACACTCTCTCTCTCTCTCTCTCTCTCTCTCTCTCTCTCTCTCTCTCTCTCTCTCTCTCTCTCTCAGAAGATAAGACAGGTGATCGATGGCTCAGGAGGGAGGAGGAGGTTGGATCGGATGGACCTCTGAGAGAGCACCAGAACTAGAAGAGAAGAGCTCAAGACTTCCAGGAATCCAAGTGATGGTAGGGGGGATTTTTTCAAAGTCTAGAACACACTTCGACTCAGAATGTTTACCCGGACACTTGAATCGAATTGTGCTAACCAATATCTGAAGGGTGACGAAGTCATAAAATGATGGTAATGTAGAAAGTGCTACTAATTTAAAACTTGAAGTAACTAATACTATTATGCGCATGTAAGCTATGTTGAAATCTTATCGCAAAAGTGATGTCAGAGTATAAATAAATTGCAATAAAAATAAAGAACATTTACATCGTAAGGAGAAGCCTCCTTAATGTCAACTTTTGCTAGAAATTCTCGGTCACTAGAGCTTTGCCGCTCAATTAAACAAAAGTGAGTGGACTTATAAAGAAAGTTTTGTAAAACGTTTTCAAAAAGTGTAACCCTTCTATGTAAAACAAGTATATAGCTTCCATAAAATACAATACATGCCGGGTGCTATACACTATTACATGGTACCCCACATGTTATCATATAAGTGAGGAAATTTATATTTTTTATGCCTCTCCAATGGTATTATAACATGTAGAGTGTTATAAAAAATTTCTGGTGGTGATAGAACTAGAAGAAGTAAACAAATTTCTGGTTGTGATCATATATTAACATGGCCCAGTCACAACTCAGAAAACAACTTCACTTCTCCTCTTCTCTTGTGTGCATTTATTAATCAAAATCAATATCATCGTACGATTACAGATTTACAAGACAGTAGTTTTACTCTGCTCTACAAGCCATTAACTGTCAACCAACCAACAAACCCTTCTTCCTTTTCTTGGAAGACTTGGTGCTGTTTTTGCTCCAACTACAGTTTGGACAAAACCAGTCATCCTCCGGAATACTTTCGAGCGGTGGACTGCAGCACTCGATATGAGTACCAATGCCACACCCCACGCTCCCACTTTCGTTGCCGCATATCAACATCACCTCTCCTCTCTCCCCACACCCACACACCACGCAAGCTATATCACTACCACCACCGCAACTAGAATCATCACCATCCTCACCTGTAAACGCTTCCTCCACCATGTCCTTCGCCCTGCTCTGCACTCTCTCAAATGACTTCTCTGCCCACGCATTGGAGTTGTATAGCAGGTGTCTGTCAAGCCGGTGCCCAGGTTTGCACACGTACTCAACCAAGTAATCGGCCACAACGGAGGGTATCTCATGCTTCAACAACTCTTGTACCCACATATCGGCATGGGGCATGCCTGGACTGACAATGGCATAGTCAACCCCTGACTTAAGGAAGCGGGTGTAAGGAGGAGAAGTTGCCAAAATTGTTCCATCACCAGCCTTCATGACACGCTTCAGAGTATCCTGTTTGAAGACAAGAAGTGCACATTCTGGTTAACTCTCTAGTTGGCTTTCAATGGATTCCGAGGAATAACATCCCCCATAAGCATGAAAAAAGAATTGGACTATTTGAGAAAGATATCTAATGTTCTTTGGCAAAAGATAAGGCACAATTTGCATCAGAACAATGTAAAAAAAATCGAAATTAAAATTGGAAAAAATGACGTACCAAAGGTGGTGCAATACATTCACCATATATGAGAATGCGCATTCCGTGGAACGCACCATGGCCTGTTCTCTCTCTCAAGAGCCGCCACTTCCTTGGGGCCTCCAAATTGATGTTACCATCTTCACTAAGGCCATTCTTGTACCATTCATAAGGTTCTTCTTCCAAAAACCTTCCTTCCTTATCACTAGCTTCCAGATAATCACTCTTAAGAATCCACCTGCACTCAACGTAGAATACATTAAAGCATCCATTTGCACTGTGAAAATTCAATTAGCTGATCCCAAGAATCCCAGGATAAGGGCACGCTAATGAGATAACAATAATATAAATACCTTCCAGACGCTACAGCTGCAAAAAACTTTTCTGTCCTGCCAACTCGATCTGGAGAGATGAAGTGCGTTGCCTGGTAAGACCAGTGATGAGAATCCCAGCAACATTGTCCTTTCAAACGCTTGACAACTTTCTGAAACTCCTTTCTTTGAAATCGGTGCCCACTCAGAATAAACCTTACAGGTTCAATTTTAACTTTGCTTGGAGCCTTCCCTTCGGGTGTTGAAGGATTGTTACTTCTCTCCACAGATGTTTGAATTATCTTCAACGGAGTTATATCAGATTTAGCTGTTGATTTTTCTGCCTGCTGTTTGGACTTGCTTACAGTTTGATCTCCACCAACAGTTGGCCTGTTCTCCTTCATTTTGGAAGAGTTCTCTAACTTATTTTGGGGCACACCACTGCACTTAGATTTGCCTACTAAACCTGCACGTCTTTTTTCTTGTTTCTTCTGTGTCACCCCAGTGTTATCATTCCGAGTATTTTCCTCAGAGACAACTTTGTTAGGCTTCACAACATCCGTGACAGGGGGAACAGTTTTCAGCTTGGTTTTACCCAAAGCACGCTTTTGCCCTTGGTTCTTCTTTCCCTTGACAGCATTTCCGTTTGCAGTTGACTCAACCAGCAGATAAATGTTGTCAGAACCTGACTTGGCCATTACATCGCGAGGAGCACAGGCATCAGAGTGATCCTGTAGGTGCTGCTCCTGTCCTGAACTATCATCCATAGTAACACATTTACTTGTTGCCTGGGCCACCACACCCTTAGCTTCATGAAGTACATTCTCCAATTTATGTTCACTTTCTTCCTTCGGAGCCTCAGTTTCATCATCCATAGATTCACTGTTTTTCTCAGCAACATCTGCAGACTTGTTAACATCTTTTCCCTCCACCTCGTTTGGGGGCTCAAAATTAACATCTGGACAGAGCACACCAAGCTTCGTGGGATCAGGGGATTTTTTAGTATCATTTAAGGAGGCATCTTTATATAAGTGCACAGACCCCTTTTGGTTAGCAGAAACTAACTTAGGCCAAGAACCTAGAGTCTTCTTGGACTTCACCTTCTGCTTAAGATGTTTTGTTACCAAGTCATTATTTCTCTCTTTAAGCAAGTTCAGACTAGCAGGGTCGTTGGAACTATTATTCACCGAATTTTCATTACTTGGAGATGAACCCCCCACATTTTGGGGCTGATTTTGCAGTTCCACCGTTTTGCTGACCGCAGTTGTAGTCTTTTCCTCAGCAGAATCTGCAATGCCGGGCTTGCTGGATAAGCTGGATTTTCTTAATCTTCGAAAAGTGGTTGGAGATGATTTCGTGTTTGTATTTTCATCTTTCCCCGTGTTTGAGATCGCAGCGGCAGAGAAAGTCAAAGTACTTGAATTTCCTGCAGCATTCAAATTGCCAGTTTTATCCAGAGAGTAGTCATCTTTTGCAACGATATAATGGCTAGTAGTCTCACATGAACCATCAATCAAAGATGTAGGCTTTACTTTTGGAGATCTAATACTAGATGAAGGACTATGCATACTGCCTGATTTTGCACCCGGATTCGTCTTCTGTGATTTGGAGCTAGCATAAGAGAGATCCATCACCCTATTCTGAGGAAATACACCACTTGACTCTTCTCTGTAAATTAGTATCTTTTAAAGGGACTTCAACACAATTGGAGTCAAAATTTTCATCTGCTTGATCTGCGTTCAAAGTGTAAGAGGCCAAATCATCATTGGCATTTAATTTGCAAATGGGTACTTTAGAAGACACACTACCACGGCCTGATTTATATCCCACGTGTAGTGGAAGTGTTGGCCTCCATGAGGTTTGCCTTGAGTAGCTTAATTTCCCAGCCGAGTGAGAAGCCCTTTCAGCAGAACCACAATTAGTTATGAAATCATCTCTCACCTTAGGATCAGGGGTTCCGTGATGTTGATCATTTAGGTCACCGCCACCAGCAGCCCTCAACTGGCATGCATCCTGACAACTTAATCCCTTGGAAACATAAGAATTAGAAACACTTGAGGCTTGATCCAATTTATTCTCATTCCGAGGAACTGATAAGTTGCCAATGGCATTATTAAAAACCAAGGGAACATTAGGCATCTCTCCTTCTGGTATAGGCAATCTAGGTGTTGCTGGTGAGCCAGCTTTTATATTGTGAGGACTCTTATACATGCTTCTCACCCCAGCTTGCTTCACAAATGTGTTTTCAGCCTCATCTTCTGAATCTCTAGCCTCAGCTTCCATCATCTCCAGTTCATACCCACTGTTGAGAAAGTGAGTGATCAGCATATAAATTTGCAGGTCTATAGTGAAAAATATAGTTCAAAAGTTCACACGCAACCAACTCACCTAGTCTTGTACTTATCTTCTGGAAGAAGTTGCCAATCCCTTAAGCTGAAGCATGTAAAAAGGAGCTTAGACGGAAACAAATAAACAATTCATAGGGATGGAAAGTTTCTTTTCTTTTGTTTCAACAATCTGAATAGATGCCAAATAATATCAAAATTTTAAAACATAAGAGAGTGAACAGAACATGAACTTACCAATCTTCCAACCAATGATGGTTGACCAGCTTCATCTTTGGGTTTTTCTTGGCAAGTTCGTACTTCTCCCCTGACAATATAAAAACCATTTGTTTCGTAGATATAAAAGTAAAGAGCTAAAGAAGAATGCATAACAGAGAATAGATAAAATGCATACCCTCAAATTTGTAGCACACGAGATGGGTGACTTTGTTTGCCACCAAGGGCTTAGAAAACTTAGCACCCATTAACCCAACCATTGTCTGATAAAGAAAACAGAAACAAATCACGAGACAGGCACATATTACAAATCTCCAGTCTCCAGTAGGGCCTATATCAGAAACATTGCAAAAAAACTAGAAATGCGTACCATAATGTCATCTCTATCTTGTCGTTGATATCCAGTCAAGCATACAATAAGTCCCTTGGCATCCGGAATACCATTCAAATCACTAAGAGGTCTGTATATAATCTGTGCAAAAGGATAATATTAAAACAGAACAGTACTTGCAGACTCCAAGGTTCTTTAAACTATGGCAGCTCGAGTTTTCACATAAAGATTCAGTGAAATTTGGAACTTTGAAACTGTGCATTATCATGTATTAAATAAATGAATAAATGGAAAACTTCACTGGGAATGAGGACATGTTCAAGAAGCTTGATCCCAAAACAAAAGAAAGGAGCAGAACTGGAAAATGATAAGACAAGTAAGACTGAGAAAGAAGGGAAACAAAACTCACCGAAGCGGGATCAACGGGGAGTCGAACATCAAAACTATGATGGACCCATAAAGCGGTGACGAGCGTCTTGGCGTCATTTCGAGCAGCAACACATACGGGATCATCCTACACAATGTAGGAAAATGCACATAATACAGCATTCTTTCACTAATTCTACAATAAACGCAGAAACGGACACATAGCATGAACGTCTTAAAGCGTCAAAACAGAAGCTTGAAGAAGAAATTACAAGGAAAAATAGACTTACATAAACAATTTTATCGACAATGACGTGGGTACAATTGGGGGAGTGGTGGGCAACATCCACTCCGCCGCAATCTACCAGCTTAGATCGAACCTACGCGATTCATAAACACAAAACTAAGCAAGGCTACCACATTACACATGGAAATTTGAGATATTTGAAATTCCTTAGACTGAAGATACAAGGGGGAAGGAGGAAGGAGGACCTGGTGCTCGTCAAAGGGGTCAAATCCCAAGAGAAGGAAACGGACGCCGGCAAACGTCTCGGGCGTTGAACCTCCCCCCGTCATTGAAATTTGAATCCTTTCAACTCTCGCGCTCTCCCAGTGCGTGTCTCAGCAGTTAAATAACTAAAGCCTAGACCCAAGATTCATCCAGTAATAAAACCCAAAAAGGAAAAGGAAGAAAGGTGCGATTCAAGGGGTGAGGCTGCAATCTCATCTGCTTGCTTAAAGCCTAAAACTTGCGGAGGAAGACTCAGAGACCGACTCACTGTTCGGGGGAAAAAATGAAAATTATTGATTTTTTTTTTTATTAAAAAAGGGAGGGATATTTGAATCCTTTCAACTCTCTCGCTCTCTCAGTTGCGTCTCAGCAGTGAAATAACTAAAGCCTAAACCCAAGATTCAACCAGTAATAAAACCCAAAAAGGAAAAGGAAGAAAGGCGCGATTCAAGGGGTGAGGGTGCAATGGCTTCTGCAATCTCATCTGCTTTGCTTAAAGCCTGAAACTTGTGGAGGAAGACTCGCAGACCGACTCACTGTTCGGGGAAAAAATGAAAATGAAAATTATTATTATTTTATAATTAAAAAAGGTAGGGAATTTTCTTTCATTTTTTTCTTATTTTGGTGCATGGCGGGAGGTCTAATTTGTGCGAGCGCGCCACGTGGATCGGCGGCATGACAGATGTTGAACCGTGTCGCTGCCCATTACCGCCAAGATTAATGGGCCATGAAGCCCATAAACCGGCCGAGTGAATCATCAACTCTTCGATCAGACCAGATTGGTGAATCCAACGGTCAGGAATAAAACTAGCTTGAATTGTGAATGGAGAGTCAAAGACGGTGGGCGAATGAAATAAGCAAAAGCACCTACCAACCATTTTCGACAATTCCAGAGAGGAAGAAAATAGTGAGAGAGTAGAGACTACTAGGCATAGACAGATTAGTGAGAGAGAAAGTAGGTAAAAGCTTCAAGCTTCAATCGTTCAATCTCTTGCCATGGCTTGGTTGACGCGATTCCTAGCAGCCGTGGCTTTCTTGGCCATCGGAGTGATATTCTCCCCGGAGACCTTTGGATCGAAATCGGACGGTCTGAAATCGCCCACCCTCTCCACCTACCTAAAGCTGGCTCATCTGCTCTGCTTCTCCACCGCATTCGGCGCCGCTCTCTGGGTCACTTTCATCGGCGGCATCATCATGTTCAAGTATTCATTTTTTATCTTCTCTTGAATTTCCATTTTTTGTCAGTAATTTTGTATTTTGGTTAAAGAAGAAGATTAACAAAAAAATTGAATGATTGATGAATTGGAAAATAGGAATCTTCCGCGGCATCAGTTCGGGAATCTTCAGAGCAAGATGTTTCCGGCTTATTTCACCATGGTTGGGATATGCCTTGCAGTGTCAGCTGGCTCGTTTGGGTATTTGCATCCGTGGAGCTCTTCCTCTGTTGCCGACAAGTACCAGCTCGGCTTTTTGCTCTCTTCCTTTGCTTTCAATCTCACCAATCTGTTCGTCTTCACTCCCATGACTATCGAGGTAATTGCAAACTGCTGTGCATTTTTCATTTCATAAGTTTCCTGACCTTGCAATACTATCGCCAGTTTGTGATTATGTCTGTCTGCGGATTAGGTAGATAAAACGTATCACAACTCTGTCTATGTGTTTATTTGGTTAAGTCGCTGACGCTCACTGTGAAGTTGTTGGTTTATTTGGACCATAACATGTGCATGTCGTCACTGTCTGTCACGGTGCTGGTGGGTGCAGATGATGAAGCAAAGGCATAAGGTGGAGAGGGAGCAGAACATTGGGGAAGAAGTTGGATGGTCAAAGAATATGCAAGTTGCAAAGGAAAACCCAAAACTGGCAGCCATGAATAAGAAGTTTGGTATGATTCACGGACTGTCATCTCTGGCCAACATCTTGGCATTTGGCAGCCTTGCTATGCACTCGTGGTACTTGGCTGGTAAACTTAATCTGTAAGAAAATAAGAACCCAACTTCCCCTTCGCTATGTGGGCTTTCTTCTCGGTTTCACAAAGTAAAACACTTACGATTCTGAGTGAATGTGAATTGACTCAAAAGTTATATGCGCACAAGAAACATAATGTAGGAAGCATACTGTGTTGTGCCGTTGGCCATCGGATGATATATATGCTTTTGTTTTGGTAGGCAATTGTTGTTTGTGGGAATCTGATCGGAAATTTGTTCTTGCCACCCACCGATGGTGTGGCATCTTTCAGTGATGAATAGATGTTGTGGCCATCGAAAATGTGTTCTGCCTATGGCATCTTTTAGTGATGAATAAATGTGACAGTCAATGTAGCACTGATTCCAAATGGCTTCGTGATATTTTCCTTAATGCGCATTCAAAGGATCTTGCAAAGGGTTAAACTCACGGTTTTCTGCCAATTTTGCAAATTTCTGAAAAAATTAAAAGAAAAAAAAAATCATAAAATGTACAAAATATGTATGTTTCATTAACAAGAGATTCATAATAATTTCATCTTGTTTACATAGGAGTATCCAGCTCGACATTCGTCAAGTCTCTGAGAAATGAGAATGGAACAAGAAACGACACCCACTTTGGATTTTGCGTTCTATCTCTAACAAGCAAACAAATTGAATAAAGAATCATCTAATTGTTCCGCCACCCACCCGCCACCCATAAAACATGAAACGTAACATGAATCGGCCGCCTCCCTGATGCCTCGTAACCTAATACTGCCAGATTACTGCTTAGTCACCGGAAACTGATGATGCTGTATGCCCCCAAGACTAACAATCGCGCCGGTACCAAAAGCACCACAAACAAATGCATGTGCTCCCATGCAACAAGTCTACTGAACCGTTTCAACGTTTCTTTTCCCGTCTGCACTGCGCCCGAAAAGTTTAATTGCTCTTCTTGCCCCAGGTTGATTGAGGCAACAGTCCTTCCCACAATCACACCTCCTGCATGCTTGCTTCGGGGTGCTATCAAGGGCCACCACACCTTGCGGCGCTGCTGTCTCCTGGCCTTTCTGATCTGGCTAAGCTCTTCCCGAATTACCCCGCGAACAGATTTTAAGTAAGAATTCACATCATGATCTCTTTGAATGGTTCCTTCTGAACCATATGCAGACCGATCACTTAAGATTTCAAGTGGGTGTGGTGAGTTTAGGAATACCAACTGTGCAGCGCGGAGCTGCTTCTCTGCATCACTGCCATCAGACAGAGGACAGCTTAGAAGATACAGACCGCTGCCTGCTGGAAGAAGATGATGATTTGGGGAGAATTTCTCATCTGGTTGAAGAATCAGGATCTCCCCCATTGGAGAATACAGTAGCTTCTATTTTGAGGAAAGACAAAAATGATCAGCTATAAATGTCAAAATCAGGGGAATGATGAAACAGATATATTCAATGTTTCTTCTGTTCTCCGATTGTGATCTTTATGAGACAGTATTAGTCTTACCTGGTTATTGAGACAGGGATGATTCCGAAAGTTCCCATTCAAAGCCTTGAGAAGCTCTGCCACATGATTTGGGTAATTGCAAGAGAAGGCACGGGGTACAATGTCTCTGTGCAACGTAATAGACTGAACATGACTTCGCGGTAATCCAAGCTTGCGAAGCAATTGATCACCTTCACACATAATGGATGGTGCACCAAAAGTAATAACAGGAAGCAGGGAAGAAATTGGCACTTCTAGCCGTATAAGCAACATGAGATTTATTAAGAGTGCCAAGCTTCCCCCTAAAGAATGCCCAGTATAACGAAAGGTTGCATGGTCACCATGAGATTTGAGGTGAGCATGGACTTCAGGCAGCATCTGTTCGTATATCCCTTTCGCAGCCTCGTATATGCCTCTATGCACAAGCACATCCAGTCCCTAGAAAAAGAAGATTCATTCAATAAGTAATTACTTAAAAGAGCATTCTTCAATCATCTCATACAAACAAGGTCAATACAAAGACTAGGAAAACTAAAGAAAATGTGGAGAAGGGATTAACCTCAAACTGAATGGGCTCAAAAAGTAGATTTGCTTGCCAGGATGCTAGTGATTCAGACCCCTGCAAAACATGTAGATCGGAGGTCAAGTATAGAAAACAAATGAGCTGGTAAGTAAATTATAAAACCGGGAAATATTCTCTGAAACAGAAGTATAAAACCACAATCGGTTTCCTTACCTGAATGACAAAGAATCTGGTGCCACTTCGATCATCATCGCATACGAACCATTCACAAGGTGATGAAATTGTTGAATTTAAGTCATCTGCAACAGCCTGCTTTACTTCTTCCTTTGCAGCAACCACAGCTGTAACTGAGTCGGTGGTTGCCATTAAAGAAGCCACATCTGTGTTCATCCTATTAACAGCTTCACTTCTTTCACTGCCTTCTTCAGGGTAGTCTTTTTCTGCCTCGGTCTCTGAGGATTTGAATGGAAGTATGCTCGTTGTTTGAGAATGCAGATAGGAAGCTGCAGAAGCAGCAATTTGATAAGCAGCAGATGGACTTATTCGATATCCATAGTTCTTTTGCTCCTTTACTTCCGCATCTTCTTCCTTGTCTTCCTTAAGGTTTTTTTCAGTTTCTCGAATCTCAGCTGACTCCTGATCTTTCTCAGTTTTAGTAGTCAATTCCTTCTTCTCTACTGAAGAAGTAACAAAACGCAGACCATAACTTCTTAGAAGATTTCCTGTCTGAATTTGAAACTAAGTCAGAATAAGTTCTTATTATGCAAGTAGCCTTTATATAGGAATTGAATTGGTTGATGGTAAATTAGATACATGAGATGGAATATGTGAGATTCGGGGAGTGATTATCTGATTTAAGGCAAAATGTAACTATAGCATCATATACATATCATGAACCTCAAGTTATTAAGAAGTCAGTAACGTCATCAAACGAGTAGATAATCAAACTGCGAATCGATAAACAACAGAACACAAGACCCGAGTGATGCCTTATTACAAGATGTATAAACTTCATCTTAACACAGAAAATTTCCTAACCGAGGTAAACAACTAATATCTATTAAATCACATTCCTATCAAATGCAGAATTCACTACCTCAGGCGCAGACGCACGTCAAAGGAAGACAAATTCCATAAGATTTTCCAGAATTCAGACGACGAGGTCTTATGACTCATGAATGAGCCCATTTAATTGGCTTACCAGATACAAGTGCTGGATTGAAGAAATTATGGAGACATTAAAAGAAGACGCAGACAAACAAAATAGGAAGCTACAAAAACCGATTTCGAAGAAGCAGCCTAATAGGACTAACTGGTCAGGCAATCAAATCAAAGATGACCAAAATTGCTGGATTACAAAACACGAGAAATTGTAACAAGGGAAATTGGGACCAAACCAAATCAGAAATTATAGAAATTATAGAAACCTCAATTGGGAATGAAGGAATGATGTGTGCGTACCTGGATTTTAGGAATGCAATAAGCTAAGCTCCCCAAATACGACATTTGAGCATACAACCTCGCCTCCGCCAACGAGACCTTCCGAAGCAACCGACAAAACGTGTCTTGATCAAACTCGGCCTCATCTGAAACACTACAACAATTATTGTCGTCATCGTCTTCCTCCGAGTCATCATCCACCAATGTTTTTCTATCTCCCGTGGGTAGCTCTGCAACGCCGCCACTCTTGCCTCCCTGCTGTTCCTCTCTCCTGGGTAGAGAGAGAGACCTCACGTGCAAAATCTTCAAAACCCAGTTCCCACTTTGACCGTCCGACGCCCTGGTCGCACTCTGGAGCTCCTCCTCCTTCTCCTCCTGCTCGCCCTCCTCCTTAGAGGACAAGGGGACGACGTCGTCGAGAGCCATCCCATTGTAGGCGGGTCCACCTCCTCTTGCTGCTCCAGGCCATAAGGATTTCAGAGGGTGCTTGAATGAGAATCCGGAAAACGGCGTTGTCCTTTTCTGAGCCGCGGTTACGGTTGACTTGTCAATCCCAGATGCGGAGGAGCAGCCAATGGCGCTCACCTGAGACGGAGATGGGCTCGTACGGGTATCGAGGGCTGCAGCCGCTGAGATGTTGGAAGATAGGCCGTGTATCCCTGGCGCAGTTGTTTTCAGACAAAGACCATCCATTTCTTGAGACTCCCTGCTTCCTTGTCTTCCTTTCCTCTTCTTTTTGATGTATAGAGAAAGAGAGAGAGGGAGAGAGAGAGAGAGAGAGAGAGAACAAATATGATTAATGGGGATTTTGGTTTGATTTTGTGTTGGGAGGTTTTGGTTTGATTTCGCAAAACACGTAAACAAATAAAAAACTTGAAAGGCGTTAACCTACAATTTACAAATAAGTAAAGTCTCTGAATTCAAATTTGGGTGGGTCGTCTGTGTTTCTTTCTTGCACGAAGCTACGGGAAATGGAACTGAGAGGGAGAGAGGGGCCTTTTAACGCGAGACGGAGAGAGGAAGAAGACGAAAAAGTAAGAAAACAAAGGAAAGAAAGGGAAAAGGGAAAGGGGTTTGTTTGTAATCTAGGGAGTTTTTTGTAAAACCACAAATGCTCACCAAACTTGCAACTTTGCAAGTCACGCCCTTTTCAAGCTTCTCTCAACTGTATGTTTAATGAACCTTTTTTTGACCCACATGGAGAAATAGAAAGGGCCGAACAAGGCGATGGTTTGGATTTGAAAACATTTTCCATTTCCGAATGTTGTAGCGTGCATTAACGTTTTACGTTTCATCGCTAAATTGTTTGCAACTTCATAAAATATTTTATGGGTTTGATTGGGTTCAAATTTCAATAGCTGCTATACATATTCCCTATTAGACTATCAAATTAATAATAATGCATTAGGGAATTTAGAAAGTTTTGGTATACCTTGTTCGTGAAAAAAGTGGCATTGGAGAATCATCGCCTTCACTTTATTATAGAATTCTCTCTGAATTCTCTTTGTGGAAATTCAAATGATCAATCAATCGTGTCCGTTTATCGTACATCGTGTGGTTAGAAATTATTTTAAATTTTAAATTTTAAATTAAATATAAATAGTACCTAACAAAAATTTATTAAACGATGTACAATAAATTGATATGATTGATTGATTTCTGAATCCCTACAAAGAGGATCTCGAAAGAATCCTTGTCCGTAAAGAATCAGAATCTACGGCTGGATCATATGTGTGACGTGTCCTTAATAAAAGGCTCTATCTTTCTTTGTACCTATCTTTTTTATTCGCTACACAACAGAGTAGCAACAAAACAAAAGTCGACAATATTGAATTAGGTATGAAAGAACGGACTTCTTCTACATTTAACACGTGGCCATGACACACCAACATGGCCCTACGTCCTGCCCCTCTCTCAACACTTTCTATTTATGAAACTAATTAGTAAGGATATTACAACGTGGTAATTTATACTCTCTTTTTTTTGTCAAAAATAAATTAAAAACAAAAACAAAAACCATGCGTTGTTGTGTTGTGTTGTGTGTGTTCCTACTTAAAACTGGTGTATGGTATAGTGTGATCCATTGAGTATATAGTACTTGGTTGAAGCTAAACTATTATAACGGAAAAGTCGGCGGAGTTGGATTTTGAAGGCAAACCAACCCTTGTTAGGCAAAACACAAAGGACAAAAGGCAATTTATTAGCTACGGTGAATAGAGCTTTCCCCCCTCAATGTATGTTTCGGAGGCACTAGGCAGGCACACCTATTTCTAATTTTGGACGTCCCTTTAAATGAGGAGGTGGTCTTGATGTCAAATTATGTTAAGAGAGTTGATCCACTTTTTATGTCGCCGTCCGATAACACAAGCATACAAAAAGAGTCGGCTTCCCTTCTTTTGTAGGTGGGAAATAATTGGGATGCCAATTTGGAATATAGTCACCAGCCTAAACTCGCAAGCAAGCCAGCAAGGAAAGTAGGTAAGCTCATCCCCAACTTCCAACCACAACTTCACCCAAATTGCAATTTTCACAACTTTGAGTCCCAAATCCAATCCTTATCCAATAATTTTTGGACGTCTCATTAACCAGGCCCAATTCACGATCCAGTTTAACGGCTCTACTGTGGAATGTCGAATGCATGTAAAAAATTCACAAAAAGATGATATAACAACAACAACAAAAGATATCTTTTTGTCGTCAAATGTTTTGCTCTGTTGGCTAAAACTCAGGAGGAGGGGCTCAGGGCTCAAACAACAACTCAGGGCCTTCTTAATGTCTCTCTACTCATCTCATCATGTTACAATTGGAAAACATTTTAAACTACCAAAACAAAAACAAAATTATATATCCTCTATTCCTACTTACTTATCCCAGAACCGCCTTGATCTTTGTCTTTTGATCATCTGTTACCGAGTTCGGGAATAAAACCTCAAATGTTACGTACAAATCTCCTTTCTTGTTGCTGAAATGTAAAGGCATCCCTTCCCCTTTGAATTTCCTCACTTCCTTGGGCCTTGTAATTCCCTGCATCGTTATCAACGTAAACCTCAGTTTAACCCATACTATTTATCCATCCCCTTCTTTCCCCATAGAAATTTTAAGGTAGAAAAGCATGACATATTTTAAAGCAAATTTCCCTACAGGTGACAAGTACATGCCATGCTCACTCACCTTTGAGCTAATGTCCACCAAATGATCATCAAGGTGCTTAATAGTCTTCTCAAAGCCAACAAGAGCTTGAACCTGTATATACGTTACATTGTAAGCCCAAGAAATCAACTCCACATTCTACAACCTAAAAACTTGTACGTCCAGTTTTAAGGTCCTCACGCTAGCTGCAACTTTTTCCTAACCTGGCTAGCTAACGATAACAATAAAACCTAACACACAAATTAATTCGGCTCATACCAGTGTGATAGTGATAGTTGTGTGTAAGTTGTTGCCTTCCCTTTTGAACCGGTCGTGAGCTGCTGTGCGGATGCGGAACTGCAAAAACAATGCGGACAGTTATTGCCAGAACATGGCCCATGAATTATCAATTTACTAAACAAGGTGGCAAGGTCATAGAACTAACTTTTAGATCTCCAGGTTCTCCATCAATTATAGGCTCACCATCTTCATAGAAGACCACCTCCTGTAAAATGGCAGAATTCATCTCATCCGAATCAGACATGAGTATACTAAGAGCAACCGTAGCCAGGAAACTTTCGACTTTGCAAAACAGAACCCAGTTTCATAAAAGTTATACTCACAAATTGAAATATCAACCAGTTTCATAAATTTACACTTACGAACTGGATTTGAAACAATATCAAGCAGTTCCATCAATCTTATGTGGAACAATAAATAAAGTTACCGCTCACACTAAAAGCTTATATTTCAGAAGATTCATAATGATACTCTAAAGGAATCAACAGGAATTAAAACACCAACACATATACGAGGGAATACATGAAAACACTGGGAAGAGATATTCGAATATGCGCATATGGAGGAAGTTATCTGTTGTTAACTGACATAAGCATATTGACAGAAATAAAAATTCAAGTTGCAAAAGAAAATGACGAATGAAAGCTTACTTGCCCATCTGGCATCCCTTTCTCAATATCAACAGTAACGAAATATCCCTCCCTTTCATATTTGACATTGGAACATTGGTCACAGACCTGAAAGAGCATAACAAAGTATGTAAGTACGGTAGTAGCATAATAGCCAGTGAAACTAATTGAAGAAAGGGACAGGGAAACAAAAGAGATAGAAATGCACTCAGAAGATTTTGCTGGAAGAAATGTTTGTTGAAGCATATACCTGTTCTGTCATCTGTTGGAACATCCCTGGACCAATTTGCCTGTGATATACCTCATTTCTGCAGTTACATCGTCTCTTGCCTGGTGCTGGCTTCAGAATGTTCTTCTCCCTCCAAACCTGATAAGGACAATGTACAATCACACACACAAAAAATGGAAACATCTACCAGCCTACAGGCTTGGAAAACTTGGTTTCTCTTGCATGTAATAAACGTAGAAACAAGATGTCAGAAAACACAACACATCGAAAAGCAGTGACCATATCAGAGAGACAGCGAGAGAGAAACTAATTATGCCCTGCTATTGGCTACCACTAAAAATCATTTTCATTATATATTGTTTTCTGTCACAGTTGATGTGATTACTTCCCATTATTTTGTTTTTTTTGTTAAAGCTTACTTCCCATTATTGGAATGGTTCAAATGTAGCAAGTAAAAGTGTAGCATTGGCGAACAACTTCATACCTTTCACATTGTATGAGGAATGCTTAATATTAGATACTGGAAGATAGCAATGCATATTCTTAATTGAGAGCTTAAAAGATATACATGTCTCTTGCCTTTAACGAGCCTCCCATATAGAGGTCTTCCAATGTTGCATCCAATTCAACGATTACATCATCTCCCTTGATGATTCTATCTTCTTCTTCCGTAGGGCGTCCACCACCAAAAAACCTATATGAAAAAGAAAAGATGAGTTTTATGGAAAGTTCAACAAGTAAAGCTGTTTGCACCGTTGTTTTTGGTCTCACTAAGCCCTCACTAAATGTGTGAAGTGGAGAGCAAAGGGCCTCCTCACCCACATCTTAGGGTTCCTTGGTTCCTCATCATTTGGAAACTCTCAGTTCTCTATATGTACAATGTAACCCACATTATAGTAAAATCTAGGCATAACTCAACGTGGACTGAATTGGATAAACCACGATCAATCAGTGTTTGTGTGGTCCCATACTCTCTGTCTCATTGAATAGTTATTCGGAATCAATACCAGCTACTGCTACCTTACTTTTAAGTAAGTAATTAAACTCAAACATGCTCCCCCAGGTCCATAGATTAGAGACATTAAATCTTAAAATTCTAGTTTTTCAGTTTTGAATTGGTGTAGGTTGCTAACATGAATGAATTACGATGTGATGTGAGTAATTGTACGGAGTAAGGAAACTGAAAAGTATAGCAATAAAATTGAACGAAGCATACTCGGAAAAAATGTCGTTGATGTTCATTCCCATGCCGCCGCCACCTCGGCCTCCACTAGCTGCATGCTGTTTCAAACCCTCTTCTCCGTACCTATCGTATATGTTCCTCTTCTCGCTATCCGAAAGCACCTCGTATGCTAATCAAATCAATCAAAGGACCTATTATTATTCTCGGCATCATTGCCATTGATTATTATAGCTAGGAAAAAGAACTGAGATTTGAGAAAGAAGGAAGGAAAGATACCATTGTTAATGTCGGCGAATCGTTTGTTGGCCTCTTCGTTGCCGGGGTTCTTATCAGGATGGTACTTCAAGGCGAGCTTCCGGTAAGCTCTCTTGATCTGCTCGTCGGAGGCTCCCTTGGGCACCTGCAGTATTTCATAATAGCTCTTCCCTGCGGCCGCAATGAGGGCGGCGACAGCGAAGGAGAGGAAGAAGAGGAACACAAGTAACAGCTTGGTTCTGTGGTGCGCCATCGCAAAGAAAGATCTGGGCTTGGATGGTGGATCTACCCCCAACCACTCAAACTCTCTCTGTTCGATTGAATTCAATGAGAGACAATAGAAACAGTAGCTCGACTGGCTTCGGCGGACAGCGGGTCCGAGGGTCCTCCTCCTCCTCCTCCTCCTCCTCCAGAGAGTCCCTGAGAGTCCTGAGACCTGGGAAGTCGTGGGATGGAGTGTTGAGTTGGTTCGTTGGTCCGTTGGTTGTGATTTGATTTCCTCTCCAAACAAACTGTATGAAAGTTGAACTCACTTTTTGGTCAATTCCCGAGTTTGTGTCAAACCATCAATTGCATATGGCAACGTGTTTTCCTCCAAGATTGGCCAATCACGTTGAACGTACAGTTGTTCCACCCAATCATAGTCTGCCACGTCGGATACGCTTCCGTTAATGCGCGTTCCTTCTGGAACCGGACTGGAGGCCGCGATGTCGAAAATGAAGTCTGGGCCGCGTATTATTATCTTCATTCAAAACCAAAGCCTAAATAATAAAAGACTTGATTGTGGGCTTTTCATACATGTCTCAGACCTCCCGAGCCAGGCAGGAAGGTGGCGTCCTTGCTTTTGGTCTAACTCATTTTTCTGCTCAGAATTTGAGTGGGCTGAGGTCCACATCATCGGTACAATGGGCCCATTACAAATGAGTTAATAACAGAAACAAATATTAATAAAAAATAAAATCTTTAATATTAGAAAGCCAGCAATCAACTTTGGTGTCTCAAGGCTTCACCAAAAAATTCTAGACTAATATTAGAAAGCCAGCAATCAACTTTGGTGTCTCAAGGCTTCACCAAAAAATTCTAGACTAAAATAACCCTCAAACAAAAAAAAACAAAAACCGACACAATATAATACATTAAAAAACTCATGGACATTTTTGTCAAAATACAAAAATATAAAATTTGTTTTATTAACAGAAAAAGAAAAAGAAACAGATAACTCCTCCATTTTAGGAGAGAGAACAACCAACGTGGGGAGAAAAATCTTCAGGATTAGCACGTTTAATTTTCAAACTGCATAGCAGTTTCCATACAGTTTTCAAACTCACACAACCTTTTATCATAACTTCTCTGTTCCATTGGTGTTCTATCGATTTGGCTTGGCTTTACTCCAATAGAACTCTATGTGCAGCATCGCAAAGTATCTTTAATTTTATTTCCTCTCTCCACGAATCAAAGGCTTTCAACGTTTCGTTGATGATGCAATTGAAATGTACGGAATCATGCAAATTCCCAATATTTATGAAGTTTTAGCTTCAATTTCTCTCAAAAAATTCTTTCGTTTGTTATTGTTTTTTAGCAAGTCGTGAGAGCTGGTTGCATAGGAAGAAGGATCAATGAAATCACAAACGTTATGTTCCAATTAATCCAACCTCTTCTCTTCAGTTTTGCTTTTTTCATTCTGTTGGCTCTCTTTTTAGTGTTTGATCGGGTTCTTTTCAGTTCCAAATGCAAAAATAAAGAAGAAATAAATACAGAAACCATATTTTTCCAAACCTTTTGTTTGTATTTCAAGCTATAACTACTCTGATTTTTCCTTCACAAAGGGCAGAAGGATCAATGAAATTACAGACGTAGTGTTCCAATTAATCCAACCACTTCTTTTCAGTTTTCCTTTTTTCATTGTTTATACATTGTCGCATTTCTCCTTATGTGGCCCTCGAGGTTCTTATTCCTTTCTTTAAGAGCTATTGACTTCTGTAAACATAATACCTTTTTGTCCTCTAATGTGATTGTTTTTTCAGGAATAGATTGAAAAGATTAAGAGGTGCCCTGAGCAAGATTCCTGTGACTGTCGAAGCCACAAAAAATGAAGAAGGAACCTATTGATAAGATCTCAAACAGACGTGTCGCTATTTTTACACCTGGTTGGGAGATATCTGTCGGAGTAAAAACTACTGATCTAAGCCAACTGATTCTCAAAGAGTGGAAAAAGAAGAAGCATGAGCAGTATGTATCCTAAATTATATACAAATTTGTTACAAGAAATCTAACATTATATATACCTTCAATATATAGGTGGCGCATGAAAAAGGCTGTGGAAGAATTAAAACCTTCAACAACTCCTCAGATCATACGTATTTGGAATAAAGTCCAACAAATTAGGTACAACACCATTTCTTAACTATTTATTTTTAATGGCATTCTCTATATCATTCTACAAATTAATTATCTCAAATTATAAAATAAAATAAAACAATTTATGGGTGCAGAAAAAAGATTAACAGTGGCCAAACAACTTTTCTAAATACGGTAAGTCTTCTCTTATTTTCATACAAATATACTATAAATTCAAATTGCATTCAATTTTCAAATATAAATAAAATTGCATTTTTTGTCAGTTTTACAAGCATCACACCCGTCTCAAAGTACAAAGGTTGAAGTACAAGATTAAGGTAATATTTCTTATTATTTAATTTTGTAAATATGGTTACAATTTGTTACCTCAAACTTGACAAATATATTTATCTTTCAGTATTCTACAAGTAACTGGAGTAAAAGTATTGCCATGAGAAAATTGTCAAACTTAAAGGTATTTAGGTTAAGTTGCTTACAATCTTTATAGTTGGGATTGTGCATTATAGTTAGACTTCTTATTTTATCATCATTGCTTGCAGATTAACCATGAAAATCTAAAGCATCAAGTGCAAGCAAATGGGTGGCAAGCATGGCTTTGATTTCACACGTAGGCGCTATGTTTACATATGTACATGTTGTCCATATTTTGCTGAAATCAACAGTTTTCAATCAAGATCAACAATCAATCAAGGTTTTCTTCAAGCGATTATGTCACAAAATTTTCAAATTTGAAAGTGTAGCATTATCGAGAGAAATAGGTTTTACTGTAAAAGAAATCTCTATTTGGTAGGCTCTCTCTAAATCCAGTTCCTTATAGCCTGCAATGAGTTGTGGAGATAATTTTAGTGAAAATTGGAAAGATTATGTAGTATGCTCGGTAGAGAAGGAAGGAAGAGGACCTTTTTTTCCATCATATCGTCACCTCCATCTTTGTTCTAGACAACGTCCCAGCACCTGTATTATAGGTTTGACGTATAACAAAGTTCAAAACAACCACATATTTTGCATGTATTTAGTTCACAAAAGAAATCAATGCTGATATTGTATATCGAAGATATAAAACTGTGTACTTGCCCTCTATCCGATAAAGGCACTCAAAATCAAAAGATGATGATGAATTGGTGAAGCAGATGCTAAGATTAGCAATTGGATTAGCTTTTGTTCTACAATTGGTGATGCAGATGATAAGATGGCTTTGGAAAACAAAGCGATTGGAGTCATACCCTTCCAAATCAAGAGAAGCAAGTTGGCAAAATTTATCATACATTAGAGGCATACCTTTCTGAACTATGCAATCAGAGTCGGCATTAAATTGGTTGCATTCCGAACAGATGGGGGGAAGTTGTGTCTAAAATTACCTCTCAATGTTATATGTTTCCTTATTATTGAAGTCATGGTATTATATAGCTGCAGTTGGTTAGGTGCTTACGATCTTTTGCAGGAAATAGCTTTATCTAACCATTGGATTTTTTGAATCACGTACTTCGAAAATGTAATATTATTGGCTATGTGACGAAATTATGTGATTGTAAGCATTTATAATGGAGTGTGTGATACTAAGATAGCTTGATTGGGAGTTTTCTAGAAGGCTGGTACATATGATATTGGGAGTAAATCAGTTAAGTTATTGTCAAGGGGTATCATTACTTTACACAAAGTAAAAAGGAAAAACATGATAACTTTTAAGGAAGTGTATGATAAAAAAAGTTCCTATTTGCACAATACATTTAAAGTATATCTTGACAATTACAATGGGAAAAACTAACACAATACACCTTTAAGGGCGCGTAGCGCCCGTGATGCAAAAATGCCTCTCGCACGCACGTTAGTGCGTGCAGAGAGGCTAGTAAACAGATAATGCTTGTATCCCATGGGTATACACATATCCTATTTGGAAATAATGTAATTTTGGACTGAATAAAATTAACGATTATAATCTTTCAACTGAGAGTTCTTAGGTTGCCACTTAGTATTATAGTTTAATAGTATTCATCTTCATTTGTATGTGAGAGGTCTTATATTCAACGATTTTATTAATTTTTAAAACAGTGAAGTGTTGAAAATGCCCCTATATGTGGGATTGTTGACTTTAATTGACCATCATTTCGTGAAGCGTATGAGCTATTATTTTACTGTATTCTTGAAGTACTGAACGGTACGAACGCGTGGACGCAAGCAGAATCGAAATTAGAGCTACAATTAAAATTTTACAAAACTACAAACATGAAGGGTATTTTAGTAATTTCACGTTTATGGGAGATATTTTCTGTATTTCTTTTTGTGGCCTTGCGCTGTGTACCACCTGGGGCCCACACCCCATACTCCTCCCATACTTAAACTCTCTTCTTCTCTGCAAATCGAGGGCATCACCACCACGCCAGTTACAATTATCACCAATCCGGCGAGTTCTCAGGGCACCTTCCTTGTGTCCTCTCTTAAACTCTCTCTCTCTTGTCCTTTCCCTCCATGTACACTAATACATTGCAACACCACCTCGTCGTCTCCGTGCGAGCCTCACAACGAGACCATTTTCATATTACTGCCATCACCAACCACTTGTACGACCAGAACTGAAGGCAGAGCTTTGAGCTCGTTTTTCTCTCTCGTCCCTTCCTCTACAAATTAAACCGAACCACCATTATCCTTGGCGAGTTATCATGGAACCTAGCGAGTTCTCCACAATCCCAACCAACGTAAGCCTCGGGACTTCCTTGATCATTCCCTCATAAGTCTAGTTCTGAAGCTACGTGCATGTTTTGATGGTGTTCAAGTGCAAAAAATACCTCGGGGAAGGTTTCCTAGAAAACTGGCGAGGGAAAAGTTGTGGCCACCAAGCCATTTGTAGGTTATTTTTTCCAGCCAACACCATCCATAACTCGGTTCCCTTTTGGTGAAACACATCACAAGGAGCTTCGATGCCCGCGAGTGGGTTCAACCAGACGACATGATTTGTGAGTGGATCTTTGCTTTTAAATACTATATATTTATTTTGTTTCCACATACACACACACACACATATATATATACACACACACACTTAATAAAGAATTTACTACGTATACCTAGATTAGATTAACGTTTATAATAATTTACAAAACTATGCTAAATCCTACGAGATGCACATATATGCGTACTACTATGGGATTTTATATACGACCATGATTAACATTTTATTTAAATAATATGTTGTTGACTAGAATTATCGAATCATTGTGGCATGACTATATTTATGTTATATGTTCATCGTGTTAATACTCCCCCGGGGCCAGGGCCAGTCTTTCATGTGTATGTTCACATTGCACCATAAGCTCACTTTGGATCCATTGTAGGTGTCAGTCCTGTCCTAAACTGTTATAGGCAATTAGGACTCGTATGTGATGTGCATATCGCCAGTCTTTACGTGATTGTAGTACTATAACGTAAATCATTATTACATACAGTCATGTTTATGTCCGAATATCTCTGAGTGAACTCGTGTTTCAACATATGTCAATGAGCACTTGATATTATATGTTCATTCTTTCGAGTTATGGTGATTATAGATTTATAGGTTGTCATGCGTTTCATATGTTGAATATCGTGAATTGTTGCATCCTGGTGATATTCATGTTTACGATAATTATTTTCATACCATACGTAGTATGTTATATGTTGGAACTATACTTGTTTTACGATGAGGGGTTATAATGTTTTCAAAAACGTTTTTACAAAACTTTATTTTTAGGCCCACTCACCTTTGTTTTTCGCCCTTCCAGGTTTTAGTAGCAAAGCTTTCGTGTTGACGAGGGTTCTTGGCAAATCTTGGTATAGGTGATTACCTTCGATGGTATAATTCTCATTCTACCTTACTATATTTTAATTATGCTCTGACGTCACTTGTGAAATGGGTTCATTTACGCTCGCATGCGCACTCTTACATTTAGGTACTTTTAAGTTTAAATTTACTTACGCTTTCCACATCACTACACTTTATGACTTCGTCAACTTCCTGGTGTCGGCCAGCATAGCTCGATTCGGAGTCCAGGTGGACATTTCGGGTCGGGGTGTGTCACGATTCCCGCCAAAGACGAATTTGAACTACATTATTGGTAGCTCATTGTGAGGCTAAGACCATCTCCTCCCCTTTAGTGTAAATAATATAGTTTGTAAAAAAATAAAAATAAATTAAAAAAAAAGTCTTAGGTTCGATTCTCTACTAAGGCAAATTTGAACCACATTATTGTTAGTCTATTGTAAGGTTAAGCCTTTAGTGTAGGTAATATTGTTTTATTAAAAAAACTTTAAATTTATTAATTTTCATTTGAAGATCATTTTAACAAAATATCATTCAAATTTGAGATCGTTTAATCATTCAAAAGTATCAAATAAATAGAAGGTTCATTATGAAGATGTTATTTGCTACTTGAACCGTCAAACAGTAATTTTTTTTTTCTTTTGGTAACAATTTAAAATATAAATTTGAATGACTAATTAATCTTCAATAAAAGTAATTTTTTTTTAAAGATATTTCCAATGAAAATTAAAAAAATTAATTACTTCCTATTATAAAATTGTACAGTTAATATAAATTATTCGTGAGAGGAAATGAACTCGTCTCCTACAAATGAGTGCAAGCATTATACAAAATAAAATTATTTGTGTGGTACCTGCCACCTGGCAGAAATAAACACTTCGAGGATTCTTCTAGTTTTCAAGCGGAGGCTGTGAACTGAATGAACGAAAAAGGCCCAGAGAGAGCAGAGCAAGAACAACATCAGCAAAAGAATTAAATATCGTTATGCCTTGTTGCTTTTCTTGAAAATTGATGGATGCATGGATTTTTTGTTATGAATCACAAAGTAACACGACATCCCCAAGGTCATCCTTTTTTCCTTCTGTTTTTCCTACTTAACGTCTATATGGAATAGCTACTTAATATTACTATGGTATAGTCTTATTTATTTTTATTTGTGAGTAAAATGTATAAAGTTCAATTCTTGCTAAGTTGAATTTAAATCAAATTATCATGATTAACTCATTATAAAATTTAAGACAGTTAGGCCCACTCTTTCACCTTTTAATGTTGATAACATCAAATATATTAAAAACAAAACATTTATATGCAACATGGGGACGCTTATATATCGTAAACATGTATATGAAAATTTATGATTACTCATGTCATTCATTAGTCAACTAGTAACACATGGATTCCTTTGAATATGAGAAACAACAATTGTTGTTTGCTACGCCCCTATTAGAAGTGGGTATGCCTTACTAACTTGAGAGTTCAAACGCGCTTAATATGATCTCACAAAAAGTGATAATGAATCTTTTACCCACTTGACTTAATTATTCATACAACTAATAACTTTAATCACTTGCTTAGTTATAAGCCCACGCTGCAAGGCTCGTACTTGACAAAAGATAAGCATGCACACAAACAGTGCAAGTTTTTTATTTTTATTTTTTCAAAAGAACGAACTATATAATTAATCTAATTTAAACTAAGGTTTTCCACCGAGGATATGCTCCAATAAAACTAAATAGTTTATAGTATATACACATTGGATATCTTTAATTAAACTTCATTAATTGTAATGCCGATCAGGACACAGAACCTTAGCTATATATATGAATGATATCCATGAATCATCATGAGTTGGCTTTTATTACAATAATATAAATTCAGTATGAATATGATTTGATATGATCATATGCACATTACTTGTTTTTACTTGGTACGTACGTACGTACTCGGTACTTCACAACTTATTATCATCTACCTAGCTAGGTAGGATTAACGTCTCTGCTTAATCTCTAATACAAAGTAGAGAGTAGACTCAGCCACCGACATAGCCTTATAAATATGATTAGGTATGCGAACGCCAGCCATGAGTACTAAATGTTGGGATAATGTAAACTATGAACTCATATAACTAATTGATTTTATGATAGATTCTTCACTCATTTCTTTTATACATACATACATACATACATACATACATATATATATATGTATATATATGAATGATTCAAATTCAAGTGACTGGATATTAAAAAAGTACGACGTGGGAGGGGAGGTAGATGACAAAAAATATTTTGGAGATTCTTCACTCATTTCTTTTATACATACATACATACATACATACATATATATATATATATATATATGAATGATTCAAATTCAAGTGACTGGATATTAAAAAAGTACGACGTGGGAGGGGAGGTAGATGACAAAAAATATTTTGGAGACTAAGAAAGACGAACAGGACATTTGATATTTTAGGAAGGACCTGACTAGTCTGGAGGGAGGGAAAGAGAGGGCCGGGAGGCTCATCAACGTGGGAGATGCAAGCCCCGTAACGAGGTCCTGGACACACAGGCAGCCACGATGTGGTATGGACATGTAGACTTCGTGGCACAATCTTCCACCACACCTCCGTCACCAACAAATATCCAACTTTTTATTTAATGGTACACACCCACCTCCTTTTCTGACTCTTTCTCTCTCGGCCCTGGGAGCTCATACTTATCACTCCCTGCGGGACCCTGTCCTTGTGTAAATCACCTTTTTAAACCCTCGCCTTCGCAGCCTCAGAGTGATCTTCGTCGTCTCAGTGAGGACCCGTTACTTGTGAGTTGTGAATTATCTCTGTTGCTGCACGTTATATACAATTATAGGCAGCAAGCATTTGGTCAACTCGATATCGTTGGTTCGGTCGAGAGATTAATTAGAGATAGAAATGGGGAGGGCGCCGTGCTGTGAGAAAGTTGGTCTCAAGAAGGGAAGGTGGACTGCGGACGAGGATGAAATCTTACTCAGTTATATCCAGGCCAATGGGGAAGGCTCCTGGAGGTCTTTACCCAAGAATGCTGGTACCTACTTTTACTTCTTTCTTTCTTTTTATAACAAATGGATCATGAATTTGTTAATAATAATGCATGGTACAATTTAACTAATTACTAATAATATAAATTCTTCAACTTGAAGGGTTGCTGCGGTGTGGTAAGAGTTGCAGATTGAGATGGATAAACTATCTGAGAGCTGACTTAAAGAGAGGAAATATTTCTTCTCAAGAGGAAGATGTCATCATAAAATTGCATGCTTCTTTGGGTAATAGGTCAGTCGCGTACTCATAACCTTTGCATTAATTATTCTTAAGTAGCCTAATTTTAATTATTTTCTCGCTTTTTTTATTTTCACTTATAAATGAGATGTTATAAATTTAATTTTTTTCAAATGAGAATTTAAACTATATTATTGCCAAACCTATCATGAAATTAGGTCAACACCTTCTCCTTCACACATCATACTTATTTTACCAAACCAAATAGCAAAACTAATACGTAAAAACGAAAACAGGGCATAAGAGAAGAGAGGGGTACTATAAATATATATATATATATATATATATATATATATCTAAGTAATGTTATTCATATCATGTTGTTATACCATATTTTTATATTATCTTAGGTAACATCTGATGTGAATAGCCACATCATTTGAAAAATTTGCAAAACTCGAGGAAATGAAGGAGAAAGACTCGTTATATACTACAATCATCATTTAATTAAATAGTTTTTCTTAATTATTAATTTATTAATTAATGAACTAAATTTAAAAATCTGACTAATTTAAATAATGTGATCATCCATATCAAATAACATCTAAAATGGTATAAAAATATAATACAAAAAAAATTACTCTTTATATCTGTTATATTTGTGTATCGTCTTGTCATGAGTGTTGCCGGTTCTCAAGTTTTCGGATTCTTTTGTTTGCTGTCCATGTCATAACTGTCATTGTCATTAGTCAGCAAATAAATTTGCCTTTTTGTTAGTTGAGAAAGAACTAGAACTAGACCAGCAGGCTTACACCGTACGTCAACAGGAAACTAAATCTATGAATTAAAATTTATAAATTAAATGACATTATAAATTATTAATTTGTTTATTATTTAAATCTCTATTAATTAATCAAATATTCTTTGTCAACGAAAATCTTATGAAATTATTAGCTTAACTTTTTAATTAAAACACAACATAAATAAGAAATATGGGGTAAAAATGTAATTTCACACAATCAAATTTTGTTTTTTTTTTTCAAAGTCGTACTTACCTGTAATCTTAACATATCTCTAATTAAAATAAAATAAAAAATTCTCACACACTTTGTGTGTGCCCATATGCTAGTGATAATTAATGTAATTATTTTTTATTGAAGATATTATTTAATTTACAAATTTAGTTTACAACTTTAATTTTCAAAACATTACTCTACATCGACGAGATTCGAGTGTAAAAGCACAGAAAGGATACTATTACTATGGATAATGTTAGGAAGATTAAATTTGCAAACTAAATGATGTGTAACCAATCGGAATAAGCATGTTATTAACATTTAAGTAATAAATCAATCATTAACTTCCATGTCACTTAATTTTCAAAACTTTATCTACAAATTTAATCTCTCTAATATTACTCTACTACAATTGATTTGGTAGTGAATCTTGATTATATCAACTCACGTGTAACTGTCAGACGTAATCTACCCAACCAAAAAAAAAAAAAAAAAAAAACATACACATACAATTGGCGTCTTTAATTAAAACTCCGATTTTATTTGCATAGAAGCTCCTACCAATATCTAAGTCTATCAAATGTACCCACAGGCCACACGTACAAAAAAGAAAATGAAAGAAAGACCCTCTCGATTTAGCTTACAAAGATTTGTATGATATGAGTATATATAATTGTTATTACAATAATACATTCTTATCATGTGATATTATGAGTTAAGTTTTCTTCACATGGTATTCTATAATTTCACGAGTACACAGAGTTACTATGGTGTTCTATATCAAAATCATGCAATACTATTAATAAGAATTTTTTTTTCACATGACATTGTATGATATAGTTGACGTAAGTACAGTGTAAACTACAATGTTTTGTGCCAATCATGTATTGTATGTATAAATTCTCTTCCACGTCCCTTCATATAATTAGCGCAAATTACCAATGTTAACATATTTTCTTGTCTATATGTATGTTAGAGAAAGAGTCTTGTCCAGGAAATTGTATCTCCTAAAATTTAAGAATTAATATTTGAATCTGATTTCGATTATATTCATGTTCTATAATCAAACTGACTTTACTTGACAATTTTTCTTTGGGACCATAAAATTTGGCCCTTCACATTTAATATAAAGGGGAACAAGGAGAAACTTAGCTAGCTGTAGATATCATCAGTACATGACACACACACACACACACACACACACACACACACCATATATAGTATACAGTAGATTATGCTCTTTCCTTTTCTTTCTAAGCATGCAATACAAATGAAAACTTGATTTATCATTGCTGGTTAATTAATGAATAATATGATTATGAATGTATATGCAGGTGGTCTTTGATAGCGAGTCAATTACCAGGAAGAACCGATAATGAAATAAAGAACTACTGGAATTCTCACTTGAGCAGGAAAATTGACACCTTCAGGAGGCACACCACCACAATCGCCATTACTACTGAAATCAGCACCAGTTCCCTACCAGCTGGTCATGAAGTTTCGGCAGCTATGGAATTAGGTCCTCCCCCTCCTAAAAGAAGACGTGGCAGAACCAGTCGCTGGTCCATGAAGAAGAACAAAACCTACTTGACCACCAAACCCAAAGGCCTCGAGGCCCGGCTGAGCCAGAGCCACCACAAAGACGTTGATGTTTCTGCTGCTGCTGATGATGATCGTTTAAATAATGTCCACAAGGCAACTTCCTTGCCTACTGAAAATAATAATAAAACCGTGGACACCATGCAAGACGATTACGTGCTACTAATTGAGGCCCCGGACCAGCAGCAGGAAACTGGAGGTGGAGGAATATCAATGATGGCAACGGTCATTGATCATCAGAAAGAAAGTGATGGCGGAAAACTAATTTTAGGACCACATCCACTTGTACACGACGATGGTGATATGAATGAATCTGTCGGCATTGATGGAGGGTTGTTGGGGTTTACTGACTACTTGATGGACGATATTAATGAGGACGAGATACTGGATCCAAATGGTGTTTTGGCTTTAAGTGCAAGTGAAATAAACATTCATCAAGATGCTGATCATTTTACGGACGCGGATCATCATCAGGACACAGAATTACCGTCGTCATGTGACCAATTAGTCATGTGTCCAAATAAAATTATGATGACAACGACGACTACTACTACTACGGCAGCCAATGATGATCATCACGATCAGGAGCAAGAGAGCAGAAGCTGCGGTGGTAATTTGAGCTCGTTGTCGATCTCAAACTCAAACGGACAAGTCGTCACGGGGGACTTGCATTCATGCGGCTCTTCGATGTCACTGACAAATGCTAGTAATTGTGATATGGAGGATGGTCATACTGCTGGTGGATTCGGAACTTACGATCATACATTATGGGATTGGGAGAGTGTACTTATCCAAGCTCGGACTGAGCATGACTACTTATGGGATGGCCATGACAGACAAAACATGCTGTCTTTGTTGCGGGAAGGAGAATCTGCTACTGCTGCCGGTGATGATGATCACGCTGATGCCATGGTGGCTTGGCTTCTATCTTGAATATTCAATTCAATTTGTCGTACCCTAGCAGCCTTTTATCACTTTGTTGCTCCTTTGGTTTATTGGACTTTTTCTTTTGGTTTGAATGAGAAAGATCCCAATAATTAATTAAAATGATAAGACAAAGAATCTAATTTCACGCACGATTACAAATATAATAAAAAGACAATACAAAATTTCAACTACATAAGTACATCCAATTATAATGCTCACGAGAGGACAAAATCTTGTAGTACTTTCTAATGAACTTGCAAAGATGAAGCTTTTTAGCAAGGAAGCTTTGTTGTGAAATATCACGAAATGATCCTCATAGTCTTGCGAGAGGCAAACAAACAACAAAACCAACGTAAAAAAACTAAGGTCGGCGATGGTAAATCTTTTATATGTGTTTCTTTCTCACTCATTGGTAAAAAATTATCATCCTATATATCTTAATTAATTTCTACTTCTTGTACTTAATTGCTTTCTTTATCAATCTTCTTTGAAAGAGTAAATCATAATTAAGACAAATTTAGTAATTTAAAGCAATCCATTAATTCAAGATAGGAAGTTTGGTCGAGGCATATTTATGAGTTGTAACAAAAAAAAGACGTCGCTTAAGTTACAATAATTGAGAACCAAACTTACTCACCCTACCTAAATGTTATTGGATTGATAAAACTATGAGCTACTAATCAATCATTTATTAGTTTACGATCGAGGTAGCTAGCAAGTTGTCTTAGGAAATATATCAAAACACACACACACACACACACACACATATGTATACGTGTATATAATGTACCATGGATATAATTTCTTCTATTCTTTCCGAAAT
Organism: Pyrus x bretschneideri; assembly: GCF_019419815.1. Classification (NCBI taxonomy): domain Eukaryota; kingdom Viridiplantae; phylum Streptophyta; class Magnoliopsida; order Rosales; family Rosaceae; genus Pyrus; species Pyrus x bretschneideri. Next base: position 6,046,107 of record NW_025999557.1, read on the forward strand.
TCCGGTGAACTACAAATTTTTTGGTAAAAGATGAATCACAAATGTATGTCAAAAGAGGTAACTATGGGGACACTACTTGACAAGAATAATTTACATGCAAAACAATAAATCTACAAGATGTTGAGATGAGTATTATTGCATGTGATTGAATGATGATAATCTTGTGTTGCTCTATATATTGTTAAATAATTTTGATCAAGTTGAATGTTCGCATTCTAATTAATAGCAATTTTATGAAAACAAAATCGTGGATTAACATATATTGAGCATGAAGAGTGAACGGGCCAATATAATTTAGGAGAAACAGGCAAGGCAACATCGACCAGATGCGCGCGCGTGCGTGCATTCTCACTGCATATACGTTCAAGACACGAGTGGATACCAACAACAATTGCCAGATCTTTCCTTGTTATGTATTACAACTAAATGTGTCGGGCACTTTTGAAGGAGGTTGACATGATGGAAAGAAGGGAGAGGGCCCATTAAGAAAAACCGACGGTGTCTACGGTTTTTTTTTAGAAAAATTAATGAAAAATGTTATAAAACTTTTAGTTTTAACGATAAAGATAAAATAAAGGGTAACATAAATAGTATCAAGTTAGATTTTTTAGTGTAAAAATATGATTTTTCGTTAAAGTGAATAGTACTGCAAACTTTTCGTTAAAACTCCATTTTTTTTTGGGTAAACGTGTCTATAGTTTCTTTAGTTATCTCCAGCTATAAAAAATGAGAGATTTTTCAATATGACCGATATATGTGTTAGTATACCACATGTTACTATACAAATGATTGAATATGTGTAATGAAAAGTTAATAACTTAAAAAATAAAATTTCCCACCACATATATAAAAACACATAATGTACCATCCGTATTCTGGTCATAAAGAAAATTTTCACATCAAAGAGGAGAGATTTTTGTAGGAAAATAATAACCACACACCCTACGACGTGTGATCATCGTTTTTTTTTTTCTTCTACTCCAGCCCTCTTGAGTTACTAAACATTAATATTTGCATACACACTTTGTGTGTATGATAACATTTTTTTGGAAAATGGGAAGGAGTGGAGGGAGTGGGAGGTTTTTGTTTTTTGTTTTCTTTTTTATTTAAATATTGGAGGTATTTATTGAAGATATTTTAACATCACCTGTAGGTGAGACTTCAATAAAAAACAGTAAAATTTAGACCTGTGAAATAAAAAATAAGAGATAGATTACTCATGAATGAAATTTATTCATTCTCATCATTTTTAAATTGGTAGGATTAGAAGAGATGTGTTTTCTTCGTATCTAATTCTCTCTTAATCTTTTAAAACTGAGTTATTTATTCTAATATAATCCAACATACGAAACGAGCCTCATTAGTAGATGCCCTCCCTAAATCAGAATGCTTGTGTATTTTTATGCAAGAAATACTTTTAGAAAGCACTTGAAGATCGCTTTTAACTTCTGCCAATCGCTATCAGAAGATTTTTTATTGTATAAAAATATTTTTAATTATTTTAAACGATATGATAGTATTTAATAGTCCGAAAACACTTTCAAACATATAAAAAGTAATTAAATTTTGATTTTAATTTTCTATGGGCAAAACCTAAGAACTTATTGTGGGCTTAGATTCTCTGTGGCAATGTCGTTCGGAGATTGAGAATGGGCTACTGACCTAGGTCTCAAATAAGAAAGCCCAAGTTTAAGGAACTGGTCACCCGTTTAGCCTTTAGCGCGGCTACTGGCGGTGGACGACTCCACTGTTGGCTGCGGAGTGCGGAGGGAGTGGGAATGTTGAGGTTGAAGCCAAATCGCATCGGAGCCTTCACTACCACTGGTAAAAAGGCTTCTCCCTCTCTCTCTCTCCCTCCCTCTCCCTCTCTCTCACTCAGCCATTAGCTATTACTTTGGCTTCAAAACTCGATAGAATAGATTATGATTTCTAAACATTCATTTCATACTTTACAGGTGAAGAGCTCTTCGTTTCATTCGCAGCAAAGCTTCTTCGGTAATTACTTCCGAATCTGACCTCAGTTTTCTAAATATATTTATCTATTTTGAATGAATCCTTATCAAGGCGTGGCGTTGCATTATTTGATGCATACTTCCTGAATGACAAATCTGTAAATAAACATAATATGGGGATAGCAAAACTTTAATGATTGTATGGTTGACATGGTTTCTAATTTCTGTTTAAGCAATGTATGTAGTTCTACTTCCTCAGAATTGTCAGGTTCAAGGGGAGTATGTTTCTACAAAAGTCCTCACTTGTTATACATTGAAATTTTCACTTTTGACGTTTTCACTTCTGTCAAGTGTCAACCACAACGATGAATTTGAATTCCACTGCCCTTTCTACTTGAATCATAGCTTGTCAGTTTCTGTTTGAAGCTTCTGAAATATATTAACTTATTGTTTCGATGGAAGATGTCATGCCACCATAGATTTTTCTTTCAACCCATTATCTGCGAGGAATAGGGCTTTATCTTGCATAACAACGTTCCCCCGGTCTTTTCATTCTTCAACTTCTGAAGATGACACCTTCTCCGAATTGGGCTCCCCAGTGCCTAAAGCTCCAACTCATGCTCGGAAGTTGAAGTTGATGACGGAGAAGCCTGAGCCTTATTTGGTATGTTCATAATGCCCCAACCTCGTACATTCATTACTCTGTCTTGTGTGCGTGTGTATGCATTTGGCTTCGGTTTTGTTACTCAGAACGCATGTGCACTGTAGAGATATTACCTCTGCTCGCGGTTTCATGAATATTGCTGAAATGAAACATGCCATGTTTTCTTACAAATTCCATTTCAAGCAGAAAACTAATCGTACAAAAAGACCTTCTCGAATGCCTTCAGAAAGCCGCATCAGATTGAAAGATAATTCCTCAAAACTGGGTAACTTTGTCCAACCATTTCTTTCTACATTGACAGCTGCAACAATAACAACAATATTTATTTATGCATTGAAAAAAATATGACCTTCCCATCTGTTACTATTGTAGTGAGAACATATCTGCAATCAACCTTCCCTATTAAAAGAGGCCCTGCCCACCACTTTTACGAATCTGTCATATACCTTGTCGTTTACCCTTGAACTGTTGAATAACCCCCATAGTCCCTTTCCATTTTCCATGGTTTCTGGATAATTATTTAATGCCCATGCTTCAAAAGAGCAGGTTCGGATTGGGAGGCTGTTGTACAGAGTTTTGGTCGTTCAATTGATCCACCAGAGGAGGAAGAGGAAGTTACCATTAGAATTACCAATATCAATTCGGAGACAACGGACTCTGCAGTGCACTCAATGTGCACGTCTTGTGGTAGCTTAGAGGGGCTTGTGACGACAAAAGAAGATGCAGTTGACGCCTTGTTTAGCGTGAAAAACAAGGCAGGCATAAAACGCATAATCAAAAAGTAAGAAAATACTTGCATTTCTTTTCTTGATTGCGTTTGCATTGTACCTTCATCAATAGCATTGCATTTCTATTTTTTAATCTGGAAACTACTGGACACATGCAGATATGACGAGTGTCTGTCATACTCTTCTCTCCTTGGATTTTTTGTATGTATAATATCATATATTTTTGCTTGTGTGTATTCGGATGGAATAGTGAAGAGTGTTGAAGTCTAGATGCTCCACTAGATAGAATTTTTACCTTATTAATTGTTTTGAGATATTGTTTTTGTTTTAATGAATAGTTTCCCATGCTTAGTTCTGGTATTTTGTGGGTATGGATGTCAGATTGAATGAGACGATGGTGAACGGTCACAAGTGGTCAGCTGATTTACATGGAAGAGACTCCTCCGCTGAAGTGAGGAGCAAGCAAAGCAATGCGAACCATGATTTGAGATTGGAGATAAGCCGTCAACTGGCGGACGTAAGAAGGGAAGTCACAAGGAAGACAGTGTGCATACAAGACTTGGAGTGTCTGCATAACGCCTTGTTGCACATTGAGGGGGAGGCTCATCCTCACACCACCCACACCCACTAGTATTCACAACGACCGAGTTGGCAAATTATGCCCCCGCCCCTGGCCCCCTACCATACATAGTTTTAGTAAATGCATTACATATTAGCAGAATTACGAATAGATGCCGAATTTGTTTGGTTTATGATTAACAGGACTGACCGGCCACACGTTCTTGACGTTGCTGACCCAAAACTAGAAGGCTGCATGTACCTGTGACCGAGGCAATATTTTGTACGGACGGAAGGGTTATTGATAAATCAATTATCATATTATTATCTTTAATCATCCATTGCCATTCAATCATTGCTCTAGTTCGCTTACAAGTGGGGGCGAAATGAGAATCGTAATCTTAATAGACCAGCTTAACAATGGCAAATGATTAATTTACTTTACAATAATCTCACGACCGTTAGATAAGCTGTCCCTAGCACAAAGGAAACAAAGTAAAGGAATAAACCTTTCACCTTCCTCCACATAACAGCAGGGTAACCGATTCTCCGCCTGTTTAAAATTCTTCGACAATGGCCATTTTCCCAAAAAAGAACCCCCGACAGTTGGCAAGAAAATATGTGACTTCATGATGACCCCTCTCTTTATTTAAAACAATGGGAAAGCCTAAGTGCTCATCTTGCACTCCAGATTCTGCATATCAAGCATGTATCTAACATCACTGAAGCAAGCACTTACTCTGCAGAATCAATCCCTTTCACATCCATATCCAACATCCTGCATGATTTCTCTCGTTTAAAATCAGGCTCTGTGATACCCATAGAAGAACACCCTGCAATCGGATATTCCCTCTCATCAACTAAAGACTTCATGTAGGAACATGGCTGCTCTTCAGCTTCAATATTGGATACAGGCTCTTGCCCTGAACCAAACTCCAACTCATACGACGGAGGGCCAGCAGGTTGTGTTCTCATTTGCACAGACCGCAAGAGTGCAGCCCTCCTTAAGTCAGCTGAGTGACAAATATCACTAGGTGATGACGGGAATCGCCCCTCTGAATCAGAGCCTAGCTGACGAGGCTGGGAGCCGTTGAAATTAGTGACAGTGCAGCCATGTGAAGTGCTCGGACAGGTGGGAGGAAATTTTTGGTACCTATAAGGAGAGACGGGACTAGAGGGAACACTATCAGGTTGGGAGGAGCAAGTATTTATGGGGTTCTCACAAAATCAAGGGTCATCTGAGTCCTCTGACATTGGTGAATATTGTAAGGACATCTCATCCCTGGAAGCATAAAGTTGTGAAAATATAATGAAAAATCAGATCTGCATAATAAAGGAAACACAATTTTCTCTTTATCAGGAAGAATCAAGATGGAGAAAGCATGCACATGATTATTAAGAGAACTCCTGTTTAATGTAATGTGGAAAACAATGACTTGAAGGTTCCCTAGGAAGGGGAACAACCGAGGCCCGATCAAACAAAGAGAAAAAAATTGACTTGAAGGAAAGGAGATAAAATTTGGTGAAGGCATACTAATGCCTTACATATGGATAAACAATACAAATACAATTCAAGTTGTTAATTTATGTGGAAAATCAACAATTACCACAATAAGCAAATCTATATTGGATGACTAAAGACAAAAATGAAAATTTTAAGCAGCCACATGAAGTACCAAACTCACCTTTTGGTTTACCACTTAAGCAAAGGCCCAAAGTAAGACGGTTAAAAGTACGATTACACTCTTGCAAAAGGCAGCTTATATGAGTGCATCACGATCACATCCACTCGAAACTATACAGTCTATACCATCAGATGACCTATTCTGTTTGAGTTGTATGATATCACCAACAAACCAAATTCGGGGAAAAAACAAGAAGAACAGAATAGGAAATAAGTCAAAGAAAATACAAAACGTTGAGTGCCATAACCCAAGAAACCATGAACACGAACCTGCAGTCCTAAGATGTTTTACAGGCCTCTTGTGGTCTATCGGATTGGATTAGATTGGAATAACTCATAAATGCAAGGTATGTTTACCCAAAATAGAGGCTGAACTAATATAGAAAGATGCAATAGCACCTATGACCTGTGAAACTAGGCAACTTAAAACATACAAAGTCTAAATGTGAAGCACAAGGTTATCATAACAATGAGTGAATGACGGAGAAGAATGGCAGTTAGTTATGTATGCGGAAGGAGTATTTCATTTGAGAAGGTTCCCAAAGCATATGACGATGTTATGGAAAGTGATTGACAAGTTCGATATGAGTGTGTGAGAAGAAGTAACCTTGGATAAAACATGGTATCAGACCTTGCTGGAGATTCCATGAGATTGTCAGGGAGAGGGAGTGGGTCTCCAACAGTGAGTCCATTCAAACTAGATGCCATAATCTGCACTAGTGCAGTGCACAGCAAACAAGTGAGTTATGAGAATGAAAGACTAATTTCACTTGAAACACTAACAAAATAAGGCCTCGTGAATGAATTCAATTGTGATGGAAATGAATGAGAATTCAGAGGCAGTAAATTTTCATTCTTGAAAGGAAAAGGTAGATTCTTTAGTTCGATTCCATTAAATAAAGTAAAGAAATGAAAAGAAAAGGAAACCTCGCTGAGATAACGCTTGTGAGAGTGGAAATTGTCGAGGTAAACCGCATCTTCAGGATCTCTACTCCGCTTCCCAGATGGAGATGGTGAAGAAGACGATGAAGTTGATGCAGCCGATGCATTTGTAGATGATGAAGATTCTATCTCTGGGCCACCAACACCACCACCACCTACTGCTCCTCCGCCTCCAACCCCGCCCGATGTGCTCGACTCCGGACGCATTTGACAGCCTGCTCTCGGCTCTTTTCACGGAATTTTTACTTTATTTATTATTTCCATTCATGTTTCACCAATTTCCTAAGGGAAGGGCGATTACTGGGCTACATAACTAGAGGGAAAAAACCCAATTGAAGATCCACTGGGCCATTCCCCCAAGCCCAATAATCACAAAATTGAATGTGTTTTTCTTTTCCATTTCCATTCCTTCCATATGGGAATGGGAGTTAATGGTGTAAAGTAGATACGATTGATGAAGTTCATGTAGCGGGCGGAAAATAAAGATAACTCAAGGCCTTGTCTTGTTAACCCGCAAGATAATGATATATGAAAGGGTAAAGAAAGTTGATTCATCAGTTGAATTTGAAATGTGACGCTATGTATTGAAATTGAGTGGTAAAATGTCCGTTGCGATTATATTTATAGATTGAACGAGATAAAATGAAATCTAAATGGTGTTACAACGAAGTGAAAGTGAAATAAAAAAATGTTGAGATGGATGTCGGAGCAAAAAAAAGAAACGCACTTACTAAATACTATGGAAGTGGGATGGAAGCCGGAGGAATTGGGATTATTCCTCCCACACTCAGCAGCAACTAGCAAGCGCTGATATTAGCTTTAAATCGACAACAAACATGAGGACGGTCCTTAATTAGGCCAAGGGAATAAAATGAACAGCCTTGTTATATATATTTAACCGATGGAAAGACAAAAGAATATGAACCAATCCTACATATTCGCATAAAAGAGAAACTTGTTTGGATGTCAGGATACAACTCTGAGCATCCCATCTCCATCATATGATATGATAGCAGGTATGATTATGATATAAAAAGGCAGGCACTGGCACTGCCCCCGCCCGCTCCACTCTTCCTTAGCGTTTCCCGCTCAGACATAGACACAAACATTTGGCCTGGAAAATACAAGTGAGAGGGAGGGAAGGGAGGGAAGCGAGGAGAGTGCTCCTGATGAAGTACGTGTTGGTTACAGGCGGGGTGGTCAGTGGGCTGGGCAAAGGCGTCACCGCCAGCAGCATCGGCGTCGTTCTCAAAGCCTGCGGCCTCCGCGTCACCTCCATCAAAATCGGTTCCTTCTCTTTATTCCTTCCTTCCTTTTTGCTTTTACTACTTAATCATCTCTTCTCTTCAATCTGATTTGATTTGATTTGCTCTACCCATCTGCTGCTGCAGATCCATACTTGAACACAGATGCAGGCACCATGTCTCCCTTTGAGCACGGTGAGGTTTTTGTTCTTGACGACGGCGGAGAGGTAACCATTGACCCTGCTAATTTCTTCAATACGTATCAAATCCGCGTTATCTTTATTCTTCATGCTGCTGGGTTTGTTTAATCTCTAATCGTAATTGTAGGTTGATTTGGACCTGGGCAACTATGAACGCTTCCTAGATGTAACTCTTACTAGGGATAACAACATTACCACTGGCAAGATATATCAGGTGCTTCTAATAACAAGGGGTGTTTGTCTGTCTTCCATTTCATCACTTTTATTTTGACATTTTTTATTTTTATTGTTTTGTTCCGTGTAGTCTGTTCTTGAGAAGGAGCGGAGAGGTGATTACCTTGGCAAGACTGTTCAGGTGATGATACAAAATCACAATGTTCATAAATCCTACCTTTTCTTTTTTGCTTCACTTCCATTGAACGCTGATGACTGCCTTTCCTTCGTGATTTTGAGTCGATTTAGGTGGTTCCACACATAACTGATGCCATTAAGACATGGATCGAATCCGTTTCAGTCATTCCTGTGGATGGAAAAGAGGGCCCTGCAGATGTTTGCGTGATAGAGTTGGGAGGGACTGTGGGTAAGCGATAGTCAATACATAGATGCAATACATGCTTCATTATTCTTTCTCTGTGTTTATGTACAAAGACAATAATTCTTCTTTCTTCTTAGGTGACATTGAATCAATGCCATTCATTGAGGCTCTGCGCCAATTGTCCTTTTCAGTTGGTAAGGTTGTGGTTTATTCTGTTCTTTTGAGGAATTTTTTTTATTCTGCTTATGAGATAATTTCCCCACCCATATGTTGGCTTCCAATTGTTTATCATGTTTCTATGCTGTGTGATCAATATATATCTTCCAATGACTGCTCTAGGAATACGCGGTACGTACGGTTTAGGTATTGTTTAGATTTATGGTCTGATATGTTATGAGCAGCTTTGCAATAATAAAATTGATAATATTATCGGGACTTTATGTGGTGCTTTTTTGTATTTTTGTTGGCCGGGGTATAGATGCAATGAAACAATGCTTATCCAGATTTAAAAGTAACTAACGATTTCCCTTTGGAGTTGATGTGCAATTTCATCTGGAATTACATTGATGTTAAATGATCATTGCTGGTGTTGATTTAATTCTTTTGTCAGGGCAAGAGAACTTCTGTCTTATTCATGTGAGCCTGATACCAGTGCTGGGTGTTGTTGGAGAGCAAGTAAGATCCCTCTACTTAATTATTGAGTGTTACGTTTCTTCATTAATTCCTCATACAAGCTTGTAAGTTTAGAATCAAAATGGATTATATTTTACAAAGAATTTGCTTAATTTTGTATGTTTCTTACTTTCTTTTTGTGTTTGTAATTCATGCAGAAAACAAAGCCTACGCAACATAGTGTGCGGGAACTTAGAGCATTAGGCTTGACTCCTCATCTATTAGCATGTCGCTCTGCAGAGGTACCTCATTTCACCTATCTATTAACCTTATAAGCTTTTCTTTAGTTTCCATTTAAGACTTGCTTGGACACCTACATTGGTGCAGTGAGATCACCCGACTCCCCTTGTGCTTTACGCTACCATTATTTTGCCAAGGTTAATTTTTGTGCAGATATAATACATATTATTTTTTATTTTTTATTTTTTTTTGTGTGACTGCATTGCAGCCTTTGTTGGAAAATACTAAGCAGAAACTTTCACAATTTTGTCATGTTACAGTAAGTTGTTGCTGAATAAATTCTATGTGGCCTTTTTTCTAAATTTCTTTAATCAAACTTCATTTTCTGATTACAAATTTTAAATTTCATTTACGCTTTTTTACAGGCTGGTAATATTCTTAATATCCATGATGTACCAAACATTTGGCATGTTCCTCTCTTACTTAGGGTGGGTTCAATAACAATTATCTGTCTCCTTGGTGGCTTCATACTTTATTTCAAAATTTTATCTAACTATTGTTCTAAATTGTTGTTCAGAATCAAAACGCTCATCATTCAATTCTTCAACAACTAAATTTACTAAGGTATGTTCTCACCATTACTTCACATATAAGGCTTCAACTTTTGTGCTCGATTGTTGATCAGCATCAGCTTATTTAAATTCTTCTTGTGTAATGATGCCAAGGCAATCTCTCTCTAGAATACTGTCCGACTTGGATTCTTTTAGTTGATATATGTGCTCTTTCGGAATGCTGCCTAAATATAGGAAGGCAAACAGCATGAAGTTTGGCTATGTTAAGTTACCAGTGTTTAATTTTCTGTTTCAGCATTGCCAGGCCTCCTGATTTAAGAGATTGGACCAAGATGGCAGAGACTTATGATAACCTCACCAATTCCGTCAGTATTATTAGATAATAGTGCCATGCTCAATTTTCAAACATTCTCTCTTTTGGTTTTTTCATTCACCACATGAGAATTTTATATTTGCAGGTGAGGATTGCCATGGTGGGGAAGTATGTGGGCCTTGCAGATTCTTACTTGTCCGTAGTAAAGGTGCAGTGGTAGCTTCTATTCTATTATTAGGAAGGGTCATAGGATGGTGTATCTCTACTAAGATTGTGGAATTCATTAGCAATTTTTCATGAAAAAATTTAGCTATTGCATGTTGTAGTGCAAATATGAGTGTATGGCTCCTTTTGCAATGCATGCTTAGTAGATTATATATGTTAATAATTCACTGCCTACACATGTATTTTACCATAAATGCTTGCTGATATATAATTCTGAACAATATGGCAATCTGGACCCCAAAATATAATATTTTGTTAAATTTGTCTCGCAGGCCCTTCTGCATGCTTGTGTTGCTTGTTCTTTAAAGCCATCAATTGACTGGATTGCTGCTTCTGACCTTGAAGATGATAGTGCCAAACTGGTATTGAACCATTACACTCCTCTTTTTGCAGAATTTGGTTTTAAGTCTATTATTTTGTCTTTTCTTAAGATTTGTTTTTTATACAGATACCAGAAGCACATGCTGCTGCATGGGGGACCCTAAAGGTATTCTTTAAGCTAAATTGTCGTCCCCTAGCCTGTTGTACAGTTTATGTTTTGATCTATTCTATATTTGCAGAATGCAGCATGTGTCTTGGTTCCTGGTGGATTTGGAGATCGTGGTGTGAGAGGTATGATATTAGCTGCAAAGTATGCCAGAGAGAACAATGTTCCTTATCTTGGGATTTGTTTGGGCATGCAGATTTCAGTGATTGAATTTGCGAGATCTGTAAGCAACGTTTGCTTAACTAACAGGTTTTATTCTTTATTTAAGATCATATATCATCCCTACTTTAATTACTTGTTTTAGGTTTTGGGTTTAGAAAGGGCAGACAGCACAGAGTTTGATGCACAGACACCAAATCCTGTTGTAATTTTTATGCCTGAGGTACAAATTTATGGTGATGTTTACCTCTTTAATTTTAAAATAAGTATGGCTTCAACCTTCGCCCCATGACAGTTAATTTTTTTATGTGTAAAGGGATCAAGAACACACATGGGAAGCACAATGAGACTGGGATCCAGAAGAACACTTTTCCAAGCTCCTGATTGCACTACTTCAAAGCTGTATGTGCAATATCTATAACTGTGTTCAATTTAGAAATCATAGAATAGCCGGCTAGTTACTGCAAAATGAAGTTATAACTTCAGGTACCTCTGCTGCATTTATACAGTAAAATCAATGCATGTGCCATGTGTTCCAACTTCCAAGTCTGTCACATGGCACAAGCTATAGAACTTTATTGCATTTATACTGTAAAATTTTGAACTTTCTTGGTCAACGTACTATTTTGCATGCGGCCTTTGATGACCTCTCCACTATGTGTTGTGTCTGCAGTTGCTTTTGTCAAAACTAATCCCACAAGACCACTTTAAAGTTCTCCATGTTTAAGAGTATAGGGTACATGCCTGATGTGTTATTGCTATCAATTGCTAGGTACCATAACTCAGAGTATGTGGATGAACGCCACAGGCACAGATATGAGGTTTGTTGTAAATTTATTTAGGTGAAAAACATGATGATTCAGAAGCACGTTTTACGTAGTGTACATGGTCTTATTTCATCATGATGCAGGTGAACCCAGATGTTATTGGAGTTCTTGAAGAAGCTGGCCTGAAATTTGTAGGGAAGGATGACAGTGGGAGACGAATGGAGGTGGGTTTTCTGCTGAGTTTGATGCTTTGTTGAACTTGAGCATTGTCAGAATTTACTTGGTTATTATTGCAAAAATTCCTTTCTTATCATTTACTGAATAGTATTTGACTTTGAAGATTTATTTTTTACAAGATTTGTGTTTGTTCTGGTATTTTTCTCTTCTGCAGATTTTAGAGCTTCCAAGTCATCCATTCTATGTAGGAGTGCAATTTCATCCAGAATTTAAATCACGGCCTGGGAGGCCCTCTCCTCTATTTTTAGGTACTTTGACACGCAAGTGAACCATAGATGTCATAGACTTACATTTACTGTTCTTACTTGGAAACATGTGAACACTATGGCATCCATCATGGAATTACCATGTAGCGCAGATCTATATTACTCAAAGTGGAGAGATTATTGGACATGTTTGTGTCAGAATAGACTTGTCTATTACAATTCTCATTTTTATTCGGTCGATTTCTACCCAGTCCTTGGATCTCTGTACTTGAGTTGACACATGTGACATTGCAACTGTAGGTCTTATCTTGGCAGCAACAGGACAGTTGGAAACCTATCTTGACCAGAATCAAAATTCTAGTTGACAACATTGGATCTCTCTCAATGGTTCCAGATCATTAGTTCAAGGTAGGTTTGTAATTTGAATGTGAGAGGTCCCATAGAAGAAGAATTGGACTTGCGTTGTAGCTGTTTGTGCATTGTTCCCCCTGGCTCTTCTGAATGTGGGTGAGAAAGGGGGATGGGAATGGGTTGGATCATCTCAAGACTCACGACATTCTGTGCTCCGTATGCATAAATAGGTGCATCTTAGGGGTCAGTTAAGTGATTATGTTGAACAGTGTCTGTCCGGTTTGGGATAGGGTTGGATTACAGTATGACCGAGGGAAGGGCTTTCTATTTCATCTGGTAAGAGATAGATATGTTTCTGTTCATCCATACAAAATGGTAGACAGTATTCACTTGATAGTTATGAAAATGGGCATGGATGCGTATTGATGGTTCCTAGTGTAGTAAAAAACTAATGCATTGTCCATTTTTTGTTACAATGGCAGATAAACGTATGGAAGTTTATGAAAGTAGATCCTGATTGTGGAACAAGTATGTCGATGCAGTTGGACAATTTATCAGGTAGCTGATCGATCAGTTGAAAGCAGATACAAGTTCTAGGTCATTAGAAGGATTCATTGATTAGATTGTTCAATCATGTAGGGGAATTTGAATGATATTGTTGTTTGGCGATATTAATTACTTGTTGGCATTCAAGAGTTACCATATTCGGAATGAATATACTTATGAAACTTTTTCGAATGTTGTCCTCATCATTTATTAGCACTTAAAAATGTAGACATTTTTGAAATTCAGTTGTAAGCTGCTGCTTGTATGTGTGAGATGATTGTTGTTACATACAATGTAATGGGAAGCCTAAGCCTACAGTATCTACAAAATATGCCGCAATGCTATGCCTCTTCTTTTATAAAATAAATACAATGTAGTTCAGTACAGTAAAAGTAGACTAGAGGAGCAGAATTGAACCCAAAAACAAAACCAAAATCAAAATAAAAAAAATGCCGCAATGCGATGGCTGTCCTGCGAGTTACTGTTTTGGTTGTCTGTCTGTCTTGTCCCTGGATCTGGAATTGCGGAATTCTGGAGGAATTGTCGAATGTGGATGGACAATGTGAATGATATATGTGATTAATTTAACATGTGAGGTTCTGAGTGTGGTGTCGGTATGAAATCTGTCTTTGGAGCTTCATTTGCTGGTAGAACTTAGCTATGAACTCATCTGCCTTCATGTCAACCGATTCCTCTAACTCCTCGTAAATATTGTTTTTATAAGCTGTAGCAGGAGAAAGAGTAACCCTTTCTTCCTCATCATCCTGAATAATATCTCGGCCATCATCCTTCTCATCGCATTTGATAAGAAAGCTCTGCCTTGCAGTACTAGCATCGTCTTCATCATCATCGTCATTGTAGCAGTTGCGGCAATCGTTTGATTGATATCCGTGGTTATTGATAATCATGTCGACTTGATCATCATCAAAATAATCAAGTGCTAATGGTGCGTTTAGGCAAGGGATGTTGTTGATGAAGCACATGAAGGAGGAGCGGGAGCAGCTGGTTTTGGTTTTGAGGGTGGGGAAAATTGGGGTCTTGTCGAACGACAGCTGCCGCTCGAAGTAATACTGCTGCTGCTTCTGCTGCTGCATGTGCATAAGCATGTGGACGAAGCTACTCTTGAGCAACTTGGGGACGACGCGCAGTTCCATCATGAGGCGTCGCCTGAAAACACCGCCCTTTCTTGCCCAAAGCAATGCCAGACGCAGCAGCTTCCACGCTCTATGTGTTGGTCTTGGTCGACCGACGTCATCATCATTACCATTTGATGATTTCTTCTTCGACATCTTCATCAATGTCATCGTCATCTTCAGCTCACTCTTGAGCAATTGATTAGCTGGTGGAAGCAGAGTAGAGGTGCTACTAACGTAGGTAGATTCAAAATGTGGCCTGGTAGTGGTAGTGGTAGACCAGAAAGAGAGAAAGTGACAAATTGATCACAAAAAATTGGCTAATAAATTACAGTTTGATGAGAGCGAGCTGAAAATTTTCTATGATACGGTGAGTGGTGAGTGGTGTTGTCTTGGAAGGCTACTATATATATATATATGGGAACTCACAGGAGGAGGTAGCCATTTATACAATACATGATTAGTAATATATGTTATATAAATAAATAGATATATTAGAGGAATCTTTGTATTTTACGCGGTGGTTGCTAATTATGTGTGTGATCTGCTTATAGGAGATTAGTGTGGAAGGTGGGAACTCGATTGTTGCTGGGGACACGGTTGTTATACGCGGGAGGAAGCAAGCTCGAACCTCCCCTTCCGCTTCATTCATCGGTTCCCAATTTTCAAATACAATACTACTTTAGCTCTCTTCTATGACCACGTTGTATTATAAACGTTATAACTTGAGTTGTTCATTTTTTTTAGAGATAATTTTTAGACGACGACAAAGAGAAAATAAATGATTTAGATTATGATATCTCGTAAAGTAAAATGATATAACCTCTTCATGTATAGAGAAAGTTAAGAAGATTGACTTTTAACATGTAAGAAGTCAAACTGTGTCTAAATATTTATATAACCCGTCGTTCCTTTCCCCACACTACTTTTTTTGTTTTGTTTCTTGCTATACTACTATTTTGTTATTGTTAATCCGTACGCCACCAAATACGGGAAATTAATATCTACACCATGTGCATAAACTTGTAAGAAATTATGCACCCAGTTTGACCCTTAATGCGTTATAACTTGCAAGTCAACAATATTATTAACTAATGCTTATGATAGGCAAGAAACTTCTACTTTTCAACAAAACTATTAAGTTAGATCTGAGGGACTACATATATATATATATATATATATATTTGTTCTAGCTGTTGCCATATATAACTCATATTTAAATGATGGTTTTCGACGAAATATATATGTAATTGATGATATTAAGCGACTCGCGGGGCAGCCATTTGAATTTTGAATAGGTCAATGCCAATTATTTGAGCGACAAATACATAAAGTTATAAACTATCACAATCAACGCAGCTTTTGATTAGTTGGATTTTGCTGGATCTTTCCTGACATGACCACCGTTTCCTTGTTTGTTTCCTTAGAAGAGGATCATCTCCAGATTTATTTTGTGGAGATCTTAGTTATTCATCGTGTATCATATGATTAGAAATTATTTAATTTTTTTATTTAAAATTAAACACAAATAATACATAATAAAAATTAATATTATTCCTGCAAGAATCAACCAAGAGAACCCAGTGGCCTCCCAATGAAGCTGACTCTGTCATCTGTGGTTGCCCATGGGCCCTATCGCTTATATTCTCCCAAACCGTGTTCTAAGTTCTAACAAATGTATATATACATAAAATTTCATTTCAGATTTATATTGTAGATTTTAATTAATTGTAATGTGAATCTAGCTTCATACATAAAGAATCTTAGTTATAAGATTAGTGACCAGTTTGGGATTGTTGTACTTTTTTTAAATGGTAAATTACATTTTACCTCATCAGGTTTGAGGTTGATTTCAATTCCTTACAACATCTTTAAAACATTTCACTTTCATACCTTACGTACTATTTTATTTCAATATAATACATCGGTACATTTTTCATCCATTAGTTCGTTAAGTGCTGACGTGACTGTCACATTTGTGCCACATGACAAAAAAATAATTTTTTATACATTAAAAATATTATAATATTAATCCTATTAAAAAAAAAAAAACCCTAACCCATATCCCCTTCCTTCCCCCTCACCTCTTTGCAACTCCCATTTACAAAATCCACCGCTTAGCCCGCGGTTCATCCCCATTGAAGCACTTCCATACCTAATTCTACCCACCAACCAACCCATTTACAAAATCCCCACTCTAAAACCCTAATAACCTAACCCCCAAACCCGTAGAGAGTTCTGCCTAGGTTGTCGAAAAAGTCAGAGTTGACGAAGAGGCTCCAGAGGCGGGCAGTGGTGGCGGTGGAGCTAGAGTAAGCGGTGGGGTTGGGGGTGGAGGAGAAGGGGTTGGGTGGTTGGCCCCCCGAGGAGTCGTTGGACTTGAGAAACATGGCGATGTTGTCACTGTCGCTGCCACGTGGCAGGAGGTTGGAGGAGGCTAGGCAGGAGAGGTCGAAGAGGAGGAGGTCGTCGAAGGTACTAATTTGTTTGAAGGTAGGGGGTTTGAAGGAAGCAAAATGATGTGTTCTATTGAGAAAATTTGTCAAGTGTTGTCGAGGCAATCTAAAAAGATTTTTTTTGTCAAGACCTGGAAAGATATTTTGTCAAATACTATGTGAAGCTTTCCAAAATGTCAAAAATGCCCCTTGGTTTTTTCACAATCAAATCCCAAAAAATTCAAAAAAGGAGGACAAACCGGTAAAAAAATCTTAACAAAAAACTGTGCTGGAAAACAAAATAAATAAAAAAAGAAAAAGAAAAAAAAGGAGACAGTGATGAAGTTATGCAGACTTGCAGTTACAAAACTCAAAGAAAATTAAAAAAGAATAATGTGGGAGAAGGGTCACCACGTTCCGTTCAGTTTTGCAACTGCTATCAACAGTTTCCATTCGGTTTTCAGACTCCCACATTCCAACCTTTTATCATCACTTTCTCCGCTGCATGAGTTCATTTCGATTTGTGAATACAGAAAAGAAAAACCAACAATTTTAAGCGGTTAATTGCAGTTTAATTTGCATTCATATTTATGTTTTCCTTTTAGTTTGTGTTTGATTTTCTTTGACATGAAAGAAGAAGAAATCATGTAACAAAGGGGATTCTTATATGTTGAACTTGGAACGAGTATGAAGAAATTAACGATACTTCTTTATCTTTTGAGTTGGACATGTATGTTTAATTTTTTTTTTTTTTTTTTTTATTATTTCGATTCTTGGAGGATGAAGGGCAATAAAGCAGAAGAGTTGAATCAGACTATCAAATTGTTTAAAGCTACAAGTGTGGTAAAGTCAAGGTTTCTCAACTGGAATTCGACAAAAGCTTTGCCGTGGAGAAGTAATATGGACTTTTATGCTTTATTATTTGGTAGGCTTCAGATTGTTGTCCTGCATAATATCAGTTTACTATCTACAATTAGATTTATCGAGTCTGTGGTTCATCTTCTAATGATCTTTATATCAGTAAACACTGTGCCTTCAAACATCCGTACTTTTGATACGTTAGCTTTTTTTTTAAATAATTTTGCACTTTTGTCAAACATTGTATTTGTAGAAAATACTACTAGAAAGTATTGAAATTCACGGCAAAGCCCAGACTTGCAGTAATATGACATATTAGCATATAGCTGCTCAATTTGTATCTCACTTCGTCATCGTTCTCTCTACACATCTTTCACAAACCACCATTTCAGAATAAATAGAACTTCAATCTCCTCAATCTGGAGTTTTAAATAATCTTTGGAGTTTTCCTGTTGCTTTGGGTTGTTTATCGATATTATTAATCCAGAAGGGCATTTTTTTCGATCAATTAAAGAATCCCCGTCTCCTCAATCTGGTAATTTTTCTCTTTATGCTAGCCGATGATATTTAGCCTAGTTTGGTAATGAGGTGGTTCTAAAGAAAGTGGCTATTTGGGAGCTTTTTTATGTTGGGTAGACATTCAGTTTCAGTTTTTTTCACAATTTTGAGTGAAAAAAAGCCAAAAACACAAACCGAAGACCCAGCTTTGAAAAACCAGTTTTTTTTTCACATCTGTTTTACATAGCACTATAATACTGTTTTTTTTTTGTCCAAAGCACTTTTACAAAAAAGTTTACCAAACACTCTGCTGCTTTATTTTACAGCACATCAGAAACAGTTTTTTTTCAGAGCACATCGATACCAAACCAACTCTTAATCTGTGTGTTAGGAAAAATAGAGCTGAAATTATGGTTGTTGTGCTCCCTTTATATATATATAATGATGGAAGTCTTCTTAGTCGGAAAGCAATATACATTACCAATAGCAAAGATATTTGACCAAATATGTTTGTAACTTTCAAATATTTTTTTATTCATTTCATTCTTCACCTATAAGTAAAGATGACTGGTTGATATTACAATTGCAGTGTACTCTTCAAGAAAATTGACCAACTTGACGACTAATGCGGAAAATGGCTCGAAAGTGGCTAACTTGAGACCAAGACGGCTACTTTCGAGCCCTTTTTTGGCCAAACCACAGTGATTTAGTCATCGAGAAAGGTACCATTCTCTTCGTCTCATTGAGAAGTATGATTTTTGTTTTTGAATCACTCGATTTTGTTTAGTGTTGAAGAAGTTATGAACGTTTAAAATTTACCCAGTTTCCGATGAGTTTTCCATTTTTCTCGTGGACCAGTCATCTTTCAGGCTATTTTCCGGCTATCTACGGCAACCATTGGGCTTCTAAATGGTATAATCTTGTTCTATGCTTTCCTATCTTCATTTTGATATATTATGGGTCGAATTTGGTTAAGAAACGATTGAGTTACGAATCTTTGAAAATTACCCAAACTTTCAGCCAAGAGCTCCTGGACATTTAACGGAGTTTTTAACGGAATGACCAAAATAATGGATGGTGGACAATCTCAAGGACCATTTCCACTGATTTTCAATCTCAAGGACCAAAGTGACGTGTTATGCAAATCTTAAGGACCATTTTGACTAAAAAACCTTATTTGTTTGAGTATGTATCTTTGATGTAATTACAAATTTGTTGTTAATCTACTTTATATCTTTGGTGTAAATATTTTTTATCTCTTTGATGTTTGTTCTTTTTTAATCTCATTTTCTTTTCTCCCACTTCATATTTTTAACTATGATCATAGTGCAAATGAATTCAAAAAACTCAGGATAAACTTTTTCTCTTCAAGTTACTATTACTTCTTTGCCCTACAAGTCCTAGCTTTGGTTCTTCAAGTTACTATTACTTCTTTGCCCTACAAGTCCTAGCTTTGGTAATAATATGGAGAACAACGTCTGATTTAATTTTTTATTTTTTTTGTCGAAGGGTCTGCTTTACTCTTCTCATTTTGATAATTCCCTTGCCCTTGGTTTGATAGCATTTGGGTTTTAAGCGTTGATATAAAGAATCTCATTCTAATTTTTAACTTTTAGGGTAAATTATATTTTACCCCTTCATGTTAGGGATCAATTTCAATTCCTTACAACATTTTTAAAGAATTTCACTTTCATACCTCACGTACTATTTTATTTTAATATAATACATCCATTACATTTTCCATCTATTGGTCCGTTAAGAGTTGACGTGGCTGCTCTCACATCCCGACCCAAGGGGGACCATTTCCCGAGCCTGCCCCACCACCGTAGCACGATATTGTCCGCTTTGGGCTTACCATTCCCTCACGGTTTTGTTTTTGGGAACTCACGAGCAACTTCCCAGTGGGTCACCCATCATGGGATTGCTCTAGCCCCCTTCTCGCTTAACTTCGGAGTTCCTACGGAACCCGAAACCAGTAAGCTCCCAAAAGACCTCGTGCTAGGTAGGGATGAGAATATACATTTAAGGATCACTCCCCTGGGCGACGTGGGATGTTACAATCCACCCCCCTTAGGGGCCCGACGTCCTCGTCGGCACACACGCGGCTAGGGTTAGGCTTTCATACCAAATTGTTACATCCCGGCCCAGGGGGACCACTTCTCGGGCCCGCTCCACCACCGTAGCACAATATTGTCCACTTTGGGCTTACCATTCCCTCACGGTTTTGTTTTTGGGAACTCATGAGCAACTTCCCAGTGAATCACCCATCATGGGATTGCTCTAGCCCCCTTCTCGCTTAACTTCAGAGTTCCTACGGAACCTGAAGCCAATGAGCTCCCAAAAGGCCTCGTGCTAGGTAGGGATGAGAATATACATTTAAGGATCACTCCCCTGGACGATGTGGGATGTTACAGCTGCCACATTTGTGCTGACATGGTTGTCACGTGGCAAAAAAATAATTTTTTATGCATTTAAAATATTATAATAATTTACTCTATTAATAAATAAATAAATAAAAAAAAAAAAAAAAATAAAAAAAAAAAAAAACCAAAAATCCTTCCCCGACCCCTTCTTCCCCTTCCTCGCAACCCAAACCCCCCATCTCACCCCACCCCTATCCATCTCTTCCTTCCCTTCCGACTACCGCATCATTATGACTTCTGCAATTCCATCTTCTTCCCTCTCAGTTCTCTTCTTCTCTTTCCAAACCTCCATAACTCTAATGTCTTCTTCCTCAAAGCTAAAAAACCAAAATCCATTACCCTAATGGATTGCTAATAAAATTAGTACCTTCAAACAAATTGGGACCTAAACCCCCCTCCCTCCATCCCCTCCGACAACCTCCTCCTCTTTGAACCGGCATATGTCAATATCGTTGACATGTAAGCAACTTAGTTAGCTGACGACAACATACCCACCAAGTATTCGATGAAATATCTCAATGAATAAACTAAATATTTTTACATGTTTCGCGCTCTATTTCTACCAAAAAAAACTTGGACTTTTAACACTAAAACTGCCAAAGTTTGAATCATGGATCCGCCACTGTATATAGTCATAATTAGTTATGAGTAGATAAGGGATACGGAGTAATAAGTGATATCCCATTGGGTAAACGTACATGGCTAGCAATTAGCTAAAGCGTAATTGATTGGTAGAGAAAAAGACATATATGACGAATGAAATGAATGGATGCATGAAATTGACGGTAGCTGGAGAAGCGGCTAAATATAACCTAATATTTGTTGGAACGAAAAACAAGAAAACAAGTAGAGGTACAGACCGCTCGCGGTGGATCACGGTCATATAAATAGTGAGAGAGAAAGGGGGGATGCATCGATAGCGGAAGTTAATTTGGTATATAAGGTGGTTGCTTTCCAACACTCCCTCCAAAGTTTTCTCCCGCATCTCACCCTGCTCGCCGCAGGGGAGGGGATCGATAACAGAGAGGAAGCGCGGGAAGAAGAAGAAGAAGAAGAAGACGACGTCGACAGTCAGCCGTCACGTAACTAGGTCTAGGCCCGGCCCCATAAGTAACCATAGCTTATTAATTATTAATGGAACCCAAGTTAGACAGCGTGATCATCATCGCCGACACCACCAACAAGGGTCCGTGTCCTATTATTCCTAATGGGGATGTTATCGATATTAATTCTAAATCCGATGGAGATCGAGATCATGGTCAGGATCATCATGGTTATGTGGGCACCATCACAGCCGCAGCACCAGCACCAGCACCAGCCGGTAATAATTACAAAAAGAAGCGCAGAGGAGCTATACAAATTCTCCAAGTGGCCGCCTTTATGCTCCGACGACGCCGTTCATCTGACAAATTCAAATCCAAATCAATTCCGGCCTCCTTCGAAGCAGAAGCAGTGGCTTCTTCAAAAAGCACGTGGAAGCGCCTCGTAGGGTCCATCCGTCCCTTGCACCTCCAAAGCGGCAGCAGCAACCCATCGACGCCGTCGGCCTCCTCCACTAGGAGCACGCATGAACGTAGTTCTTCAATTGAACGATACGAAGACGTGCTCCTACCACCCATGTCTCCGGCGCGGACTGACGACCTCTCCTCCGAAGATGGAATGACCAGCCGATACGCCTCTGCTGTCAGTCTCCAAGAGCTGGACCGGACGGAAGACCACGACACCAATGCCATCGCTGCCTGTCCTGGTGCTGCCACTCATGACCAAAATATTGACGCCAAGGCTGAAGAATTTATAGCTCAGTTCTATCAACAGATGAGGCTTCAGCGCTTGGATTCCATCGATCGCCGCTACAACGACATGAAGAACAGGTCAATTGGTTAAGATCGACCGGTCCATCAACGTACCTAGTACTACATGCATGCACGTGTGTCGCTTCACTTTGGGTCGTATATAACATGGCTGCTGCTTAAAATACAACTAATTGCAAAGCTAACATGCACCTGGGCACTGCCTTCACTTGCGTTTTGCTGTTTGCACTCATTCACGCTGGCTAACTTGGGTTCCTTAATTACACACACACACACACACACACACACACACACATATGGGAAACGTACCTAGCTCGCTAGCTGCATATGTACTACCTGATTTAATAAAATAAATAAATGTTTGAACCATATATCAATCTATGCTGCTTTATCAAATTAATACATCTTTTGTACATTTTATGCTTAGATAGGCGTTCGTTATTTCCGTTTAACTGGAGTCCACGCCTAGAAATACATAATTTAATTGCTTACACAAACTAGATAATTAAGTTCCTCACGTGAGTAGAATCACTAATCCTAACGTTCTAGCACTTAGTTCAATATTGATATACTTCATGTCACTCAGTACTACATGTCTGATGGTATTCATCCTCACTTGTAAATGTGAGGTTTTATGTTCAAATCTCGTAGATAGCGAATTCGATACCAAATTATGTTACTCATTGTGTGGTTTAGCCGAACTCCCCCGCTCTCCTTAGTGTAAAATATATTTTTGTTGTGAAAAAGAATTGATATACTCGGTAACTCTTCTGCGTACCGAGAGAGAGTTAATAACCTCCAAAAGTTAAACTGCTACATTGAATGATGTACCGTATTCGTGATAAAACCCCATAAGCCATAACAGGACCATCTTTGAAATTTTAAGGTTCCAGTCCAGCACGAAAATAACTAAGGAGGTCTTTATATTCTTGTAGTACGACAAAAGAGACTATTATTAAAATTATTTTACAAAAGATGTATAATTTATCAATTAATGAAATGATAAAAAATTCTATAACTAAAAAGCAGCCTTGCATGAAATTCCTTTCTGAAAATTTAAAAGACCAGCATAGGCTAACTAGGCTAAAGAGAGTCAAAGATTACTATATTTGTTAGTTATGGTAGGATCGATTTCAAAAGTTTTTAAATCTTCAGAAATTAACACAATAAAAATTTTGGTAAAAAAAACTGATAACATTTGTCCAAGCATCAAATTAATCAAATTGCAATGGAGAAAGAAAGTATCATAAAGATATTTAGGGGCCTTCTTGAATTTGAAGGCCTGTGATGGCTTCCCCTCACTGATTATAAAGGAAGCCTCACTGACTATAAAGCTCATATAAGTAACTACGCAATGATAATATTTTAGTAAAAGTAAACTAAGATTAAAAATCAGATGCATAATTTCTAAATATTTTAATAGAAAATGTTATACTTACCATATTTGTATGGTTAAGATGTGTTATTTCCAAGGAGGGAACAAGGTCATGAAATTTTAGTCACTAATTTCATTATCACCTTATTAGGCATACAACCATCATATAGCTCATCTGAATTTTAAACGAGTAATAATACAACCCGAAGTCATGCAACGACACTGCCAATTTAATATCAACTCCTATAGGAATGAGATATTTATTTAAATTTGTTGTTGTTCTATGATTTAGAAATGTAATTGTGTAAATTCTATTATATCTTGAGATATCCTTATGGGATTCTATCATATCTTATACTTTAGATATTATTCTGTTAGAGTTGTAATTCTATTGGGATAATAATTTACCTTCCCTACTACTATAAATAAGGGCAATAACAGAGTGAGAAAACACGCATCAGAATCCACCCAATTCTCTCTATACTCTGCCGCACATCTCTACAATAAATAGGTCATACAACACGTTATTAGTATTACATTTTTGTCATTCTTTTTATGATTAACTTATTATTTTATTAAATTAAACTACATGCTATTGATTCAATTTAATTTTTCTGTATTGAACGTGATACAACGTATTGGAGGTAAAATCGTTGGTTATGGAGACAGATAGTTTACAAATTCAAATGCTCAATTTGTTTTCTGCCAATCAGGTTCTATAAAATCCAAGTTTGATATTTTCAACTATCATGATGCATGAAAACATTCCACATGATGCATGAACCTCCTAAATTTATAATTACCTTTATATATATATATTGTGTATTTCATATATTTTTCAAAATATATAGTTCATGCATAACACAATAATAAATTTGCTATGCGGAATTTGTGAGTCAATGAAACGAAAGAAAATAAAAGCAATTTTGGATTTTTCAAAACCCTAGATTCGAAAAAAAAAGAAGGAAAATTCATGGTCGAGCCACGGCCTGGTGTCGCACCGAGCCAACAATAAGCCATGCCTGGCTGACCTGCATCCAAGTCGCACTGAGCCGACGCCATGTCGAGCCTGCAACTTGGGTCAGCTACCAGGATAACGTCATTCTAACGCCAGCCTTTCATCAACAGGCATTTGGGCTTGCTGCTCGAACTAGACTAGGCCTAATGCCTGAGTTTCTCGGTAATGGGCGTCACACTCTCAGCCCATTTTTAGAAGCCAGTTTCCGCTGGGCTTCTGCTTGCCCTCGGCCTGCGCCTCCAACAATTTTTCTGCGTTGCTAGGCTTGTTCTCCTATGCCTCGACCCACCCCCCAGCGAGTATGCTGCTTGTTAGGTTGCCTTTCCCTCTGGCTTGCAAGCCTGAAGCTTGCATGGAAGAGTTGGGCATCTTGGCAGCCTGCTCCCGAGCCCAATCTAAGGCCTGCAACTTTGCTACAGTGTCGTGTATCAGTCAGCTAGCAAATTCGTGCTGGACTGTGATACTTTTTGATCCACTGTCAATTTTGGCACCCCTGCTTACTAGCTACTAAATATTTTTGGTTGCTCAAAAGAGTTGGAAACTAAATCAGTTGGGACTACCATGCAGCTCTAGTCTCACTCTGACGGCTTTTCGGTCATTCTAACCATCATGAGTGCCACGTGTCATGGGCCCAAAAATCAGAGTCTTATAATTACCCCTAACTATGATTCTGAGAGTGCACTCCGCTCGAGGATGGATTGTTACCAACAAATTAGAAGTGAATCATTCTAGAATTACTTTTCCAGAATGCGTATCGAAATGACCTTCAACTTGCTTGTTTGATTTGGAGTTAGCCAAGTCTGGCTAGTCATGCTTGTTTCTCAAAGATCTGATCTTTAATAGTTCCAAACCATATTGTAGACCTCTTATCAGAGTTTCGAATGCATAGCTGAAAAATTAGATGCATGACGAAATGTGCCTGTTTTGCTTTATCTTTGAAAGAACTTGGATGCCTGAGGAGATATTTTGCTAAGTTTATTTCACTGAAGTCTTTAGAGTAAAATACTTAGAACTTTTCATCATTTTTCCAAAATATAGTTTTATTCGACAATTTTTTTGGAGTTCTAAACCAACTCGGAGTTAATAAGCAGCGAAGTCAAATACGAATAAGTTTGCAAGCTTATGTGAGCTTTGGTCCCCTTGATAACATTGCAGAAAAATGTTATCTCCTAAACTTAATGTTTATAAAGATTTCCACTGCGATAATCGGAGTACCATCTTACTTCGACACCATGTCTAAGTCCTATGAAATATCTCTTGCTTCGAAACTTTTTTTGATGTATTGGTTGAACTAAAGATGAGAAAGTGAAGGATCTTGTCCAAAATTATATCTAGATCATAATGCCAGTTTGACATGTTTCAATAGCCTTGTTGGCCTAGCGATAGTGATTGATAACACTTGCAGAAGATTAATCTAAATGTTGTATGAGAAATTGAGCATGACTTTGATTTTGTTTGTTCATTTCACCTTGCACCATTTCGGGTATGAAGATTTTAATAATGCAACATGTAACCAAGAAAGGTCTTCCTTCATAGTTCGAATTGCATTTCTGTTCCTAGTGAACCCTAAATGAAAAGTTCATTAGTGACTTGGTTGCTTGCACATGGGATCGAAAAATCTTTACGATCATTTTGACATACCCTATATGCATTGGACTTGAGCATTTCTGATTGGTTTACACTTAGATGGCTTTGCTAAGCTACTTTCGAGAATCACAGTGCCATTAAAATAAAATTTCATTGAGGATTCCTAGTGTGGATGCCTTATTCAGTCCTGCTACGCTGGTCCGGGATATAATTAATCGTACTCTATGGTTCAGAGGCATTACTCCGATGATTTTTGGTTTGCCCTTTTCAATTATTCCCTCGAATGGCCAGAACTTGGATTTGAGTAGGTAACCCACAACCCTTAGGTTGTTTAAACTTTTTGGAAGTTGGATGGTACATTGAAAGCTTCCAGATAGCGGGGCCATGTCCCAATGTCTGTAGTCTACCTAACGTAATCACGCTTAATACGACTTGAGTTTCCCAAACTGCTAATTGAAACACCACAGAATAGGCTTTATCACAAAAGACTCATCTAACAGAATAGGCTTTATCCCATAATATCACACTGCAAAAAGTCATATGATGAACAAAACATCCACATTCTTGAAAGCAAAAAACGTGAGTTTAGGGTGAGGATAGCAACGTTGCACATTCCTTTGCCATCAATAGCGACGATATAAAAAAGATCATTCTCAGCTTGGTGGTTTTTGTCCTAAATATGCAATTCCCGATGTTGGCCCTTGCTAAGTGCTTGGGTCATTACATAGGACGTTATTTCTTTGACCAAGTTGACTTAGTGTCTAGTTGATTGATCAAATTAGATTTGAATCAGTCTGAGGCTTACTCAAGTCGGAGTGTAGCTCATGCGTGTAGCTTGTTATGATTCCATGCCCCAATCTTTGTTTGAGAATCTTAAAAGCATGTAAAATTTTGCATTTAATCATGTATACAACTAAATAATCAAAGGTACTTACCTTTTGGAGCGCTACCATGGGTTATTCCAAGGTTGTTCACCTGATGGATGAGCCTTCAAAATTTTTCCCTAGTCGGAGTTCGATCCTGAAAAAGTGGACTATGCAAATCCGCGAAAAAATCTCTGCTTGCGTTGTTTGTAGTAAAACGTCAATATTTTCTTCATAAGGGAATGAAAGTATAAGCCGTAAAGGGTTGTGGAAAGCTAACATCAGTAGCTTTCTAACCACCAAACGTCTACTTAAGTATGAAGAAGTCCAGTTTAGTTTGCAAAGTGGGCTGATATCCAAGGAGTGTTGTATATTATATTTATTATGTGGTTGTTCAGTCAATATGTAATATCTTGATAATGTTTAACACCTTTTTGTATAAATCCTAAAGCCTATAAATAAGTTGGCTGATCTTCCCAACTTTGGCAAACCTCCATGGAAGACCTAAGTGTTGCCCCTTTGATGCTTAGAGTTTCCCTTGAGATATGCCTCCAACTGCTCGATGAACTACCACGATGAATGGGCAAGGTAGCGATGGTGAAGGTTGCATCACGTATTTTCTTTGCTGCTGATTTACGTCTTTGGACGTAGCAAAACCAAGTCATTTTATTATATCTCAAAAAAAAAAAAAAAAAAAAAAAAAAAAAAAAAAAAAAAAAAAAAAAAAAAAAAAAAAAAAAAAAAAAAAAAAAAACAAAGAAAGTCCTAGCCATAGAGAAAAAGTGAAAACGAACTTAGGCTTCTAATCTAGACATATATAAACTCAAATCTTTTAAATCCTAATTTCTACCAAATCCCGACCCAAATTTCATATCTTTAAAATTTCAATTTTCCTTGTATTCATAATGAAGTTATTCTAACATTTTCAAATTCTCACATCTCTCCTTAATAATGGTAAATTTAAATAATAATAATAAGGCTATAATACGACATTTTCAAAATATGAAACTGTATCATGAACAATGTCACTTATAATGGATAATTGTGGTTTGTAATTTTTTTTATTTCATGAATTATGAATGATGGAGTTATGATTTAATTTTTACGGCTATTTATTGTTGAAGAATTACTTGTGAATATTTACATGCAACCCCACCAAAACAATTTTTTCTGAATCCGCCACTAAAATAGACTATCTAATAAAAATAATAGAGCTACTTAGTACTACGGTCTAGTGACATTTCTCTTCATTGATAAGTGAGAGGACTTATGTTCAATTCTCGCCAAAGACAAACTTGAATCACTTCATTGCTAGCAAATTATGAGATTTAGCCCCCCCCCCCCAACCCTTTCGAGAAAAACTTGTGTGAGGCTTGGCTTGCCACTGGACGATATGGAGTGGCACTACCATTCACTCAAAATTTTCCACGTGGTAAGCTTTAAATATAATATTTACCATATTTTTATGTTTAAAGTTTCCGTAATTAATATTACTCTTAATTAATATTCTAATTCATCTAATCTTGTATAATTTTCTTTTCTTTATCTGTCTCCTTTCCTTCTCAGGTTGTCCCACTCCTTTTCTTGCATTTCTTTAGAAATACTCTTTATTCTCTTTTTTTTTTCCCTATATTTTATTTCCAACAAGCGGGCTTAATTAATAGCCAATCTTGGTTCCGAAGGTTAACCAATTTGCAATTACATATGGAAACGGATTCGATGTATTCCATAATATCAGTTGAATTCTTAAATTTCCATTATTCACTCCAACTAAAGTTATAAAGGAAAAAAAAAAAAAAAAACCCTATTTATTCTGAAAAAAATTTGACAAAGATTAGACTTTTGACAACTCACGCTTGCTTACGAAGATTAGGACATATAATTTCCTCATTAAAACAATTTACTTTTTTTCTTTTGCTAAAAGAAAACCTAATTTGTTTGCGTGTGTGCAGAAAGTTCCCATAAGTGTTATATACAATCGGGACCAATTATTATTTTAGCAATTTTTATAATAATAATAAGTGGAAATGTCTTGGCTATTTTGTTAAATGACCGAATAAACAGTCACAAACGTGTTTGAATAGGATGAATGGATTATTAATTTATTAGAATTTCCTTCATTTTTCTTTGTGCATAATGTTAATATATGAAGCGCTTTGCCAGCAGAGAGTAAAAAGGGAGGGGATTGTTTTCGACAATTGGAATGCAGTGAGGCGGCACTTACAAAACATTTTCGGGAGCGGCTGCCTGCCTGCCTTAATAGCACAGAGCGATTAATTTGCAGCCCAGAGGCAAAGACAGCTATCTGTCTTTCTGTTTCCGTTTCTCAAGGTTAAGCTCCCTTGAGAGAGAACGATCAGAGACACACAGGAGAGGATGAAAAGAGATGATATACGGCACGGTGGTGGTGGTCCGCTGGAGATAGAGGCGGAGGATGGGGCAGGGGCAGGGGCACCGCCATCGGACAAGGTGAAGCAAGGGTGGCTGCTGAAGCCAGAAAATAAAGACGATGAGAGGAGTACTGACGAGAAAAAGAAGAGGACGATGTTTATGTCGATGAGGAAGATTTGTTGTGCAAAATACAGCGTCACAGTAGGGAGTGTGGTGGTGGTTGGCATTTTGGTGGCCTTAATCACTCTCATAGTAAAGCTTGCCCAACGGAGCCATCATCATGTCCACCTGTCTGTGCCTGACAACTACACCACCGCCCTTCACCAAGCCCTCTTCTTTTTCAATGCCCAACGATGTATGTATCAATATCAGCCATCTCATTACACTCCAGTTCTCCACTGTAATTTTTATTTATTTGATTTCATTTCTCCCCTCTGAATACTGTATAATCTCTCACACATTATTTTGCCCAAAAGACGGGATAGAACTAATTGATTAATTAGGTCCAGTTTCAAGGAGAGTCCAAGTCTAATAGTGAGCAATAGCACGTTTCCTATATTATTTCCTGCCACTTAGACCAAAAAAACTTTGGGTGTAACCATCATATAGTCACGTATTTACAAACACGCCAAAAGAAATATCTGCTTGGACAGTCATCACCTTTCAATTCGCAGACGAAAATCCTCCATACATTGTCATCTCACCCTCATCAACATGTTACATATGAAAAGGAAAATACAATGATGAGTTGATGACTGTTTAATCAAAACCTTCCCAGGGAAACATGTATTACGTAAACGATCTAACCTGAACGTTTCTTTTTGTGCAGCTGGAAAACTACCAAAGTACAACAGTGTTTCATGGAGAGGTGATTCCTGCCTGAGCGATGGCAACTCTAACACCAAAAATCTGATTGGTGGATATTATGACGGTGGAGATGCCAGCAAGTTCAGCTTCCCCGCATCTTTTGCCATTACCATGTTGAGTTGGAGCGTGATCGAATACAGTGCAAAATATGCGGCACTAGGAGAACTAGACCATGTGAAGGGCATCATCAAGTGGGGTACAGATTACCTTCTCAATACCTTCAATTCCTCTGCAGCTGATTCCATTTTCAATGTGGTTGCAGATGTTAGAGGGGGTGATGACACTGACTCCTCCGGTGGTGGTGATCAGGAGAAAACTCGCAACTGTTGGATACGTCCTGAGGATATTGACCATCCAAGAACCGGACAAGAGTGTTATAACTGCCCGGCCCTTGCCGCAGAAATGGCCTCTGCTTTAGCTTCTGCATCCATTGTTTTCAAAGACAATACAAATTACTCTAAGAAACTTGTTCATGGTGCTGATTTACTCTTCAAATTTGCTAACAAAGGGCAAGGTGCAAAGTATACGGGTAGTGCGGACGCGACTTCCCCCATCTACAATTCCACTGGTTTTTGGGATGAATTTCTGTGGGGTGGATCTTGGTTGTATCTTGCAACGGGGAACTTATCCTATCTCCAACTTGTCACTAACCCTGACTTGGGTGCTCAAGGAAAAGTTTTGTGGACTGACCCCAAGAATAGGGTACTTAGCTGGGACAACAAGCATGCTGGTGCTTTTTTGCTTCTAAGCCGGCTGAGGTTGTTCTTGAATTACGGGTACCCTTATGAAGAGATGTTGAGGACATTTCACAGTCAGGTTGATGAAACAATGTGCTCCTACCTTCCTGTATTCACAAGCTTCAACAGAACAAAGGGAGGGCTGATTCAGTTGAACAATGGAAGGCCAAGGCCTCTTCAGTATGTAGTCTGTGCAGCTTTTTTAGCTCAGTTATACAGCGACTATGTTGACGCTATTTCTGCACCTGGATGGCATTGCGGATCCAATTTCTACCCTACTGAAGAACTGCGCAGGTTTGCCAGGACCCAAATTGATTACATTATTGGCAAAAATCCTCGGGGGATAAGCTACATTGTCGGCTTTGGTGAGCGTTTTCCACAGCAGGTCCACCATAGAGGAGCATCCATTCCCAAAAATAAGATCAAGTATGGTTGTAAGGGGGGATTGAAATGGAGAGACAGTAAGAAACCGAATCCAAATATAATTGTTGGGGCCATGGTTGCTGGTCCTGATGAGCACGACAATTTCCAGGATGTCCGTTCCAATTATAACTACACAGAGCCGACCCTTGCAGGAAATGCAGGTCTGGTTGCTGCACTTGTGGCACTGTCCACTGGAA
Source organism: Pyrus x bretschneideri (assembly GCF_019419815.1). Taxonomy (NCBI): domain Eukaryota; kingdom Viridiplantae; phylum Streptophyta; class Magnoliopsida; order Rosales; family Rosaceae; genus Pyrus; species Pyrus x bretschneideri. The sequence goes on from NW_025999557.1 coordinate 6,077,945, forward strand.
ACCCTGCTGGTGTTGACAAAAACTCCATGTTTTATGCAGTTCCTCCCCTGCCTTCACCCCCACCACCTCCTCCATCACCTTGGATACCCTGAGATGTTTTAGGAGCAGTTTTCTCTTGTGATTTCATCGGATATTTTTTCTGTCAATTTTATATTTTAAATAATAAAAGTGAAATTGGAAGCACAGTTCGTGCGTTTATTCAATCTAATATGAGTACGTTATTCTCATGAAGTTCTATCTTCCGATATAATCTCAACTTAAAGTACAAAAACATGAGTTAATCTTCCTGCCAAGTTATCTTAGATTGAGACACCCTGCAGCATCCAAAAGCTGTCCAAGTTTTTTGGCAGCAGAAGCCAAAGTCTGATCACTTTTACAGAATGCAAACCTAATATATCTCTCCCGATAGCAGTAACCTTCCTGAGATAATTTCTCCAGCGATAAATCTGCATGAAAAAATCCACATCCTGGCACAGCCACTATCCCCGCTTGCTGTATTAACATTTTCACATAATCTACCTGTGGAAGCATGAATTTCATCATTTTCAACCCTAAAACAAGTTATGAAACCTTACATTTGCTACGCATATAAGAAACAGACTGTCAATTGCAGCCTAATTAAGAGGGGACAAAAATGCATATAATTCCGAAAAATATATTAAAGCTCGTGCAAATTGTTGAAAACTAATACCAATAAAGTAAAGGGAGGTAAACATACATCAGAAAGTTGGCAATTTTCAGGTAGTTCAGCAAATAAAAAGAGTGCACCCTGAGGCTTGAATTGAATCTTAAACCCGATCCTGGCAAGCAAATTGACAATGTAGTCTCGCCTTGATTCATAATCCTGAGCATATATAAAAGAGATATCACCAATGATGAATTAGTCATCACCAGTTGCATCACATAGACAAACAAAGCTATTATCTGGGCTATTTGGACGTTACACTTCTCAAGGATTCAAAGTATTCGGGGGGGCTTCCCAACGCAATTAAGGCAGCTTCTTGGAAAGGTGCTGGAGCAGAATCTGTAAGTTTAGCGTGAATGTTTCTGATTGCAGAGGCAATGAAAGCTGGAGCTATTGCCCATCCAACCCTCCAACCTGATCGATAGACATGATTCCAACAACGAAACCATGAAATCTTAGTAATTTTGAAGCACAAATGAACAATCAGCACTATATTACAAATTGAATCAAAGCTCTTTTGGGAAAGATGCATGTAAGCTATGACCTGTTACACTGAACGTTTTAGATAAGGAAGACGTAATAATAGTCCGCTCCTTCATCCCTGGAAGTGAGGCAAGGGATATATGCTTTGCATTGTTGAAGGTTATATGCTCATATACCTGCAGATAACATTCAAAGAAAAAAAAAAATCCGAAAGTTATTTCAACAATTAGACAAGTAGTTGTCTCACATTTCAGTTTTTAGCAGTTTAATTCAGGAAAAGAAAAGTTCATATTCAATTCTAACAAAAGAAACAAGTACAAACCAAGGAGCAATAGCAAACATCTGATTGGATTTGATTAATATTTAAAGCAGTTTAGTTTGCCTAAGTCTTCTAATTAGTATAAGGGAAAGAATATCATACTTCATCTGTTATAGCTAGGCAATTCCTTGCGCGACATTCTTCAGCAATAATCTCAAGTTCATCTTTAGTGAAAACTTTGCCGGTTGGATTGTGAGGACTGCAAAATTTACATCAGTACATATCTAAACCATAATATGATAATATGAGAAATACGATATCTTTTCTTGCAAGATACAGAGTTCCGCAGTATTCTCCAATTACTGCAGGGACACATTAGCCATTTTGAAATTTTTGATATAACTTGAGTTTAGCTAGGGACCATTCGTCTGGATATTTCCAGCATTTGGTTAATAATTTTCAATAAAAGGGTCCATAAATTATAGTATTGTTTTCGTATTCAATTGATCAAACAAATGAAGTAAACCTCTATTCTATAATCAATAGAGAGCACAGGTCCTGAGTTTGCTATAACCTGTTGAGTACGAGAGCTTTTGTTCTCTCATTAAAAGCGTTGATGAATCTTTTAGGGTCCAAGGTCCAGTGGGGTGGGTCAAGAGGCACATACACCTGTCACATCCATTGAAATGAACAAAATAAGGAGAAATTCTGCCTATCCTAATTAATAATTGACATTCATTCATTCGACAAGCAAAGGCAGCAGCTCTAATCTCAATTCATATATATAACAAAGTGATGATCAAGTGGCTACATTGGGAGAGTGATATCATTTACATAGCAGAGTACTGCAGGGTGGTAATATTGATTTACTAAGAAGAATGAATCAGAGAGAGAGAGAGAGAGAGAGAGAGGCTTACTGAGACTCCTCCAGCCATCTTAATACATCCTTCATATGTTTCATAGCAAGGGTCAAACAGAATAACTTCATCGCCCTTGTCTATTACTGCGAGTCGAAAAAATAAAGGAGAACAAAACATTAATTCTTTATATACACACAAGCACTCAAGCGTTATCCACTTAGTAACTCATGTATAAATACTTGCAAAGGCAGCCGCTGCAAAGGCCTCAGATTGGCCGCAGCAAATAGCTATATCAGTAAGAGGGTTGACATCCAATCCATGCATCTGCTTCATTATGTGTGCCAGGTGGTCACATATTCCTTGCACATGCCTAATTATATGTTAACAATAAATCATCATTCATCAATCGAATCTATCTAAAACTTGTTAAGCTAGCTGCAGTCGTGGGTGTAGCAGTGAGCTAGGAGGGAGTGTACCTGTACTGATTGAAGTCGGAATGAATGGCAGAGATGGCAGCGTGTTTGATATGGGAAGGTGCAGGGAAGTCTGGGAAGCCTTCGGCGAGGTTGATGGCGTTGCACCTCTGGGCGAGATGGGACAGTTCCTGAATTGGTGACGGTGCAAAACTCTTTGCCACGATGGATAACTTGTCCTCCATTTCAATTCCAGTTTCAATTGCTGCTGCTTTTCTTTCTACTAGTTATGTTTCTCGCCTAATGCCTGCCTAGCCTTCGCTTAACGCTATCTATCTATGGCCGGGAGTACTATGAAAATCGGGATCAGTTCTCAGGGTAATCCCTCTGAAAGTACAAACTAGTATGTAAATGTTGTACGTCATAATAAGTGAGTTGACATCACACAACTACACACGGAAAATCATTTTCCACTTTATACCCCTCCCTTATCCAAAACCTTATTTATTTACTTGTATTTGAATAGTTACTTGTATTCCCTAATAAAAACTAGACTCTCTGCACGCACTTGTATTCCCTAATAAAAATTAGCCTCTCTGCACGCACTAACATGCGTGCAAAAGGTATTTTTGCATCACGGGCTCTACGCGCCAAAAAATGTGTTGTTTTAGATATTTTTATATTTCTTAAGTGATTATTTTATAAATTGTCGGGGTGTGTCCATCACAAAAATTTCTTATTATTTTCAATCATCTAACTTGGTATTTTTTGCACCAACCCCATTGTACAGGAAAAATGAAATTTATGAAATGCACACTAACCATGCCACTTTTTTTTTTTTTTGCTTGCTGATTATTATGGTGTTTTTTTTTTTTTTTTTTCTCTTGTTTGGCTGATAGAATTTGGTTTCACGAACTAAACTATGCTTGGTCATTATTATCACTTTAGTAATTACTGATTAACAAAAAAATTTGGTTAATCAGTGTAGTTAGAATTCTCTTATATCCATCAATATCGTTTTACCCCTATATATTGTACATGAAGAAAATCAAGAGTTAGGTTCCTTAAAATCAAGAGTTGGATTCCTTAGTCAATAAGGGATTAAAAATGGTGGATTTCATTTTTGTTTACTATGATAATGGTGTTATCGTTATGCATGCCATATTGTCATATTGCCACGTTCGTTGAAGAATTTAGCAGCATATATTCCTTCCAATTTGCACATATGTGAGTAATCTCTCATACAAATTTTACTATTTTTCCTTTAAAACAACAACGAAGATAAAATGGGAAAACACAAACTATTAAAAAAAAATCTAAAAATATGACATGTATTTTCATTTCTAAATACATGCTGATAACATTTAATGTCCTTAAATCAAAATTTTCAGATTCATAAGTTTTCAGTAAAAGTTATAGGCTAGTTAGGGATGAACTCCTAATATATGAAGCAAAGTAAAATATGGACAACATGTACATATGTAATCATAGCGTCAATGTGTGAAATCAAAGCCATGCTAGCCACCCATTTGCTTGGACTTGATGCTTTAGATTTTCATGGTTAATCTGCAAGCAATGAGGATAAAATAAGAAGTCTAACTATAATGCACAATCCCAAATATAAAGGTTGTAAACAATTTAACCTAAATACCTTTAACCTTGACAATTTTCTCATGGCAATACTTTTACTCCAATTACTTTTAGAATATTGAAAGATAAATAATTTGTCAAGTTTGAGGTAACAAATTGTAATCATGTTTACAAAATTAAATAGTAAGAAATGTTACCTTAATCTTGTACTTCAACCTTTGCACTTTGAGACGGGTGTGATGCTGGTAAAACTGACAAAAAATGTAATTTTATTTCTATTTAAAAATTGAATGCAATATGAATTTATAGTATACTTCAGTATGAAAATAAGATAAGACTTACCATATTTAAAAATGTTGTTTGGTCACTATTAATCTTTTTCCTACACTTATAAATTGTTTTTTATTTTTAAATTTGAGATAATTAATTTGTAGATACTCATTAATGAGTTTCTTTACTCCGACAGATATCTCCCAACAAGGTGTAAAAATAGAGACACGTCTGTTTGGGATCTTATCAATAGGTAGTTCATTCTTCATTTGTTTGTGAGTATTCTTGTAAATATCCTGAGAATGAAAATAAATAATTTTTTTTTATTACCATATGACACACCCCGATCGAGATCAGGGCATGCTGGCCGTCACGTGGAAGTGACGTAACCATGTGCACAGTGCGGAAGCTAATAAAATAATAATAAAAGTACGAATAAATAAAAATCAGCTTTACACAAAGTAAGAACATACATGTGCAAGCGTAAGTGTGAAAAACAAAGTTCAGAGCACGAAGACCTAATGCAATCCAGGAGAAACAACACTACATAAACACACCCAAAGGTGGTCCTACACTGGTGATAATCTGTCAGATATGCCGGGGAAATCCTCTGGGGAGCCACCAAAAGTGCTAGCCAACTAGAACCTGGAGGGGCACAAAACAAAAAGTGTGAGTGGGTAAAAACAAAACTTTTCAAAAACCATTTCATAAATAAGATTCTAACCCCTCGCTGTAAAACCTGTATACTTCCCAAAAAATATAATATACATAAATATAAGTCATGCTCAGAAATATGCCATGCCAAAAGCCTCGAATAAAAATGCAAGTGCTCAGGTAATGTCAAATCAATGCCATGTAATCTGTCAGCCGGAGTCACCTAATGTGACCTGTACGACTGAATCTAGAGCTCAGATCTCCATCTCACTAACTGTACCTGCACACGAGTCGGAATCACCTAGAGTGGTCTGTACGACAGGACTGGGTGTATAATAAGTACGCTCAAGTGCTACGATCACGTGAAGGCTGGGCGAATAATCGCGGGTCACCTACGAGTCGGAACCACCTAAAGTGGTCTGTACGACAGGACTGCACCTAACTTGGATCCAAGATGAGAGTGTGATGCGGGAGGTGAACATCACGTGAAGGACTGTGCCTAACTCTGGGCGGGAGCACTAACACCGGGGGTGCAGGTTATGAGCTCTCTATGCATCTCAAATCACTACTGAACATAAACATAAATCATAACTCACCTGGCACTTACCTGTGCGTCCGCAACACCAAACATATATACATATGCGACTAATAATGCGTAAATAAATGGCAAACAATAAGCATGACATATAAACGTATAAGCGTTTCATTTCACTTTCTGGGAAAAGCATAATATATATAGGTATATACGGAAAACCAAAGGCCCACTCACTGGTATATAGAAGGGTCGTAACCCCCTTGTCTCGAGTGACCACGCTCGTCCTTGGGATAGGTCTCACCTATATGCGAAACAACTATAAAAACGTAAATTTTAAAACACATAACCAACATCACGAAATAACTTCTCATACAATGCTCAAATGGGGTGTATGAATACACCAACGTGATCTACTCAACCTCAGGAACATCCCTATATTTTTAGAAAAATTTTCCACCGCCGCATGCGCCGGCCAAGGCACGGCCACACGCGCCACCCACGAGCAGGCACGTGCCTGACACACTGACGGCGTCAGTTAACGCCGTCAGGAATATTCCGTTAACTTTGACGGATTCCGTTAACGCCGTTAGAAATATTCTGTCATCTTCTCCGGCGAAGCTTACAACAATTGGAATCAAAATGAAGCTTACAACAAGAGGAACAAATCCATACCACTTTCAAGCACTAAAACCCACGAAATCTCTCCGGGAAAACACCACCAACTCCGGCCAAGCTTGTAACTCACGATCCCGACGTCCAAAACCTTCAAACGAACCACCCCGAGCCTCCTAAGGACCTCACCAAGCTTCCTACAAACTTGAAATTCCAAAAAACACAAGAATTAACGTGTGCATGACCAGTGACCAAATCGGGGTATCCCGAGTTCGACGTGAAAACGAAGGTATCTTTACCTGAAATGGGTATGGCTGAACTCCTACGGACCTCACGAGCACGAATATGTAATTTGTTTCCTCGATCTGTGAAGGTTTGAATGGTTTTGGGTTGTCGTCCGTACAAAGAGAATAGGAATGGGAGAGAGAGAGGGCTTGTGATAGGGCAGGGAGAGAGGGTGAGTGAGTGTGGTGTGTGTGTGGTCCAAAACCAGCCAAGTAACACCAAAAAACAACCACACAAAGAAACAACCATAATAGGGGCAAAATCGTCATTTCACCCCTACGGTTCGAAAATCCGAAACGGGCTGTCACACTATAGCACACGAATAACACATTAAGATAATCAAAATTAAAACTCATAATTTGACCAAATTCAAAATATTAAAAAATTACTTCAATTTCCTCTAAATTTCCTCTTTTTTTTTACTTCCAAAGTTACCCAAAAAACTTCACAGTAAAAAAGGGAAAATCAAAGACCCAAATTTTAAGTTCGCAAACTGATAAAATCTTATTTATACGACAAAACGCACCCCAAATGCTAGAAAACGAAGACTTGGGTCACCATCTCGAGTACAAAGTTGGGAATTTTCGAGACTACAAAGGGTGAAATAGGCATTTTATTGCCATGAAAAAAAAAACCCAAAAAATTATGGCTGCATATGACAATGGAGTAACAGTGAAGAAAAATTTCAGAGATAGATGGATCGAAATTTAAAAAACGTACAATGAAGATTTCAAAGGAAGAATGACACACCCCGTCCCGAAGGAGGGCATGCTGGCCATCACGTGAGAGTGACGTAACCATTTACACAGTACAGAAGCTTTAAAGATACAATTTCTAAGATGAAACACCCAAAGGTGAGTCCTAATTTTTGTCCATTCTGTCAGAACACCGTTGGATTCCTCGTAGCCACCAAGCTCTGATATCATAAACCTGGAGGGGCGCAAAACAAAGTTGAGTGGGTCAGCAAAACAAACTTATTCAGAACCTTCTTTTCTCTTTGAATATACTAACCCCTCGCCGTAAAACAAGTATAGTTTCCCAGAAAATGAACATATATACGTATGTATAAATATGCCAAACATGCTCAAGGGTATACCAATCATGCTCAAGAACGTGCCATGTCAAAGCCTCATAATGATATGCAAGTGCTCAGGTATAAATCACATCAATAGCATAACATCTGGCAGCCGGAGTCACCTAACGTGACCTGTACGGCTGCATATAGAGCTCAAATTTCAAACTCAATAACTGAACAACTGAACCTGCCCATGAGTCGGAACCACCTAAAGTGGTCTGTACGACAGGCCTGGGTGTAACGTATATATACGTTATAGTGCTACGATCACGTGAAGGCTGTGCGAATAATCGCGGGTCACCTACGAGTCGGAACCACCTAATGTGGTCTGTACGACAAGCCTGTGCACCTAGCTTGGATCCAAGCTGAGCATGGGGTGCGGGAGGTGAACATCACGTGAAGGACTGTGCCCTGTTCAGGGCAGGAGCACTAACACCGGGGGTGCAGGTTATGAGCTTTCAATCACATCTCTATCATATCATTCTTCATATCTCAATCATATCTCATGATCGTTATCAGCATAATATCTCAATCGTATCTTAATTATATCTCAATCATATTTCAATCATATCACAATCGTATAATTCATCATATTTCAATCATATTCCAAACGTATTTCATACGTATATCAAATGTATATCAAAAGTATGTCAAATGTAGCTTACCTGGGCCTCCTTAGCACCATGCAACAGTATGCATAATTATGGTAATGCACATATTAAAATATGATGCATATATGACAGGATATTTAATTCGTATTTCTTTTAAAATACGTTTTCTGGGAAATACGTCAAGCATACGTATATATATATACTGAAAAATAACTGCCCACTCACAGATAAGTAGCCGGTTCGTAACCCTCACGTCTAGTTTGGTTACATTCGTCATTCGTACAAGTTTCACCTATAAAAGAATAATTATAAAATCATCATTTAAACGCACATACACAAACATTCGTCAATAACTTTCTCATACGTTGCTCAATTTGGGTGTATGAATATACCACGGTGATCTACACGACGTCACAAACACGTGACAATTTTTAGAACTCAATTTGGAGCTCTCACGCGCCCTCACGCGCCCTGTATACGCGCTTCCCGCGCGCGAGTCTTCTTCCTCGCGTCGCCGGACTGGTTTCGCCGGAGGTGGGTGTTTTGCCGGAATTTCTGGGTAAACTTCAAAATGTCATAACTTCTTCATTTCTTAACCATTTTTGACGTACTTTATATCAAAATGAAGGTATTGACGAGACGAACACATCCATACCTGCCTCGACCCCTAACTCGCCGTGGATTCGCCGGAAAAGCCTCGAAAGCTCCGGCCAAACTTTGAACTTGTCGTTCTCCGTGTTTTTTCGTCCAAAAACTTCCAACGAATTACTCCAAGCCTCCTAAGGACCTCAAGAAGCTTCCTATAAGCTTGAAAAGTCCTAAAAATCAACCAATAAAAAGTTGATGAATAGTACCTAAACCGGAGTTCGTATTTTCGACGTGAAAACGTTATAGTTCTTACCTGAAATTGGTATGGTTGGACTCGTATCGTCGAAACGAAGATGATGGTGATTTTATTTTCGTCGATCCGTGAAGTTTTGAAGAATTGGTGTTGTTGCCGTGTGTTTGAGAGTGAGGGAGAGAGAGAGAGAGCTTGACGGGGAAAGAGGAAGAATGAAAAACAGGTTTGAGGAAATCACGGAAAGGAAAAGAAAAAGGAGAAGAAACGTACAACCCGTGTATTCACAGTGCCCTGTCTTTAATCATTCCACACAATCAAACCAACCGTCCAACTTTAATAAAGATTTAGGGTAATTAAACACACTTCACACATATGAAAATGTTAATTCGGGACGGGCTGTCACAACCTACCCTCCTTATAGAAATTTCGTCCCCGAAATTTAAACAACAACCACAAAATAACCTGGGATAGATCTCTCTCATTCAATCCTCTGTCTCTCCAATAGTTTTTTCCACTTAATGATTTCTTCATAAGATTTTCACCAATTGCACTGTCTTATTTCTCAGAACTTTCTCTTTCCAACCCAAGATAATCACTGGTTCTTCATCAAAAGTCAAATCCGGGCTAATCTCCAAAGGTTGAACCGGAATCACATACAATGGATCTGCAACGTAATGACGGAGCATCGAAGCATGAAATACATTATGCATTTTAGACAGCTCTGAAGGCAACTCAAGCCTGTAATCAACCTCACCAACTCACTCGGTGATCTGATAAGGTCTGATGTACCTAGGGCTCAGCTTACCCTTTTTCCCGAACCTTACTACTCATTTTCAAGGCGATAGCTTCAAGAATACTTAATCATTAACCTTATATACTCGATCAGTAGCATGCCTGTCTGCTAAGCTCTTCTGCCGATCCTGGGCCGCTTTCAAGTTAGACTTAATTACTTGAACATTCTGAGTAGTCTCCTCCACTATCTCAGGGCCCACCAAAACTCTTTCACCGACCTCTGACCAACACAAAGGTGTACGACACGATTTTTCCATATAAAGCTTCACAACAGTGTCATTCCGATACGCCGTACAATAAAGCAATCTCGTACCAAGTGCTTCCTGAAAAGCTGTCCAGAGCTTAGAAGTGAATCTAGGATCTTGATCCGAAACAATACTTACTGGAATTCCATGATACTTCACCATCTTAGTGATAAATAGCTCAGCCCATTTATTCAGAGAATACTTTTCTCTCACTAGAATAAAGTGCGCTGACTTAGTAAATCGATCTACAACCACCCAAACGCCATCATAACCATTTTGTTTTGACCTGCTGACAAATTGTACACCAACTGACATACTTTGCAATTTCTCTTTTCATATTTGGCCAATAGTAAAATGGTCTAATGGTATGATACATCTTAGTACTTCCGGGATGCATTGCAGAATTTGAACAGTGTACATCGTCAAAATTGCTTTCTTTAATTCCACATCATTAGGCACGTACGTCATATTCTCTTGTATAAACATGCATTCCGATTCTCGAACTTTGGGATCATTCCTTTTTCCCCTTCGTTCCTTGCTGCATTAACACTTATCCAATATCAATCAAAGAAGTATCATTAAAGACTTCATGATTACCACTATCTTCTGGGAGTACTAAAATACGTGCATGAGTGAGGAATACTTCAACTGTTGAAACCTTTACTCATAATTATCATCCCACTCAAACTTAACCTCTTTTCTCGTCAATGGCAAGGCAATGACTGAAAAATCTTTCACGAACCGTCCATGATAGCTTGTTAAGCTAGGATAACTCTGAATCCCAATCACGATTCGTGGTTGTTCTAAATTCTCAATTTCTGCTACCTTTTAAGAATTCACTTGAATACCTGAAGCAGATATAACATATCTCAAAAATGCCACTTGATTCATCCAACATTGGCATTTGTTAAACTTAGCATACAATCGACGTTCCCTCGATCTTTGCAATACCAATTTAAGATGTTTAGCATACTTTGCTCTAGTCTTATCAATCTTTTCAATAGCAACAACAACAAATCGGTCTAGATATCATTGGAATACTTCATTCATCAAATTCATAAAGTAGTAGATGCATTCGTCACTCCGAATGGCATCACCAAAACTTGAAATGACCTTAACGAGTCTTGAAAGTTATCATAAGGGCATCCTCACCGATAATCTTCAACTAATAATATCCAGACCTCAAGTCAATCTTAGAAAATATACAACCACCTCGAAGCTGATCAAACAACCATCAAAGTGAGGTAACGGATAACGGTTTTCACTTGTTACTCGATTCAACTGCTTATAATCAAAGCACAGCCTTAACGTCCATTTTCTTTTTCACCAATAAACTGGGGTTCCCCCAACGTAATGTACTAGGTTGAATAAAAACCTTTATCAACCAATTTCCAATTCTCTTAGTTCAAAAGGCAACATTCTATAATATAAGGTTTGTACCTGGAGACAAATTAATAGTGAACTCTACATCTTTGACTGGCGGCAATCCGGGTAAATTCTCAGGGAAAACGTCAGGTAAATGTTTGACTACTCCCTCTTCTTCCACACTACTAGAAGTGACATCATTTAGCACCACATGAGATAAGTATCCTTGGCAGCCTTTTGATAATAATCTCTTTGCTCTCACAGCATAAATAACGGCCTGCCTCACTCCACTTTGCATACTTACAAAAGTAATCTCTAGTCATCCAGACCGATGGAAAATAACTGGTTTCCCGTAGTAATCTATCTTGTCACGATTATAAAGTAACCAATCTATGTCTAGAATAACATCGAAATCCACAATCTAATGGAGCAAAAGTAGCTGGCATCAATACATACTCTACTATTACTGAGCACTCTGAATAAGTACGATACTAACATAGGATAACCTACCGGTTTACTTGCTTAACGAATCCACGAATAAATTATTAATATTACGGTCTGCAGCCCGCAATACTGATAAATCATCGTTGTCTCGATAAGTAAGCAACAACTCTCGAGGGCGTAATATTACTATTTTGCCACTCATTAGGAAATACATACACACGTCTCAACCGCGTTTATTTACTACTTTCTAGGCAATAACATTAATAACGTAAATTTTCTACATTATTATCAAATAGACTCTAGCTAAGTCATTAAGAATAATTATCGTACTCCTAATCAAATCCGAATAATTCTGAGTATCTTGCAGTGATGTGTGGTTAACACATCCCTGGGCTTGTTGTCATCTCCCACAACCTTTATTAGTGTAAATACTTCGCTCATGTACACCACGGCCTAACTGACCATACTTAATAGATCCAGGAACTTGCTGGATCGACGCTAGTTGTGGCAAAGAAGACTGCTAGGGCTTCTGTTGGCTTTGGACATAATTTGCAGTTCTATGTCCCATCTATCCACTTGTAAAGCGTCCACTGCTTTCTCACCTACATTCTCAAAGGTGTCCATTATTGTACCTACAACACAAAGGTACATTTCCTTTACCAAAATCACCTTGTCTCTGAGATCTGGGATTACCAATACATCTATCACTTCGCCTCTGGTCAATGGCATTAAAACCTTTGCCAAAAGAACTAGAATTAGCTTCACTTCTTTTGAAGTTCCGAATCTTTCGAGGTTCTCGAGATGACTGGCCTTTATCCTTGTCATCATTCCTCTGATTCTCATTCCTTTATTCTTCTTCATCATTATCGCTGGACATAATCTCAGAGTCCTTAATTCTTAATAAAATCTCGTAAAACTCCTTGTAATAAGTACAGTAGGTAGTGGTCGCCAAAGAACGCCACTTCTTCTTATTACCCAGCCTAAAATGACGAGACATCTTTGCCGGATTATCAACAACATCCGGATGGTAATAAGGCAAGTCTGTAAACTTTCTATAATACTTATTCGCCGTCATCTTTCCTTGTCTCAAATTGCAAACTCTTGCTTATTATCATCCATATATGCCGGAGGAATAAACCTTTTTTTTTTTTTTTTTTTTTTTTTCAATCAGCTGTTTCCTCCGGTGACATCATATAAGACTCCAGTCTCCACCTGGATGCAACTCAATACTCAGAAACCAGGTAGTCGTCTTGACTTACCTTCAAAAGACAGATTTCCTTAACTTGCATAATCCAAAACGTCTTTTCCAAATGATTAAGCCATCGCTTTGCTCCCTTAGGTCCATCAATTTACCATAAAGGGATTCAGTTTCAACTTATAAACAATCTCAAAAGGAATCCGTTGACTAAGTGACTGAATCACAATAGTATTAGTTTCCTTTAACTGAGCTATATCGGGGAAGCTAGGCTTATCTGAACGACGTGGCTCTCTACGAGGCGGTAAAGTTCTGACAGAAGACACTAGGAATTTCTCAAGATATACAGGACTGCAACCTAGAGCTTTGATACCAACTGACACACCTCGTCCCGAAGGAGGGCATGCTGGCCATCACGTGAGAGTGACGTAACCATTTACACAGTACGGAAGCTTTAAAGATACAATTTCTAAGATGAAACACCCAAAGGTGAGTCCTAATTTTTGTCCATTCTGTCAGAACACCGTTGGATTCCTCGTAGCCACCAAGCTCTGATATCATAAACCTGGAGGGGCGCAAAACAAAGTTGAGTTGGTCAGCAAAACAAACTTATTCAGAACCTTCTTTTCTCTTTGAATATACTAACCCCTCGCCGTAAAACAAGTATAGTTTCCCAGAAAATGAACATATATACGTATGTATAAATATGCCAAACATGCTCAAGGGTATACCAATCATGCTCAAGAACGTGCCATGTCAAAGCCTCATAATGATATGCAAGTGCTCAGGTATAAATCACATCAATAGCATAACATCTGGCAGCCGGAGTCACCTAACGTGACCTGTACGCATACTCCAAGCCTCCTAAGGACCTCAAGAAGCTTCCTATAAGCTTGAAAAGTCCTAAAAATCAACCAATAAAAAGTTGATAAATAGTACCTAAACCGGAGTTCGTATTTTCGACGTGAAAACGTTATAGTTCTTACCTGAAATTGGTATGGTTGGACTCGTATCGTTGAAACGAAGAAAATGGTGATTTTATTTTCGTCGATCCGTGAAGTTTTGAAGAATTGGTGTTGTTGCCGTGTGTTTGAGAGTGAGGGAGAGAGAGAGAGAGCTTGACGGGGAGAGAGGAAGAATGAAAAACAGGTTTGAGGAAATCACGGAAAGGAAAAGAAAAAGGAGGAGAAACGTACAACCCGTGTATGCACAATGCCCTGTCTTTAATCATTCCACACAATCAAACCAACCGTCCAACTTTAATAAAGATTTAGGGTAATTAAACACACTTCACACATATGAAAATGTTAATTCGGGACGGGCTGTCACAAAGAAGTTAAAAAAACTAAAATTGACTTAGAAATACTAAATACAAACTCATATATAAATCCACAAAGCTGCAACATAGTGCATCAAATTCATCACCTAAAAGAAGATAAATTGTCAAAAAAAACCTAGAAACTGAAAAGGCAAATTTAGATTGAGATTTACCCAAATTTACTCAAACCCTTGAACTTTGGAGCGTAATAGAATCGTCTTGACCCTATAACAAAGAGAAGAGAGAAACAATAAGAAAATTGAAATAAAAAGCACCAATATTTCACAGAAGATGGATATGAATGATTGGCAAAAGCATTTTGAGTCAAGAATCTCACCAAATTAATTCAAATAGCATTGCATGCGAAGAAGGCAGAGCAAAAAAATGGGGAGTATAAGATTCGGCCACATAATTGGAGGAGATGGGGAGTACATATAATAATACTGTAGCCAAAACGGAAAAAATGGGAATGTACATGGTGACACATCCCGACCGAGATCAGGGCGTGCTGGCCATCACACGAAGGTGACGTAGCCATGTGCACGTGCGGAAGCTAATAAGATAGTAATATAAAGTACGAACAATTAAAAACTAACTAGCATACAAGGTACTAATACAAGTGCTAGCGTGTGAGTCACCAATTCAGAGCAAGTCTACAGCAGTCCAAAGAAAAGATACGATAAAAGTACACCCGAAGGTGACCCTACAATGATGGGTGTCTGTCAGAAGTGTCGGAAAAGCCCTCTGGGAAACCACCGGAACTGCTACTCAACTAGAACCTGGAGGGGCGCAAAACAAAAGCGTGAGTGGGCAAAAACAAAGCTTTCAAAAACCATTTATAAAATACTTTCTAACCCCTCGCCGTAAAACCTGTATACTTCCTAGAAAATATATATACGCATAATACATATGCCAAACATGCTCAAAAATATGCCATGCCGAAATCTCATAATAATATGCAAGTGCTCAGGTATAATCATATCAATAACATGTAATCTGGCAGCCGGAGTCACCTAACGTGACCTGTACGGCTGCATCTAGAGCTCAAATCTCAATCTCAATATCTAAACCTGCCCACGAGTCGGAACCACCTAAAGTGGTCTGTACGACAGGCCTGGGTGTAACATATATATACGCTCTAGTGCTACGATCACGTGAAGGCTGTGCGAATAATCGCGGGTCACCTACGAGTCGGAACCACCTATAGTGGTCTGTACGACAGGACTGTGCACCTAACTTGGATCCAAGCTGAGCGTGTGGTGCGGGAGGTGAACATCACGTGAAGGACTGTGCCCTACTCTGGGCTGGAGCACTAACACCGGGGGTGCAGGTTATGAGCTCTCTAAGCATCTCAAACTGCTACTGAATATAAACATGAATACCCCTTACTTGACACTTACCTGTGCGTCCACAGCACCAAATATGCATATGTGTATGTATATGCAACTACTAACATAACCATCGATGCACGAATAATGATAATGTGACGCATGGCATAAGTAATAAACATTAATTAAATTTCTGGGAAAATATAGTATATAGGTATATACGGAAAACCAAAAGCCCACTCACTGGTATGTAGAAGGGTCGTAGCCCCCCTGCCTCGCGTGTGCACGCTCGTCCTCGGGGTACATGTCACCTATATGCGAAATAGCTATAAAAACGTTAACTTTAAAGCACATAACCTAACTTTCGTAATAACTTCTCATACAATGCTCAATTTGGACAAATGAATATACCAACGTGCTTTACACAACCTCAGGATCACAACCATATTTTTAGAAAAATTTTCCTCCGCCGCACGCGCCGGCCACGCGCAGGCACGTGCCTGGCACGCTGACGGCGTCAACTGACGCCGTTAGGAATATTCCGTCAGTTTTGACAGATTCCGTTAACGGCGTCAGGAATATTCCGTCAGACTTGACGGAATATTCCGTCACCTTCTCCGGCGAGGCTCCGGCGCCGTCGCCGGCGCCGGAAAACTGGAAAAACTTCCCACCGTGTTTTCTCACTCGTTTTTCAACCATTTTTCGTGATTTTTGCACCAAATTGAAGCCTAGGACTAGTAGAACACATCTAAACAAGTTTTAAGGGCTAAAAATCACGCAATCATACCTGTCCACACAATCCAAAAACCGGCCAACTTCGAACCAAGCTATCCCGACGTCCAAATTCGTCCAACGAAGTACTCCTAAGCTCCTTGGGACCTCACTAAGACATCTATGAGCTTCAAAATCCCAAAAACATGCTAGATTAATGTTTGCATGAATAGTGCTCAAAACGGACATCGTCGAATCGACGTGAAAACGACGGGTTTCTTACCTGAAAATGGTATGGTTGCACTCGCACGAGCCTCACGAGTTCAAAGATGTAATTGGTTCTTTCGATCTGTGACGATTTGGTGTGGGTGTGTGCTAGTCCGTACGTACACAGTGAAAAGGGAAGGGAAATGGGAACACGGGAGAGACAGGGAGGAAGGCAGAGAGAGAGGGAGTGTGAGTGTGTGTGTGTGTGTGGCCCAACACATGCCAACACCACACAAAACAACCAAACAACATGACGGAAATGAACTAAGGGAAAATTCGTAATTTCACACGTACGTTAATAATCTCGGGACGGGATGTCACACATGGGAACTGGAAAGTTAATGCTTGGTAGTGAGAGAACTTCACCGTTTTTTAAAAACTGAGGACAATGGAGTTAATTACCTATTGAAACTCTTTCTCTATAGAATTCTTTCATTTAAAGATATTGACCTCTTATTAATTCATTATAATGAAAGTAGCAAAATAAATAGGTAAATACTTTGCTATGAGTGCATCTCAGGAAAAAAAAAAAAAAAGAGGAAACAAAATGCTACTTTAGTTTAGGCTACACCATGACAATTTTATTTATAATGAGTAATTAACTTATTATATTTTTCTGTTTCTCTTTGATACTGACCTCTGCACGATTGAACGCATGAAGAGGAGACAGAGAGAGGGAGGAGTGGAGTTGGTCACGTCTTTTCCTTTTTTCATTTTTCAATATAACAAATTTTAAGTTTTTGTTTTTGTTTTTTTTAACAATATTAGTCCCTCTCTCTCTCTCTCTGAAAATGAAGGAGGAGTGGAGTTGGTCATGTATTATTTTTTTTCCTTCTTTTTTTTTTTTTTTTCAATAAAAACAATTTTAAGCTTCTGTTTTTTGTTACAATACTATGACTGTGTTTTATTTTGTATTTTTTTTTTCCTGTGAGATATTAAACGCTCTCGCTCTCCTAAAATGGAGGAGGAGTGGTGTTGGTTGGTTGGGTTAAACTCATTTTATCTCATTTTTAAAAAAAATTCATTATATCTCATTTTTCGGTTTTTTTTTCTTTTTCTCTGAAAACTGATTTGCGTCAAACGTGGTTGAATTTGTGTCTTCCGCGTTTGTTCTTTTAAATTTTATCTCCTTTTTTTCTAATTTTTTTTCTAATAAAATTTTCTAAAAAAATGAAATATAAATTTCTGTTTCTGACAAAATTACCCTTGGAATTTTTATATGTATTTTTTCTGGCAGTTTTGTGTTTTTTTTGTTTGGAGGGATTTTTACATTGTGAAGTTTTTTTTTCTTTATTGCATTTGGTTACGCATAAAGACATTCTTATAATTATTTTTAATTTGTGACCTACATTATGAAAGGTATCAAATTAATAAACCAAGAAATCAAGAATGTCTTTATGTGACATCCCACATCGCCCAGGGGTGTGATCCTTATATACATATTCCCATCTCTACCTAGCACGAGACCTTTTGGGAGCTCACTGGCTTCGGGTTCCATAGGAACTCTGAAGTTAAGCGAGAATAATGGGGCTAGAGCAATCCCATGATGGGTGACCCACTGGGAAGTTGCTTATGAGTTCCCAAAAACAAAACCGTGAGGGAATGGTAAGCCCAAAGCAGACAATATCGTGCTACGGTGGTGGAGTGGGCCCGGGAAGTGATCCGCCCAGGGTCGGGATATGACAATTTGGTATCAGAGCCTAACCCTGGTCGTGGTGTGCCGACGAGGACGTCGGGCCCCTAAGGGGGTGGGATTATGACATCCCACATCGCCCAGGGGTGTGATCCTTATATACATATTTCCATCTCTACCTAGCACGAGGCATTTTGGGAGCTCATTGGCTTCGGGTTCCATAGGAACTCCGAAGTTAAGCGAGAAGGGGGCTAGAACAATCCCATGATGGGTGACCCACTGGGAAGTTGCTCGTGAGTTCCCAAAAATAAAATCGTGAGAGAATAGTAAGTCCAAAGTGGACAATATGTGCTACGCTGGTAGAGCAGGCCCGTGAAGTGATTCGCCCCAGACCGGGATGTGACACTTTATGCGTGAAGTCAAGCGTTAAATGAAGATATTCATTATGTAAAACTAAATTATTGCTTCTATCATTTGTGTCCATTCTCGATTTGTTGAAATCCACTTTAATTTTTTTTTCGTACTCCTACATAAACCCAAAAAAGAAAAAGAACGCAATAATTTTTTTGACAAAAGAAAAGATAAAATGAGGAAAAAATATATGCAATAACAGTAACTTGCATATTAATATCAGTGAAGAGAAGAGCTATATATTCTTCTCTACCAACCAGTTCAAAGAAAAGTTATTTAATAGACAAAAATTCTCTAAACCTAAGTCAGAGGCGAAGCATCCACATGAGAACCGAAAGACCATCATCAAATTATCAAAATCCAGTCAAACATAAATGAAAAAAGACATGAGTAAATAGAAAAAACAAACGAACTGCATCGTCAAAATTAAATAGTGCCTTTGCATCGCCTCCTCATCCACAAGAGTAACACATAGAACCCTCGTCCTGGAATTTCCTAAAGGCATCCTCATCCACGGGGAACAACACACAGAAACGTCGCACTGGAATTTCCAGAAGGCATATGAATTATTAAAGATGCCTTTGCATCGCTTCCTCATCCACGGGAACAGCACAGAACCCTCGCACTGAAATTCCCAGAAGACATCCTCCATGAAAATTGACAAGTCACATATAAAAATGTCGTAGAATCTCTTCACATGAACTACTCCCATTAGTCACATCACCATCAATGGACTGCACTTTGCTGCGGCTCCGGCGCTTTCTTTCTACCAAACTTGGCATCCTAAAAATACAAATAAATTTATCAGTAAAGAAAACAGAAGCAAGCAAAACAAACAAAAGCAAGCAGTACTTTGTAATGCAAAGCAAAACCTAAAATTTAAAAGAAAAAACCCAAAACCACTGTTCCCTTTTTGTATTGAAAATTCATTTGCTCTTCTCTTGAAAGCTTCTAGTCGAGTTTATGAGGCCACGTCGTTGAAATTTTGTACCCATTTTTTGCTGGTGGTTTATTTCCTCTCTATAACTGTTCCACTTTGTTTGCAAAGGCAGAGACGTAGAGGAAATACTGATGTGGGAGTGGGAAGTTATAGGGGAAAAAAGCAATGCTATGCGTGCGAAGGAAACGTGGAGGTTTGAATCACACGTTCAATTTTTTTACTTTTTTTTTTTCCCCTCTTTTATTTATTTTATTTTACTTTTTAGTTTGACAAAAATATCCATCGTGAAATATTCATAAATTCTAGGTAGCTTTGTATCTTCGGTAGTTTCTTTTTTTTTTTTGTTTGAGGGGCTTTTTAGTCCAATTATTTTTGGTGAAGCCTTGAGACACCAATCCCAAATTATCGAGTACCAATCAACTTAGAATATTCGAAGACCTACTAAAGGGTTTGTGCTAAGATGCCCATACCGAAGCACATGAGTTCCTCTCCAATCAAGAGATCAATCACAACGTAACACATGTCAACATCAGAATAAAACTCATAGAGTCCCACATCGACCTTGGACGAAAACAGAGGACTCTCCTCAACTATAAAAGGAGATCATTCTCCCACAATTATTCCCTGATGATCCTATTCTACTTTAATCTATTCTTAGAACTTGCAAATATTAATGATTATGCTTAAACCTTTGTATCATGTAAACTCTACATTATTAATGAGAACTCCTCTACCCTCGTGGACGTAGCCCAACTCAGAGTGAACTACATACATCTTGTGTTAACTTATCTCTATCTCTTTACATATAACCTTCACTTGGTTACCAAAGCGACCTTGCGAAGGTCATACCTTGAGACCTTACGTTGTTCCAAAGTTCCCCAATTTTGTGCGTCAACATATATCTTCACCATATAAATTTCGTAATCAGAACTATTTAATTTCTTAATCTTCATTTGAATATTATTTTTACAAAAAATCATTAGAATTGAAAATTGCTTGGTCATCCATTTGTATCAATTAAATCAGCGGTTTGTTATGAATATGTTACTTGGTATCTACACCGTTGGTTTATTTGATACATTTTAGATGACCAATCGATCTCCGATTCAGATGATTTTTTATAAGATGATCTTTAAATGAAGATTAAGAAATTCAAAGGTTTTGATTATGAAATTTCTACAATAAAGATACTTTAGAGCATCTCCAAAGAAGATGCCAAATTGTCCACATAAGCTATAACAGTAAAAAAAGACAGCCACTAATTGTTTCCAACCAAAATGCCAAATCCTATGTGGCATGACATGGAATAGCAGCAAAGGGGCTTGCTGTCAAATGTGACAGCAACTTCAAAATTTTCTTACTAATTATTAAATGTCTTTTATTAATATTTTAATGTCATTTATTATTAAATATCATTTATTATTTGATTGTTGAACGGTAGAGTTTGTTTGGTTTCTGAGCTTCAACCACCACCACCCACTGACCACCACCAAATATCATCCATCCCATTACCTTACTACCACCCTAAATGCAATCACCGCTGGCAACAATGGCGGCGGCGATGCTACTGCTCCTCTTGCCAATGGCATTAATTGTGGTGAATGTGGGAGCATCTTACACAAACAGTGTGTACAACCCATGCGCAGACACCAAGATTATTTAGAGGTCCAACGACTTTACATTTGGGATCGCATTCTTGTCCAATACCTCCTTCTCCCTAAACGGGAACCAGTCGCATCAGCTCTCCCCCTGCGACCGTCGCCTCTTGTTGTCGTCCTCCAACGGCTTTGTATTAGTATTAATTAATATGACTTTTATTATGAATTATTTATATGTTAAATTTAAAGTATAAGACTAAAATTAAGAAAAAAAAAATGTAATAAAATAATAGTTTAATTTGACGGGTGGAGAGCAAAACATGAAAATATGTCAAAATGCCACATAAGCTGTCAAATTTAAATTTTAGTTTTAAAATTTGACATCTTCTTTGAAGATGGTCTTATTTGCAAGTGAATGAATAAGTTCATTTTCCAAAAAAAAAAACGTAATATTATTTTTTTGATAAACTAAAAGATAAACACTAATTCATCATTTTTACACCATTCATAAAATTTACACCTTTGGGTTGGAAACTGTTAACCCTAAAACCTATGCAACTTAAGTGGAGTGTAAGCCGCAAATCTACCGGACTTTTAAGTGAATCCATGCTAATATACGACTGAATAACCTTAGGTTTGCGAAACCAAAAATTCTTGTTCAAACAATTACTGCCGAGTAAGAAATCTCTCGATCTTGGTTTTCCGGCCTCGGCCGTTCTGATCACTTCTATAGTTTATGTCCTCGACACCAGACTCAGTCTCGATCACAATTTTCTCGAACATTAAGGTTCAATGAACGGTAATTCAGACTAATTAGATAGATATATATACTCAAACGTCAAGGTCATTGTGCAATCCATATACTTAAAGAAGCTAGGACACCAACTTGCCTCCGAGAGTAAGCAAAGTGTCCTTAGCGAAACACCAGAGTGGAATTTCTTTCGTAGGGATTTTTCGTCGTCGTTGTTCAGTTGTAAGCTCCAGTGAGTACAACCCTTTTAGCTGCTTCCTCCACCTTATTAGAAGACATCGGTGACTTCTGGTTAGACATCAGTAATGCCACAAACGAGGCAAAAAATGTTTGATAAAACACGTAGCTAAAGAAATTTGATTGAAGTTATAAAATTTCACCAGATATTTACACTGCAAATTAAAACAAATAAGATACAACACATGTGACTATGTACTTTGGCGTAAGGCGAAACTACCCTTCACCATTCAATTCATCGTCTGTCTTGTGTGTGGCTACTGGTTGTTGTGAACACTGCTACGAAATTCAGAGGGAGAGAAGGCAATTGTTGAGAGTGAACTCCAAATCAGAGAATTAAGAGATTTTTCATGTGCTTATAAGAAGTTAACTATGCAACATAGGCTTCCTTTAAAATATTCAGATAAAAATGTGAAAAACTGATAACCGTGTCACTGATCTGAAATATTCTGCTTCGTATGTGTTGACCCTAAAAACTATCAAGCCTACGTGGCGTGTAGGCCGAGTAATCAATAAGTTAACTATGTCCTTCGGTTGTATGCCAACTCTTCCGCCGAGCTTAGATGGGGAGTAAAATGTGTTGATGTCACGTTGGGCGCGTTGCTAACTTCTGGATCTTGTGACTGCGGCTGAGAAAGGAACACGTCTTGGCCTTCAGGTTCTAGAGCCTGAAGACAAGGCTGCTAGTTCTGTAAAGTTCAATATCAAATTTGGCTCTCAGGATGCCGAACGTAGTAACCTGGTAACACCTCACTTCGCCGAGAAGGCTGATGAGATGACCTCTGCCAATAAGGACTCAAAAATCCTTCTTGACTGAGACTTGGATAGGTAACCAGTCGGTCTTAGAGCAGTGCTATTTATCCAAACTAAAGGTGCTTCGCGGTTGAATGGTTATACGGCTACAATGTTGTTTATCCAAACTGAAGATGTTCACCGGTTGCCGTCACAGTTTTGTTTATCCAAACTGAAGATGTGTTGGCGAAAAAGGAAAATAAAAATCTCAAGGTTGTTGAGAAGTTTTGCGTAGAGTGAGAGTTTGTGCAGGACAGTTTGTGCGTTGAATTGGAAAGGGTCTTTCATGTTGCTAATAGTCCGATACTTATAATGCTAGTACGCTTCATTGCTTGTTGCTTGCCGTGAGTATCCCGCATGCAGAAGTAATATTCCTAAGAATATTAGATAATCCCTCGTGTAGGCACTCCCACTTTTTTGGGATGTGATAATGCATGAAATCCCATCAATTTGGATTTACAAAATATATGATGATGCAGCTCCAGTGGATATAATGCATGCAATTGCATTAAAACCAATCAACGCCTACCATTATTTGGAGGCAATCCAAACTAATGGTCCAATCCAAGTGCCATGCATAATAATAGTGAATTATCATGTCGTGACCTAATCCAAACAGATTTGATGCTATCCTGATGCCAGTCATTACCATGCACAACTCTTCACTTGTGGCTTCTCCTAATGTGGTATATCTCAAGCAGACCTGCATAAAGAGATAGAGAAGTCCTCCTTCATTTCAACTCCTCTTCCACGCATGCATTAATTTTTCTGCCAATTAATATCCATTTGCCAACCCAAAAAAAAAAACATGCATTAGGATAAAATCCAAACTGAGCCTTATCTTCGATCTTTTGATCCGATAGCATTTCAATCTTTTGGACTTGTTAATTATCTCTGCACTTTAGAAATAATTTTCAATAATTCCTCAGATAACATCATGATTATTAAAATCATAATAATATTTGACAAATTATTAATCAATCATCTCAATCTTCTTTCAATGCAACGGGTCAGAATTTTACTTATTCTACGGCCTTGATTGCTCGGGCCAATAGTGTAAAATCAGGGCCAAACAGTACGATATATGTATCTAGTGTTGTACTGGTGCATGTGCTTATCACCATCATCAAGTGAAGGAAAGGAAAGTGAGAGGAAGCAGCCATAAACCATAAGGTAACGGAAGTTGTTCCCGTGAGCTATGTGGACCTCCTCATTCATTCGTTAAACTTGGACCATGCAAAAAAACAAAACATTACAATGTCCTACTGTTCACGCTCTCCCTTCATCTTTGGTTAATTTGAGGCCTCCTAGTCCTAGCTATCTTATCTAGAGGGGACATTAATTAAGGAAGATCAATCGATATATGATGAAGAACCAGCTGCTGTTTTCCAGTGTTGTTGATGGTCATCATTATGACTATTCTAATTCTTCAAGGTCAATAGCTCCTAATGATAATGATAGTGATAGTGATAGTTATTGTTGATGGAGATGGGCTGCAGACTTTGATCATGTAAAGAAGATGCAGATGAAGCTTGATCATGAGCGCCTCGTATTCACCGGCGGCAGAAGGGCATCTAGTCAATTTACAGCAGCAGCAAGGATGCGAGTGGTGCGAGAGTTGGAGAGACTGGCTTTGGTATCAACCCGTCAGGAAGGGGTGAATGAGATTTCGCTCTTAGGCGGAAGCTACTCATGTATCGCTTAGGCGACTTTTGGAGGCCAACTGGAGGTCTTGCAAGGAAAACATGGACATTCCACCGGCGGCCACAATTCTCGCTCTTGTTTCATTTGTTATCTTTCTTTTTCTGCTAGTTTTGCTTTGAGTAACCCTTGATTGTAATGGGTAGATTTGAAAGCAGCTGGGAATAATTAAATTGATGAAATGTCATAATATTAATGAATTAATTCGTCTTTGTTCACTTTGTTAATTCATCAACTTCAAGCAGATTAATTAAGCAATAAGAATTTTTCCTTTCTGGAATAATTAATCCAAGTAAATTAAAATGCATGTGGCTGGCTCATATATATTGATTACTGTCGAGGCGAGGCGAGGCGGGGAGACTTGCTAGTTTAATAAGGGAAGCATGAAACGGTGAAGTTATGAGCATTTTCTCTCAAGAAAAAACGGTGAAGTATTGGGCATTACTTGTTTATGTTTTTAACATGCATCTCCTTTCTTCTTGTTTGTAAAAATTATTAGTTATAGTATTTAGTTTATCCGACAAGTTGATATCTTTGATAATTAATTGCATAGATTGCTTGAACTCCTATTAGGTTACAGGCATCATCTATTATTGATTGTCTAAATATATTATCAAAGTTTTGGTCCTTATTAACCAAAATAAAAATACAAATTGTTCCTTGTAGATGAAGAGATCTCTGGTCATCCCAATCTCATGTTTTAGAAAAATGTTTTATTTTTATTTTTATTTTTTTTTATTTTTTATTTTTTTTATAACAAAGGGTTAAATTGTATAATGCTAAGGAGAAATCTATGGGATCGAACTCGCACCAGGATGCATAAACATCATTGTTTTCGTCGTTGAGTAAAGCACCATCTATTTAAGAAAAATATCTTTTGACAATAAGCATAACTATTCTATTAGTGAGTAGTGCTACTTGGACACATGAAATAAACTAACATTCAATTATTGATGAAATTACTTAACAAAGATGAGCAATAGAGGATTAGGCAGCACAACTAACTATTATTGTAGCCTACCTTCTTTGTTCTTAGAGCGATTACAATAGAGTGCCTTTTCTCCTATCACTGAGAAATTTCTTATGTGCTGAGAACATGATCTGCTACATTAACTGTCATAATACAAGTGGTTGAATTTTTTTTTTTTTTTCAAGCTTCTAACCACTAGTATTATGGCACTTAGTATATCAGTCTGAATTTTTGACACATTGAAAAATCTCTCTTCATGTTGTTCCTATAAGTTATGAATTACAGTCTTAAAAATAGCATAAATATATCAGCAGGCATGTTGAACTAAGTTTTACAACTACCAATATGTATTGAGGATATATTGAGTAAGAGCATATCCAATGACTCGAAGAACCACTACAGTATCCTCAATATATCTATATTGATGTGCAAATCTAGACGTGAACTAGCTAAGTCCCACCGGGGGCAGCTGCCCCCACTCAAGTTTTGTGTGGAGGAAAAAAGAAAAAAAAAGCAAGAAGGATTTAAGGTCTTGAGGCTCACCATGATCGAAGAAGATAATGAACAGTACTAGAGCCACTGTACAATGTAGGTTTCCTAGCTGACCTGAGTTCGTAGCTTGAAGTTTTAATTCCTTGTTTGGGAGGTTGATGAAATCCATTGGTGTGGCTAGTTAACACAGTCATGATGGTGGTCTCGGCATCTTGGCCGTTTGGCATTTGCAGAGGTGAGAGATGAGAACGAAAGAGATAAGCGCTAAGGGAGGGGAGCTCGAGAGAGAATTCGAGAGATATAACCTAGGTGGTAGTTTGGTGGTTTGGCGGTTTGCCCGCGAGTAAGCCACGGTGGTGTGTGGGTGTGCTTGGGGGAGGGAGGAAATGGCAAAGAGGTAAGGGAGATATGAGAGGGAGCTGAAGGAAGAAAATATAGAATGAGAGAATTCTAGAGAGAGAGAGAGGATTCTAGAGAGAAAGAGGGAGAGATATATCATGGGATCAAGGAAACACCCCCAGAAAATGGGATCACCTGCCATGTGTCAACACCAGAGCGGCCCCAAAGTGGAAATATCTCTGTTTGAATGAAATTACCAAAATGCCTCTAACTTTGCTCGCATGTAACTTCTTTGTTATAACTCCAAATTCGATTTTGCTTGTGCCCACACGTTCGTCGCGATAAGTACTACGAGGATATGCCAAGAATAAAATCTTACGTGACACGATAAGGCGGTCAACAAAAGTCAACGTATTTGCCTCGAAAGGCATTTTTGTAATTTCACTTTTTAAAATTATAAAAAGTGTAACTTTTGGGGACGGGTCATTAAAATCTACCCCCTTTAAGAAAATTTCGTCCCTGAAATTTAAAAATAACTTGTTATATGAAAAATATTTGAAAATATGTGTGTGTGTCTATATATATATATATATATATATATATATATATATATATATATATATATAAGGAAGAAATCAAGTTAGAGTTGCTGCATAAAAGAGAATTTCATTCCGTCGCGATCAGATTGCAATTATTCCTCTTTTATGCCTCCAAGCTCATACTTTCTTACTTCCTTGATAATATAGTAGTATAACACTCATATAAAACATAAAGTTGAAAATACAAATAATTATGTAATAACTTAAGATCCAAAATATATGCGTATAATAAGATAATGACGAAAATAGATAGGTAAAAACGTACGATTCAAATATCGATACTAAGTTTAAAATTGAAAGTGGAAATAACTCATCTACAATTTGGAATGGCAAAAATACAGATATAAATAAAATACTGTAGTTTAAAATATTTGCACGAAAAGTCAAAACCAAAAATGGAAATGGGCATTGCCGAGCATTTGTCGTGTCATGCACTTCGAGAATGAGTGTGTGTGTGTCACGAGTCGAGTCCAAACCATCACTAATTAGCAAATGCTGCTATATATTGGCCAACTTGCCTACTTGCTTAGCAAACTCAACAACTAAGTTATCGATATTACAGTCTGCAGCCTGTAATGTCGATAACTCATTCTTGTTTCGATAAGCTAGTGAGAAGTTCCCGATGATGCCAAAAGTACCATTACCCCGTAATGTAAGAGTGTGCATAGATCATCCGATTCTCGCCTTGATCGCGCTGTCGTACTATCCCAGAACGCACCAATCAGAGCTACGTAGTTGAAAGATGTGTAGAGGTGAACACATGTCGTAAAATATTTTCTTCGTGATTAACCACGATGATCGCTCACCAAATCGAGGGCATATGGTCTGAAAACTTGAAGTAAGGAAACCATAACTCTGAAGACATCATTCAAATGACAGTTGCACATGGAAAATAACGCCACAATCACAAAGCCCAAAACCTACATTTATACCCTCACCATTACCACGCTGAACGACTGCTCAATCCTTGAGACCACTTGAAACTCTTCTAGGTAAGTCTGGCAAACTCGGGAGAGATCCTGCTCTAATTGTTCCTGCTGGCATCGATATGAAACTAGGCGCACGCATCTACTGAATCGATCGATCTTAAATTCCTCACTTATTGAGCGAGAAACCGTGTCGAGAAGGCTAAAAGACCACTCAAGAATTTGAGAGTCAAAACAAGTTCATCAAATTTAGAATACAAGATATTTGGATTGAAAATACAATTTTGATGCTTGAATGCATTTGAGTATCTAAATTGATCATTTGATAGAAATTTGAAACAATTGAATGCTAACTCTACTTAAACTATTGTTTAATGAAAACTAATGAATGGAGACTTGGATTTTTCCCTCGCTTCAAAATTCATAACGATTCGTTACAATGGTAGCTCTGGGAATATTAAATCCCTAGTGGTGAAGATTCGCCCGATATGATGCTGATTGGGTGATTCAAAGATTGATGATCTCACTAAAAGTTCCGACGTCTAGGTGGTCCTTCTGGACAGTCTGTCTATTTCAGAAATGATACGGAGAACAGAGGAGTAACCCAAGATTATCTAGAATATCATTTAGTACTAGGAGGTGAAACTAAGGTTACGAACAAAGCCGACGCAAACCAAAACGTTAGAGAGTCTGACAATTTTGAAAATGAAGAATTATACCAAAAGACTAAACAATTCCTTGGTCAACTCAGACCAAGGTAGAAAGGTCAAACTTGAAACTTAACTAATAAAGTTTCTCGATGATCAAAAGTAACGTCACAAAAGTATTCGAGAGTTCTGCATAAGGTGAAAATAGAACTAATTGAAGAGTACTCGGTATCCATGTGTTTTTATACTACGTTGTTAGTAACTACAATTGCACAATAGGGGTGATACGCGATGGTGCAATTGTAGACACCAAGATAATCTAACCATTACCGCTATCTGAGACTTAGCTATTTTCGAGTAAAGTTAACTGAGAAGTGTGCGAGGTTGATAAAGATCTTACGCATTTCTCCATGGTGAGAATGTCCTTAGATTTTCAAGTCAGGACATAATTGTAGACTCTAGGTCGGAAATAGGACGGTTCGCAACATATGGTCCCAACCTTTTGTAAGGTAAGAGCGTCACCTGATCATACTGCATCCGTGCACGACTATCCATTTCACAAGACATCACCGTAAGATTCAAAACTTATTGGTGGCAATGAAGAATATAAGAACAACGGTAGGGTGAGGCAACATCTTGAACCAAAATGATTTGTTTCCTAATTGAAAGTGAGGGTTTGGGTTATGGTCAAACAATCATTGGCAACTGTAGATAGAAATCGATAAGACCAATGGTATTTCGAATTTCACGACATTCGTGAGGATTGTCGATTTCCAATTGTCACAACCTTGGATTTGGTATGAATATATTCTGCTATGTTCATACCCCCTAAAAAGGTGTGAAATCTAAGTAGGATCGACATTTGAGGAATTTGGTATAAAGCTGGCTGTTGATATTTACTGAATTGGCCTCATGGTTGGACCAAGCAAGAAGGTTATCGATAAAGCAATCACTAGTCCATCGAAAAATGAGTAGAATACTGGGTATGTGAGATTCAAGCGTTGTCGAAGCATTCTTCAACTCCTTAAGAGACAAGCAATCCTCAAAAAACCTTCGGAGGTTCCACACTGATTCCCTCAGTGGAAACAACAAGTTCGAGGAAACTGATTCGGTCTACAATTGGTTCTTTCTTAATTTTCTCTAACACATACTTCAAATGTTTTGACTAATCTCCCAACAGGTTTAACCTTGCCCATCATTCCAAATGAACGCAAGTCGTAAAGTACCATCATAGCATCTGATCTTCAATTGGTCCCAACTAGACTTAGTCTCACTAAGGCTTTCCTATTTCACGTCACTTCTATGTGGAATTGACTCTACCCGTCATTCCTAGGGAACGCATGTTGCAGAGTATCGGTTCGATGTTGAATGTCATCCATCAAACAATTACGTCAAACTTGAGGCATAATCCCGACACGAATTTCTTTTACTACCATAGGATGTGATTATTCAGGCCTAAAGAGGATTGCACAAATGTGCCGAAGAATATCAATAACCAGAAGCCATGACATCCAAATGATATCAAGGCTGACACACTACTAGAGTAGGAAAAAGTCCTAAGTATGCTCTAAACAAACATGCTCTGATACCAAACTAACATGCCCCAACCGCGATATCCCCAAATATCAATGTAGGCACGTGCTAGCCGACACCCGAGGGTGACAAAGCCATTTTAAACACGCATATAACTAAAATATGTAATTGGAACAGATTAAACCAAAGTAGAATTATGTTCAGAGCATACAACTAAACAAGAATAATGTGAAAGAATTATTATAGAAAAGTACAAATCATGGAATGAAACTCACACAGAAGAGGCTCAAAGATGCCTAAGCGGAAGTGCCCTGACGCCGGGATCGTGTGCCTCGATTCTAACGCATGAGGGGGAGCAAAAATCAAAGGGTGAGTGGACCAAAGTTTATAATATTAGTGCTAATAATATGAAAATATTTTATTTTTGAACATAATAACCCCCTATTTTGACAACACATATATAACACTATATATAGGTTTTATGAAAACCCTGGCATGTCGTGAAAACATTTGTAAAACAAGTACGTGTAAAACCATGCTAAAAAATGTTGAAAACGCCGCCCGAAGGTAAATCCGTAAAACATCCATAAATCACATCAGTGATGTACTCAACTAGGGGTATCATAGTCGCCCGAACGCAGTACATATCCATCACTCGAAGGTGAAGCTGAATAACTTGTCCATCACTTGAAGGTGAAGCTAAATAACCTGTCCATCACCCGAAGGTAAAGCTGTATAAAATAGCATAACATCCACACCGACACTAGCTGTGGTTAGTGAAGCTGTCCGACACTGCTTTCGGCAGTGAAGTTGGGGGTATATCATATATCATATCTCACTCTTCCTCATCATCTGTGTCCTATGGCCATAGACATCCATACCCGTGGTGTGCAGATGTGCCGTATGATAACCCACTAGATAAGTATCAAAAACTCATATTAAATCTTAGAGTTCAAATGCTTAAAGCATTATCTCATAAAATCATATAACTTTCTAGCTCAAACCATCTTCATAACCATAATAAATCCATAGAAATCCATAATTGCAAATTCGATATTTCATAACCTTTAATAAAACGTAATTTTGATAAATCAAACTATTTCGTAAACCATGATTATAAAAGTTCATAATGCATAATATAAAACATATTCAAATCATGGAATATGCAATGCATGCTAAGCTAATATTTTAGAAAACATGATAGTTAAGAAGGGGTCCACTCACTGATATTTTATCGCCCGAGAGCCGCTCGAACTAGCGTGAACGGGATCACCTCCACCGATGTACCCAAACGCACATATAAAGGCCTTTTAGTAAAACACTATTAAAATGATCGAATTTCAGAAAATAGACAGCGGATTCGGATTCGACATGTCGAAAAACTTCAGGAGGGACCTTGGGTTCCTGGTCTAGTGGCCATGTGTCACCCCATGCACTGCCATGCGCCGAAATGAGTCGCCAGAAAGTTGGCCGAAAAAGTTGCTGGCAGAGCCCTGAATAACAACGGAGCACAGTACGCAGAGGTGCGTGTGCTCCACTCGTCGATCACATGCACACACGGAGCACAGTACCTCTAGCAGAGCACAGTATAACGTGCAATCCATGCGCCCGTGAGTATAGGCTTACTCGCTTTGCTCGCGAGGCCAGAATTTGCAGATTTTCTTCCTAACTTTCAGAGCTAATTTCTAGTTCGATACTTAACTAAATTCAATGATTCAAAAGCCATTTTGAAGTTAGGAATGTAGAGAACAAGCCTACACCTATTGGAAGCCCATTCATGGCCTGTGTTAGCAATGAAAATGGTTTGAAAGTGGCCGAATGGCCACGGCTCCTAATTTTCCACAAATCTGAGGAATTTTTCCTAGGTTACTTCCTGCATTAAATCTTCATCCAATCACAACAAAACTATAAGGGCTTCAAAACAAGTAGGATTTCAGGTCTTGAGGCTCACCATAATCAGAGAAGATAATGAACAGCACGAAAGCCACTATATAGTGTAGGTTTCATGGCTGACCTGAGTTCGTAGCTTGAAGTCTTGATTCCTTGTCTGGGAGGTTGATGAAATTCATTGATGTGGCTAGTTAACACAATCATGATGGTGGTTTCGCCATCTTGGCCATTTGGCATTTATAGAGGTGATAGAGACGAGAACGGAAGAGATAAGGGCTAAATGAGGGGCTCGAGAGATATAACCTAGGTGGTAGTTTGCTGGTTTGCTGGTGAGTAAGCCACTATGGTGTATGGGTGTGCTCGAGGGAGGGAGGAAATGGTAGAGAGGTGATGGAGATATGAGAGAGAGCTGAGGGAAGAAAATAGAGAAAGAGATTCTTGAGAGAGAAAAAAGATTCTAGATAGAGATATATCACGGGGTCAAGGAAACACCCCCAGAAAATGGGATCAGCACCCACATGTCAACACTAGAGTGGTCCCAAAATTGAAATACCTCCACTCAAATAAAATTACCAAAATGCCCCTAACTTTGCTCACGTATAACTTCTTCGTTATAACTCCAAATTTGATTCTGCTTGCGCCCATGCGTTCATCACGACGAGTACTACGAGGGTACACCAAGAAAATAAATCTTACATGACACGACAAGGCGGTCACCAAAAGTCAACGTATTTGCCTCGAAGGGCATTTTTGTAATTTCACATTTTAAAATTATAAAAACCGTAACTTTTGGGGACGGGTCGTTACACGGTAAAATCTACTTTTCGACAGTCAAAATTAGTTGTTATCGTATAGAAGCCAGTATTCCTTTTGTATGTATTACATGAGTTGGAATCGAATGGAACTCAAAGGATTTTAGGTCTAGTGTAATTGGGTTTTTTTAGGGCATTTAGGTCTATTTAGGTGTGTTTTTGGCTATAATTGATAGTTTAAATAAAAAATGACATTTATGAATTTGGAGGGTAAGTTTTGGCTGTTTATGATAAATACTCGTTGATCATCGGCTGAATTGTTTTACTGTAATTTTTTCTTTTCTTTCCATACATTGATATTTTTTACACTAGGGGGAGGGGGAGTTCGGCTAAACCACACAATAGGGAAGCTAATTTTTTATCGAATTTTCCATCCACAAGATTCGAACCTAAGACCTCTCACTTCCAAGTGAAGAGGAATACCACCAGACCGTAGTACTGAGTGGTAGTTGTTTTACTGTTAAATGAAAAAAAAAAAAAAGGACTCAAATTTTTTCTCGGGAACTAAAATATTTATAGGGTATGGAGTATTGGTGTGTAGACTTTGGTCCTCAAGTAAAAAAATTGTGAGTATTGATACTTAAATTTGTCACAATGTAGAACAGTACTTCTTTTGAGTACTCCATGAGAACTTCCATCTCTACCCTTAAACTTATTATTATGGACGGAAGTTATAAAAGAGTTACTCAAAATGATCCTTACTTCACATTATGACAAGTTCATAAATCAATACTCACAATTGTTTTTATTCAGAGACCAAAGAGCGAATCAACTAAAGTCCATAGACTTAACACTAACTTTCTCTAAAGTTTTTATGTGAAATGTCTGTGATTTATATGGATAATTAGAGAAGTGAGTGTTAATATATATTGTAGTTCTGTGATTTTATATGAATAATTAGTTAATATGTATTGTAGTTTATTGAATATTGTCAATACAATTTCATTAGCATATAAAACAAATCATTTCGAATAAAGGCATTTAAAATTATATTGATTTTTATTGTGATGCATGTGATTAGTCAACAGCTTATATGAATTCAATATCATTCTTCTTTTAATTTTAAAAAATTTAAGAAAATAACATTATTGAGAATTATAATTATAATTGTTCTCAGTTTAATTCTTCCAATTCCAATTACGAATTAGTAAACAATTCATAATAGTATTCTTGAGCAGCAAAAGCCTAGCCAGATTCATGTGTAATACATGCTTTTGCATTCACGACTCTCTCTGTGTACGCCTAACTTCTTGTATCCCTTGCATTACTCAGGCCATCTCCAACTAAAGGCTGGCCAGAGGGCTTGTTTAAGCCCTCTAGCCCTCCAAGATATTAATATTTTAATGAACAGTTCATGGTCATATTTGCCTCTATCTCCAACCGAAGGCCAAAGGGCCAGATGACTCATTTTAGCCCTATGACAAAAAACTGTCTTCAATCGAGGGCTAAAGGGCCAAACATAATTTGTTATTTAAATTTAAAAACTACGACAACTTAAATTTTAAAAGAGTGAAAATCATGTGAAAAATGGTGTATATTCGGCTTAGGTATTTATAGGAAAAAGGGGGAATTTTTTTAAAAAATTTGGTCCAAAAAAAAAAAAAAAGAAAAAAAGGACAATAGTGACAGATATATTTGACAAAGTATTAATAATGAAAAATCCAGCTCGGCCCGTGGCTGGCTGGATTGGGCCAGCTGGTTAGCCCTTTGGCCCTTTTTTGTCATGTGGTGCCCACGAGTCATTTGGCCTAACCCTCGGTTGGAGACATTTTTCAAATTATTTTATATCCTTTAACTCTTTGAACCCTTCGGTTGGAGATGGCCACCAACCTTAGCCCTCTATAGTAATACCTAATTACCTATAATAAGAAAAGGAAGGATCGCACGTTGTAGATAAAGAAAATCAAGTTGAGCAACGCCATAAAATATGATTAGAATCGATATATTGAAAAGGCAGTACTGCCACTACCTTCTAGAATTATTGCAAAATTAAAATGAGATTCAAACTTTTCAAAACCTCTACAACCGCCACTTAGTACTTTGGTGTAGTAATATTCCTCTTCACTTGTAAGTGAAAGATTTTAAGTTCGATTCTCAACAAAAAAAATTTTGAACCATTTTTTTGCTAGCCTATTATAAGGCTTAACTCACTTCTCCATTTCTTAGAGTAGATAATTTATTTCAGAAATAAAAATAAAAATAAAAATAAAAAAACCCGCCGCTGCCTAGTAATTAAAAAAATTAGTCGACAACAAAGCATATTGGAGCATGAATTCCATTCCTAGATCGGAGAACAAATTTGGCACCCACCATTCAGATGTCTCAGCCATCTCTCTCTCTCTCTCTCTCTCTCTCTCTCTCTCTCTCTCTCTCTTAAGTTGGTTTGTATCCAGAGAAGTAACCCTCTCTCCCTAGTCCCTAGCCAGTAGAACATTAGGGCTTGAATACATTAGTTTTCACAAACTAAACTGGAAAGTGTTTCCCCGTTTACGTGGCCCATGAAAACTCAGCTTATTTCTCATTTTACGAGACATCTCTTTCAACACCCAAAAAAAAAAATTAAAAAATCTAAATATTGCAAGGGTCTGAAAAACCAGAGCTGGTTCAGGTTCGGATCCCGAACCAATAAGTTTCGGGATGGGATTCTACAAACCCGAAACTAGGGGTGGGCGCAGTGCGGTTCGGTGCGGTTTTGAAGCTAAAACCGAAATGAAACCAAATCATTTGGTTCAGTTCGATGTGGTTTCAAACGGTTTCGGTTCGGGTTTTTAGAAAAACAATGTACAATTTAAAATATATACTTATTTACGCATAAGACGGTCTTATTTTCCTCATATATTAATTAATGAACATGCAGCAAAAACAACAACAACAATGCAGCAAAACTGCAACAAAAACAACGGCAAAAATGAAAAAAAAAAAATGCAGCAAAACTGCATAATCCACTGTTAGGGATATAAATTGTGTGAAAGGTAAAAGATTCTTGAGAGCAAGGCCAACCGAGTACCATACACGGGTGCACTTTCTTTGCTTAAACAAGTAAGATTTAGTGAAAGCTTCCCCACAACTACAGTTTCAACTCTAGAATACACCTGTCAAAAAGAGATTAAATCATATACCTCATAAGTAAAGGAGATGAGGAGAGATGTCATTTAAGAGATTGAAATAAGACATGAAATCAAACGACATGATGAACAAAAATAGTATCATCATGTGGATCCAACATCGAAAATTTTGATGTGAGAAGGACCATTTACCGTGGACATGAGATGCAACAGCATGAAGGTAGCAGTTATGCCATCATTACCACGAACAGTTGTAAGATGCCTCAAGAGAGATTCCCTGATCTCTTTCACCACGTTGGGCTTTGGCTATAAGGTAGACAATAATAGCATTGTCAAACACAATATCTAAGTAATTAAGGGAAGGATGCGGAAATTTAGGGATCCCAGGTTTGCATATATACACACGCAGACAGGCATAGAAGTCCAAGTTTCTTGTGATTGTAGGGAAACAAGGAAGGAAGTCGTGAACTGCAAGTTTCCTGTGAATAAAACAATGGAGACGTGGTACCTGCACCAAGGGAAAAATGTGAAACAAAAAAAAAGTATAAAAATGTATGTACTTATGTACAGAACCAAACATGCAAAATTTAGTCTTTTCTTATATATGGAGACCAACAATTACATAAATGCAAGATGAACCAATACCTTATTAGGGGGCAAGTGAACCAACACATCTTCGCTAAAACCATTTGTGAAATCATCTGATGCATCCTTGTCCTCTTTAAACTCTGAATTGAAAGTGAAGACTCCAAAAAACTCAAAAACCTCATTTAGCTTTAAGTCAGACTCCAGACAATCATATATCTGAAAGCAACAAGAGTTTCATCAGCTTTCATAAAAAGAGAGAATAAATCTGGGTTCATCATTTTTCTATTAGTAAAATTACTTTTCCAATGTAACTTAATAAGACAAGGAAGCAAATTATGTTGGAAATGTGCCCTAAAACCAATCATATGATGATACTTTATGGACATTTCACATGTTAAACTAATCTAGTTTAATATTAAGGGCAAACATTATTGTTTGAGCCGTCTCATATAAATGTTATATGCTTAAACGATAAGTCCAAGGAATATGTGATTGGAAGAATGCGATCTAAAGAAGTTAGATTCATGAGACCATTCTTTCGTTGACACATCCTAAACGTTCCTGATCATAGGATTGTCAATTGGGCATTGATAGTCCGTTAAGATCAGTACGTGCTATGTCTTCTCTCAGGGAGAGTGACTAGTCTCGAGTCATTGGTGTGTGTGACATCAAGACAAGTACGTAGGTGCTCAATAAAGAATGAGTTCACTGAACACGATCAACGAAGAGTTCTCATATTCATGTCACATGAGAACTCATGGTTGGGATAATGCAAATTAGTCTTTTGACCTGAGGCATCACAGTTGTCTTGTGGTTAGGTCCTTAATCTTTGATTATGTCAAAGTCACTCCATCAGGAGGGTGTCCACGGCATCGTTGGGGTTAAGCCACTTAGCCATGGAGGCAAGTGAATGCGCAACAAGGGATCTCTAACCTTCAAACTGTTTGAGGGAGAATACTCTATGATATGATTAAGAATCTTTGGCCAAAGTATGAATGAGATTTAGGAATGTGTTCTAAATCACATTCAAGGTAATCATATAAGCACAAGACTCACATTGGATAGTAGACATGAATAAACTATCAAACCAAACAATGTGGTCAAGAGTATTGTATTAGAGAAAGACCGTATTGCATTTGTAATCCTAAAACTGAATAGGTTCTCCACCCTCTTCTGATTAGCTTGGGTAACCATGACATGCTGCTAGGCGTCAACCATGGTTTGTGGAAGCCCTAAAAGTGTATTATCACTAACGGGAGAATTGAAAGTAAGTTCCAATTCACAATCGATTAGAAAGAGTTTTAATCGCCCACTGCCTCGCTAAAAGGAACCTAATGGATCGTTCACCGAGTAAGGTAGAGTTTGAAGAAACAACGGAGATGAGTAAGAATAATTAAATGGTTTAATTATTTATCTAAGGCTAGGATTAATTAATATGTTAATTAATCAAACGAATAAGTTCGTTAAAGACCTCGGGTTAGTTTTGGGCCGCAAGGCCCAATGGGATTTGAATGTCAAGCCCATTAACTCAAGTTGTATGACAACTTGAATAAACAAATGGCTTGAAAGCCCAATAAACCCTATAGGCCGGCCATGTTAGAAGAATAGGGCTTTTGGTCCATTAGGTCACTTATTTGAATGGACTATATAAAGGACTTTATAGCCTAAAATTCATTGAGGGTTGTTTTTGGGGAAAGGATGAGAACACAAGCTCTCCTTTCTCTCTAAAATTTCGGCCACCTTGGAGGGATCATCTAGCAATCAAACTCCTCCAAGGTCACTCATTTCTTCTTCATTATGCCTTGGTGATGAATCATTAGAGGTTCTCAATTTTGGGAACTTTGGAGAAACCTTTTTCATC
Source organism: Pyrus x bretschneideri (assembly GCF_019419815.1). Classification (NCBI taxonomy): domain Eukaryota; kingdom Viridiplantae; phylum Streptophyta; class Magnoliopsida; order Rosales; family Rosaceae; genus Pyrus; species Pyrus x bretschneideri. The sequence continues at coordinate 6,116,568 of NW_025999557.1, forward strand.
CATCCAAATCCATAGATCTAAGATGCAAGGAATGAAGGCCCTCTCTTTGGGTGATTAGCCTTTGTTTAAATACAAAGAGGAATCTACAAAGGTATATATTTCAACTCACTTTGTTTTGAGTTGATTATTGGTTCACCATTTTACTAGGCTTTGAACATTCATGGGTAATGTTTTGTTTTTAAGTGCATGCTAGCATGATTCCGCCTTTAATTTGTTAATTGCATGCTAATGATGTTGCTTAAATGAACATGTCATCTTCCAAAATAATCCTTCAAGTGGTATCAAGAGCCTAGGCCTAGTTTATGGTGGATCCTTTTGGGTTTTGTGATTTTTCATATTTTGTGATTTAAGTGTTGTAAATGTTACAAGCTTTGTTCTTGCTTTGAATATAAATTTTGCTTGAAAATTTAGCATCTCAAATGTTGTAGATGTATTTCATTAAAGCATGAATATTGGAACTAAAAGTTGGTGCCAAGTGTTTTGGGATTTTCGGCCAAATCCAAAGGGTGATTTTTTGGGTTCTTGTTAGTCTTGTTAAAATGGTTTTAAAGTGCTTCTTGGAACCCCTAAGTACCCTAGGATATTAACCCTCTTTTGAGTTGTGAAAATTTGAGTTTTTGGTGAAAGAAAACATCCATGGAGCTATTATGAGTTTTCATGTATGTTCTTCATATTTCTTGAAGTTCTTGCCAAGAACAAAAAGGTTTTGAAGTTTTGATTCAAAAGTTTTATGTTTTTCATAAAGTTTTGTTTTTCAAATGGTGGGTGATAGTTTGGTGAGATGTGACTAAAAGAATATTAAAGTTTTATAAAAAACATTTTCTTACAAACCATCAAAGTCACCTTTGTCTCACCTACCAAAAACCACTTTCAAAACTTTAGTTTTTTTTTTTTCAAATTTTCAACAATATGGCCGGCCACTTTTGGAAAGGTGTTGGAGGGACTTTTGTGCAATTATATAAAGTTTTGATACTTTTGTGTATTTGCATTTTGACCCCAAAAGTTTTTGTTTTAACAAAGTGACCCAAATTGTTGTGGTCATTGTTTTTGGCCCAAAACAAAATGAGAACAAAATTGTTTTGTCTCTTTAATGAGAATTTGATTTTCATTATATTTAGTTCCATTTAAATCAATTCTATGGATCCAAAAACCAAATGATAATTGTTGCATTCAATTTAATTAGTTAAAGTGTTAATTAATTAAAGGGTGATTATGAACCTTAGCCTACGATAATTGAGCTATGTGAATGGCCGTTTCAAATTTGTTTGAACCATGGGAATGAGTAGATTAGATTTTGGTTGTAATTTGATTTGATCAATTGTTGTAAAGAGCATAAGCTCATATTTACTTTGAAGTACTTCTTTCTTACTTTATTTGATATGCATGAAATGAAGTAGTTGGGTCCAACGCCCTAAGACAACACGCCTTAATGTGATTAAACGCGTAACTAAAATCAATCTCCATCCCTAGTCCGAGATTCAACACAAGGCTCGTGTTGGATCTAATCAAAGGTTCATAGTCATCCTAAGGCCCTAAGGCAACTATATAGTCCATCAATGAATGCAAACCTTATGTTAGTAGTATCATATACTCTTGCTTTAAAAACCGTTTTAAAAGCTTAGTGGGAGTATTATATACAACTAAATCAATCATATGGACCAATAGTTGTAATAGGACCAAAATTGTTTTAATTATGATTAAAATGAATATATATATATGTGATGAGACCTAAAACCCTCAACCAAACCATTATTAAGTTGATAAGCGAGAGATGCTTTGAATATCTCTTCGTGGCCTTCCACCGTGGTAGGCTCCAATCGTTTGTGACTTGTACACCGGCTTCACCCTATCATGGGGGAGTACAAAGTGCATGCTTACACTCAGGAGGAGTCTATACGCATATGATGAGGTGAGTGTAGGCAACGAGGATGGCCAATATCATATCATTGTGAGGCTATTCTTGAACCCCTTCATGAACTAAGCATGGTGGGAATAACTTAACTAAGTGCAATGAAGCCGATATCATATCATTGTGAGGCAACATTCTCTAGAGGCCAAATAAGATGGGTACTTGCAAGAGATGCAAATGAGTAAGCGTACTCTCTCATTATTATTAATGCTAGCCGATATCGTATCATCGTGAAGTGGGCTTGGTAATAGTGAGCCTCCCATACCCTACTAAGAGTTTCCTCCAAAACTCTCGAATTCCGATGAGGGATATGGAATTTGCCAAAAATAGTGGGTGGTGCTATTTGATTTAAAGACCCGAATCAAATGGCTTAAAATCAATCAATTTATATTCGTTATGTATTTGTTTACCAATATATTTGCAAACGCTATCCAAAACTTGACAAAGAAAAGCCGAATGCTTTAATTTCCGGACTTAGTTCTACAATCCCATAGATTGTCTTTAATGGCTTGTAGATGTAACTAAGTAGTCTCATCCTCACAATCTTCCTATTGATAATGTATCATTGGAAGAATATGTTAGATATGTCTATCATAAAGAGGACAACACTTTTAAAGTCATAATTCTTCAAATACAAATTGTTGTATGAAGAAATGAGAGTTGCCTTGAACAACTCTTGAAAGTTTGTAATTGTGTTTAGAACATAATGGTTGGTTGACAAAAATAGTCCATCAACATGGACTTATAATGATTTTGAATCATTGAGTGTTGAAGTGTTAAACCACTTAACGAGACGGAAACTAGGCAAGGACTTCACCTTTGTGTCCCTATCCTAATGGTTCACTAAGTTTATTGTAAACTATATAGTGAACAATAACCGCACGCTCTCCAAATCGTTTTGATGTGTATAACACATTTGAAATAAGTTTCAAGAGAGATAGTGGGAGTTTAGGGACCATGACTATTGTAGTCAAAAGGGAAGTCAAATGAAGAAAGCAAAAATAACTCCAAAGGAACAAACTTTCTTTATGAAATGATGGACATTGGAAGGGGTATTTGCAAGAAATGTCTTGCAAGTATCAAGAACACACCTTTCGAAGGTGTTGTAAAATGTTCTTGAATAATTCAAAACAGTTGGTTCTTCTACTTGAATACATGATTCTGTATTAGCAACTATGTTTTACAATCGTTGTAAAAGTGTGGCTAATAAGAAGTAGAAGATAAATGAGAGAAGAGAAAGTACTTCACATTCGAAACGTGAATAAAATATAGATCTCTGCGAAATCGGATTGTACTTACTTCCTCATATGAACTACCAAAGAAATTGGAAAAATACTAAAGATTGTCTTTACATTCCAATTTTAAGGAACTTAAATCCGTCACTATAGTAGAGATGGATGAATGTTTTGTTTGACAAAACATTATTCTTTATTAATCAATAATTAGATTATTGTAATTTAATTGTTTGTCTCTATAGTAGAGATGATATGGTAGTTTAACTGTTTAGAATACGATGATGCTTAAAACCCAAAAGGTTGCAAGGTAGTGACTAATCCCAACTGAGTTGTGATACCTCTAAAACATAAGTTACGAGTTGGTCATAGATGGATGCTTTGGATCGTTAGATCCGGATCCAATACCTTCTTGTTAAAATTGTATAGAGGCGAAATGTTCGAATCTTTATTCTTTTGGAAAGAAGAAAGAATCACAAAGTTGTTGAGGTTAATTCACTTAGATGTTAGTGGCACTTGTCCACAACATAATACTACTCATGTTGTATGACATTCACCGAAGATCACTCTCGGTTGGACTATAGTTTATTTTGAATAAACACAAGTCCGAATACTTTGCAAAAGGTTTCAAAGAATTCAAGAAATGTAAGTAGATGAGTAAGACGTCTAAAGTATTTACCTCCTTAGATTTGATCCAAGGAAAAAGTAACACATTAGATTAATTTCCTTGAAAGATATCAAGGAAGGTAGCATCATAAGATAATGAATTTCTCCATTAGGAGAAGAACGAACATGAATAAGATTTAGTTCGTTGGACATTATCAATTACCCATATATATATATGATATATACTTCTAAGACAACCTAGTTCCTATACCACAAGCTCCAAGGTAGTCCAGAAGGATTTATAAACCGTCTCAGTTGAATGGTTTGAACTTTATGACTATGTCATAGAGTTGCACCTCTTAATTCGAAAGAAATAAAAATGAAAAATCCTTATGACTACATTGAGTGTATATACGATATATACTCAAGGAAATGGTAAAGTACCATTTGACCCGAAATAATGAAACCTTCACAGCTAATTGGTAGCTTAAGGTGACTACACTCAAAGAAAATGGTTGACTTTGAAGAAACCGTCTTTGACATAGTCTTAGTTTCAATTAATTCAAAGATTGCTAGAAACAACTAAATGGTGATTCAATGTTTGGACATAATATGGGTTTCCGAAACCATTATCAAGATAGTCTTGATAATATATGTCTAAAACTAAGAATCACAAGATATATAAGTTGTAGAGATCCATCCATCATGAATCTCAGCAAGTTAGTGGGAGCTATAAGCATCTTATGAGAAAAAGGATCAAATCGTTTGATTTCTCATAAAGATGTAAATGAATCTTTTGTTTACTAGGTTTACAAAAGATTAGTGGGAGTTAATCATATTCCTAAATTTGAATATATATATACATGATATATATTAATTTTGAAAATGAAAGGAATTCTTCATCGTTAAAGTTATGACTTTAAACATTCTATAATGATAGAATGTATATGGGAGACATAGTCTATATACATGGGATGGAAATCTATAATGATAGATTTCAAGATATAATTGGATTATATCAATCCCTAAAATAGACAAGAGATGCTAGGAAGTTTCTCATATGATGATAAACTTCAATTAGAATGACAATTCTAATGAGACTAGGAAGTTGTTCTTCTCAAAGGGAATGTACCCTTTGACTCCCAAAGAAATAATGCGTAAATAGAATCCTTTATGCATACGCAGAAAGGTGATTTATGTATTTCATATTGTATGAAAACATTGATATAAGTTGTACCTAGAACGGTACAAGATGATATCAGTGCAAGCCCAGGATCAGAACCATAGCAACTGTCAAGTGAATCCTTAGGTATTTAAGAAATACTAAGGATGGATTCCTCAAGAATGAGGAAGAATTAGAGTAACGTAATGGAAGCGTAAATGTATTAGATTATGAATCTAATCCATCATAGAATATCTCTTCATTATGAATGAAGTGATAATGAGATATCTCTTTATTATGACTAAAGAGATATTTGGGTGAAAACGTTAAAAGTAATAACTTTAATGTGTTCCATCATGTATGCAAAATATATTGCCATATAGAAGCTTACAACATTGTTGTTTGGATGGGAAAGTTCATTTATGAACTCTCCATTCGGTTCCAACCAGAAAGTGTATGACACTAATGGGGCGATAGCTCAAGCCAGGGAATCAAGGTCTCATCAAGGTCCGAACTCAAATGAGAGACTGAACCACATGATTGAGAATCATGTATAATGGTGACATCGTTATTCTCAAGGTTGCTTCTATGGATAACATATAGATATCCATTGTCTAGGCCTACTACTCAGCCATTTATGAAATGACTATAGAAGAGGTATCATCACTGATGACTAAGCTGATTTGCTCTAGTGCAAGTGGGAGATTGTTGGAAATGTGCCCTAAAACCAATCATATGATGATACTTTATGGACATTTCACATGTTAAACTAATCTAGTTTAATATTAAGGGCAAACATTATTGTTTGAGCCGTCTCATATAAATGTTATATGCTTAAACGATAAGTCCAAGGAATATGTGATTGGAAGAATGCGATCTAAAGAAGTTAGATTCATGAGACCATTCTTTCGTTGACACATCCTAAACGTTCCTGATCATAGGATTGTCAATTGGGCATTGACAGTCCGTTAAGATCAGTACGTGTTATGTCTTCTCTCAGGGAGAGTGACTAGTCTCGAGTCATTGGTGTGTGTGACATCAAGACAAGTACGTAGGTTCTCAATAGAGAATGAGTTCACTGAACACGATCAACGAAGAGTTCTCATATTCATGTCACATGAGAACTCATGGTTAGGATAATGCAAATTAGTCTTTTGACCTGAGGCATCACAGTTGTCTTGTGGTTAGGTCCTTAATCTTTGATTATGTCAAAGTCACTCCATCAGGAGGGTGTCCACGGCATCGTTGGGGTTAAGCCACTTAGCCATGGAGGCAAGTGAATGCGCAACAAGGGATCTCTAACCTTCAAACTGTTTGAGGGAGAATACTCTATGATATGATTAAGAATCTTTGGCCAAAGTATGAATGAGATTTAGGAATGTGTTTCAAATCACATTCAAGGTAATCATATAAGCACAAGACTCACATTGGATAGTAGACATGAATAAACTATCAAACCAAACAATGTGGTCAAGAGTATTGTATTAGAGAAAGACCGTATTGCATTTGTAATCCTAAAACTGAATAGGTTCTCCACCCTCTTCTGATTAGCTTGGGTAACCATGACATGTTGCTAGGCGTCAACCATGGTTTGTGGAAGCCCTAAAAGTGTATTATCACTAACGGGAGAATTGAAAGTAAGTTCCAATTCACAATCGATTAGAAAGAGTTTTAATCGCCCACTGCCTCGCTAAAAGGAACCTAATGGATCGTTCACCGAGTAAGGTAGAGTTTGAAGAAACAACGGAGATGAGTAAGAATAATTAAATGGTTTAATTATTTATCTAAGGCTAGGATTAATTAATATGTTAATTAATCAAACGAATAAGTTCGTTAAAGACCTCGGGTTAGTTTTGGGCCGCAAGGCCCAATGGGATTTGAATGTCAAGCCCATTAACTCAAGTTGTATGACAACTTGAATAAACAAAGGGCTTGAATGCCCAATAAACCCTATAGGCCGGCCATGTTAGAAGAATAGGGCTTTTGGTCCATTAGGTCACTTATTTGAAGGGACTATATAAAGGACTTTATAGCCTAAAATTCATTGAGGGTTGTTTTTGGGGAAAGGATGAGAACACAAGCTCTCCTTTCTCTCTAAAATTTCGGTCACCTTGGAGGGATCATCTAGCAATCAAACTCCTCCAAGGTCACTCATTTCTTCTTCATTATGCCTTGGTGATGAATCATTAGAGGTTCTCAATTTTGGGAACTTTGGAGAAACCTTTTTCATCCATCCAAATCCATAGATCTAAGATGCAAGGAATGAAGGCCCTCTCTTTGGGTGATTAGCCTTTGTTTAAATACAAAGAGGAATCTACAAAGGTATATATTTCAACTCACTTTGTTTTGAGTTGATTATTGGTTCACCATTTTACTAGGCTTTGAACATTCATGGGTAATGTTTTGTTTTTAAGTGCATGCTAGCATGATTCCGCCTTTAATTTGTTAATTGCATGCTAATGATGTTGCTTAAATGAACATGTCATCTTCCAAAATAATCCTTCAAATTCATGTCGACATCAGGCACCATAATCACACTAGAGCTAGTGCCCTCAGTAATTGACTGCTGAGATGGAGTAGGAAGGGAAGAATGTCCGTTCTTTTTCTGGAAAATGAGAAGAAATTCCATATGAATAAGTATATGTGGGGGAAAAATTGGATGGACTTGAATAGTGGTGCAAAATTGGATGACTAGTGTAGTTGAACTAATTACAACATAACATTCAATATATGGTGTGGTTTCAGTTTCGGTTTTGATTTCTGTGCGGTTTTGAAAACCCAAAATTGAAACCAAATCATTTTCTTTGCCGCGGTTCAGTTTTGAAACCGAAACCGTTTCAAAACCGCAAAACCAAACCATTTGGTGCGGTCCGATTCGATTCGTGTTTCGGTTTCAGTTTTCGGTTCCAAGTGCCCACCCTTACACGAAACCGAATCGAAATTTCGTGGTTCTCGAAAAAAATTCGAGGTTTCGGTACGGTTTAGGAGCCAAACACATGAATCATAAATATACCCAAAACTTAAATTTGGTAAAACCACATTTTAAAACCCTAATTCACATAATACATGAAGACCAAACATAGAATAAAACATCGTAGAAACACATAATAAAATCCAGAAATTAATGTTCAGATATTGACTACAAAAGAAAAGGTGGACGGAGGAGAGACGAGAGTTGAAGAAGGTGGGGAGTGGTGGCTGGCTGAAGTTGAGAGTCGAAGAAGGAAGATGATTGACTGACTAAGTAAGTGAGCAGAGGCAGTCATGAAAGAATCGAGAAATGAGATTGAGGAGATGGTTCGAGATAATGAATGAATGAGAGAGACTGAGAGAGACGGAGGAGAGGCAAGACTCGGAAGAAGGTGGCTGAAAAGAGGCAGAGGCGGAAAACTCGAGAGATATAAGAAGGGTTGAGGGTTCGGTGAGAATGTGAGAAGGTTCGGTGAAACCCTAACCTAAATATATAATATAATAAATAAATATAGGGGAAACTTGAAATAGGTCCAATTTTATAGCCCAATATTAGGATTAGTCCAATTTTTAGTTATTTTTGACTTAGCTCCAATGATTAGGATTCCATGTCAGCAATTTTTCTGATTAGGTTGATTTTTTTGCATTGTTATTACTATTTTACCCTTTTATAGATTTGGCATGTTCTCCATATATTATCGACGTTTTAAATTTTTATCAGAATTCAAATTCATTGTTTAGTGGTCTTTCATCTTTCTCCTAGATTTCTTGATAACAATTTTTCTTATCAATCTATTTTTAAGGAAGGCTTAATCACTTTTAACTCTCTATAACTTTCAATACAAATTACATGTGTTTATACGCATAGATTTCTTCAGGAGACCTATTCTCTAGGTACAATTTTTATGATTGTGTTTTTCCTTCGTGGTTTGTCGATACTCAACCTTCTCCATCTATCAAAGGACTAAACCATATGACCATGTATGAAATTGAAATCTTCCGAGAAGTTACAATACCTGTTCTACAGGTATACCTATAGATTTGAATGTCTTTAAACTACCTAAATAGAAAGGAAAACTGATCCAATGCATACTTCAGGGGGAAAAAATATGGTGAGATGTGCTCTATAGATATACTTCAGGGGGGAAAACAGGTATCAAAGAAAACTGATCCAATGCATACTTCGAAAAATTTTAAAGTACCTGTTCTCCAAGTATACCGGGAGGCCAGAACCAAATCTTCGCCCATTCTGTTTTCATCATATACTGGGAGAAATTTTATAGCTTTCATAGCTTCATACGGATTTAGGATTCAAAACAAGGTTTCCGCTGGATACGGACGCAAACCAATTTGAAAGATGGGAGGATAAGGTTTTTGAATAAACAGAGAGACAAATCTGCAAGAGACCTGATAAAGGGCTCTAATGGCAATTGTTGTAATTTTGTTGGTAAATTATGTGCATTTTAATTACTGACATGGATGATTGTTGTACTTACTAGCCCCCACTTATGCTTATGTAATATAAGTGGATTCCATTTAAAACAGGCTTATAAAATTAGACCCATATCAAAAGACCCCTATAATATAATGTTGTTCGGTTCGTAATTATCGAACGAAAGCATATAATAAAACTGAGTCCCATACCAAAAGTTTAGAATAATTTCGGTTCAAATTTTCTGATTTCGGGTCGAGTTCGGAAATTTCGGGTCGTGTTTGGGTTGCAGCTATACGAAAAACATCGTTGAGTGATATGAAGCTGAAATACAATGCAAAACCGTCGTCGCGATGTGGAGCGTAGTTGTACAAGTACGTGGACGCAGGCCCGTGGCCCCGGATGCAATCGTCATATTGATACAAGACAGGCGGACAGCTGGTCCCTTCCTTCTTTTGCTTCTACTAGCCCCTGCAGTATATTATAAAATTTCTAGATTTGTACCCACTAAACGCACAAATGTTATTTTTATCCCCAAAATTAAAACGTCACCTATTAAATTAAAAAAATAAATAAAGCACATTTTCCTCTAAGATCATCTCCGATAGTTGGACTAAAAATCAAATTTTTTAGCTCGAAAAATTTAGCTTTTAACCCAAAAATAACTTTTCTATTATAACCGTTCTATCCTAAAATTTTAGCACGACATTATTAAAGAATGAACTTAGGCTATTTTTTTTGTTAAATTAATTTTTTTTTTTTAAATAAATATGTAGATTATCGTAAATTAATTTTATAAACATTTTAATTTAAAAAAATTTAAATTCCGATAAATATTGGATAGACTCCATCCGGATTTCTGGGCTAAATTTCGGGGGGAATTTAGCATTGGTTTAGCATTTAGCATTTAGCTCAAAATTCTCCCTTGGTTGGAGTGGGTATGGGGGAAAATTTTGAAGAGTAATTTGGTTTTTAGCCCACATTGAAGTTGGTCTAAGTGAAAATTACAATTTATGTTTAGCCGCGGATTTCTATGGTGGAAAAGAAATGGCTTCTTCTCTCTCTCTACTAGTTGTGCGTGCCTTGGCTCTCTCTCTCTATCACTGTATCACAGTTTCACCCAGACGACTCACAGAAGTAAATAATAGAGTGAGGTAGGACAGAGGGAGAGAGAGGGAGGAGGAGAAGAAGGGGAAGGGTAGAGCTGAACCTGAACCTCTTGTTGTTCGCCGTGGCTGGCGTGGTGTTGATGGATGGTGGTTTTTCCTCCTCTCCGTTTTATCTACCTAAAATCTCCAAAAGGTCGCTTCGTTTGGTTCCCACGGCAACAGCCTCCACACTAGGCTTTGATAGAGAGAAAGAGATCGATTCTCTCCCTCCCACTCCCACCTTCTGCAGCGGCAACAAACTACCCCTAATTTTATTACTTTATATTCATTCATTCATTCATTCTCAAGGTCAAAGCATAAATCGGTGGCTCTATTTCTACAATTCTGGCGCACCTCAAAGGAACCTTGGCGTTCCTTTCGTCGACGGTTGTAGCGGAACATCATTACAATTTCTTAGATTTCTTCGATTTCTTCAATTTCTTCAATTCCAAGACGAGGGGGTGGAGGAGGAGGAGAAGAGGTGGACCTTTCTGCAGCGGCGATAGTAGTACAAGCACAGAAAAGAAGCGAAAGAATATGCTCTGGATTATGAGGTTCTCTGGCTTCTTCTCTGCTGCAATGCTCATGATCATTCTCTCCCCGTCTCTCCAATCCTTCCCTCCCGCCGAAGCCATCCGATCCCCTCACCACTATCTCGATTACTCTTACCTCCGCCTTCCTCCCCCGACGGATTCCGGGGGAGGCCGCTTCAACTTCCGGAAGGCCTCCGCATACCGCAATGCCGATGAATGTGCCTCCTCCTCCGGCACCCCAGGAATATGCCATCCCAATTTGGTACACGTGGCCATCACTCTAGACGTGGAGTATCTCCGAGGGTCAATCGCCGCCGTGCACTCGGTCCTGCAGCACTCGCTTTGCCCGGAGAGCGTCTTCTTCCACTTCCTGGTGTCGGAGACGAATTTGGAAGCCCTGGTGCGATCCACTTTCCCGCAATTGAAGTTCAGGGTGTACTACTTTGATCCGAGTATGGTGCGGAGCCTGATCTCGACATCGGTGAGGCAAGCGCTGGAGCAACCGCTCAATTACGCCCGCAATTACTTGGCGGATCTGCTGGAACCCTGCGTTGCCCGGGTCATCTACTTGGACTCCGATCTCGTTTTGGTCGACGACATATCCAGGCTCTGGGCTACCAGCCTTGGCTCCAGAACCATCGGGGCGCCCGAGTACTGCCACGCCAACTTCACCAACTACTTCATGCCCGCTTTCTGGGCCGATCAGCGGTTTTCCGGCACCTTTGACGGCCGGAAGCCTTGTTACTTCAACACCGGTGTGATGGTGATAGATCTCGTGAGGTGGAGGCGGGCCAAGTACACCAAGCGGATCGAGAGGTGGATGGAGATCCAGAAGAGGCACCGGATCTACGAGCTGGGGTCGCTGCCCCCGTTCCTGTTAGTTTTCGCGGGGCACGTGGCGCCCATCGAGCACCGCTGGAACCAACACGGGTTGGGAGGTGATAATGTGAAGGGCAGCTGCCGTGACCTGCATCCGGGAGCGGTGAGCCTGCTGCATTGGTCGGGCAGCGGGAAGCCGTGGCTGAGGGTGGACTCGAAGCGGCCGTGCCCGCTGGACGCTCTCTGGTCACCCTACGATTTGTACGGACACACTCTTTGAAATGGAAGCGCAACAAGACGGTCGCCGGTAAATTCCCTCTAGCACCTGTTTTGTCACAATTTTTTTTTTTTTGGGTTTCCGGCTTGAATTTGCCATTTACTTTATTTTTGTTTAGTATTTTCCTTGATTGTTTTGTATCATCATCTTCTTCTTCTTTCTTTTGAAATTTTGTTAATGATTAGGTGATCTCTTCTCAGTCTCCAGTTTTGTTATTGTATTCATGTATTAGTGCTGCCCTTGAAAATGAAAGGGAAAAAAAAAAAACAAAAGGGAAAGGGACACGTTGAATTCGTCGTTGTATAAGTACCGAAACTGATTCGTAGTGGTCAGAATTCAGAATCGGAGCTATTATATCTAATTTTTGTTAATTGAAGTCACTTGACATACTACATTATGATTAAAATTAAGAATCTGAAGAAAGGCGACATTGCAAGTGGTGTGGCGTGGATTGGCGGTAAACTATCACTCTAATCAGGATTCAGATTAACATTAATCACGATTCAGGAAACGCTAAAACTCCGACATTAGAATTAGGGTTGTCCAATGTGACCGAAAGTGACCGAATGGCTGGCTGGCTGGCTGTGTCTCCTTTATATATATGAAATGTATGAATCAAACGGAAATGCTTTCTTTCTTCGTTGGCTGCTGCTGCCAGCTGCCTGTTGCCTGCTGTGGTGGAGGAACTTGCGAGCTAAGACTTAGGGCTATCCTACTCCTCTCCCGCACTCCAACTGTTGTCTCTTGGCGCTTTGTTGGCAATTCCTTATTCTCTCTTTTTCCTTCGCATCTTTTGTCCTCTCATATCATAATACAAATAATGTTTCGATGTGGGTTCTTTTATTTTTTATTTTTTTTATATATCAGAATATATGTTTAGAATTGGGTCAATTATAAAAAGGAATCTCAAATAAGATATAAAAGAAAATTATTAAAAAGCCCACAAAAAAATAAAAAGAGTTTTAATAAAAAGTCCGCAATACTATTCATTTTAATGAAAAACCATATTTTTACATTAAAAAATCAAACCTAGTACTATTCACTTTACTCTTTATTTTGTTGTTATTGTTAAAACTCAAAATTTTCAAGCTATTTTCATTAGTTTTCCTAAAAATAAAACAAACAAGGTAATTTTAAAACACTTAATTAAAAAACCAAAACTTACAAAAATAAAATAACCTTGCAGACCCCAACCCCAACCTAAGTTAAATAGACTGAAATAACACTCAAGTCCTCCACAAGCAGAAATAATACTTCAGTCCTCCACAAGCCGAAAACATTATTTGCATCTAATTCACCTAAGAACGCATATAAGTCGTCTCATTTACAATCATAAATTTGAGATTATGATTTAGTTACCTTCGAATAACAATCATAGGGTCAACTTACACGTGAAGGTTCAGGCTAGAAAAATGTTGATTACAATCGAAATGCATTTACAATCATAAATTTGAGATTATGACTTGGTAACCGTCAAATAACAATCATAAATTCAACTTACACGTGAAGGTTCATGCTATAAAAATGTTGATTACGATCGAAATGCACTAACAAGAGGTTCCAACACACACACACACACACACACACACACACACACATATATATATATATATATATATTATAATGAGATAGGATCAAGAACAAACATTTTGACAAACATTTCTACACTCCTTTTGTTCAGCACTCTCTCGCACAAATCTCTTGCCACAGAGACATATCTACTCATTTCATAGTTCATACCGTATGCATACATACGCAAACCATACTTCAGTCACATCTCTTGTTAGTGTCACACGCCAGTAGATACATCCAAGTTTTTTGTCACATAATTCCCAGATTGGCTAAGTAAATGGATATTGTTGAGTTTCAACGAGCAGTTTAATAGCTTTAACCAGCTACCAAAATTATAATTAGAGTACAACAGACCACCAACCGCTCCAAGTTTGCTTTCAGATACAGATCAATAACTTGAGTAATGTTGTGGATGAGTTTCTAAGTTTTGAAACCGGCATCGGAAATGTTCTTTGAACGACAAAGTTCACTCAAGAAGTTCATTGGTGAACCAGGAGACCCAGCACCGACCGTCGAAGCCATTAACTAAAGATAGCCATTCCAAACATTATATTGTGAGATTGTGTGTGAGAGAGAGAGAGGGAGAGAGATTTCATAATCACCTGATGAGGAAGGAGGAAGGGACCCAAGCTGAGCTGCTTCCTGTGCACATTACTGGTCTTTCTGAAACATAAAAAATATAGAATAAATCATCCAAATTGCAAGAAGCACTCACAGTACGATTCCTGAATGATGCATGCTTTAACTGAGGTTCGTTTCAAGACCCCTCCTTGACTGCTTTGAGTCCTTCCTACTCTTTAACAATTCATTATCCAGCACTTTTTTATTTTTTATTTCTTATCAGAAATCAGATTTCTCCTTTCTATCATTGCCAGGAAGGTTCTCCATCTTCCTCCAACTCACTGCCCCTTCTGCTTTTCATAGAATAAATCATTTCATATAACCATCAGCTAGAAAATTGCAGAAGAACTCCGTTCTTGGTACAATTTTTTGTTAAAGATTCTCTCTGCGCTCCCCTTCCCATTAGCTGATCAATCAAATCCGATGGAAAGTTGGAAAGTCCTCAGCCTACTCCTGTAGGTGATTAGGACGAAGTTGGCAAAGGATAGGTCATCTGCCTTAATAAAAAAAATACTCTTGTACTCAACTTATTGCTCCAGCCAAACACTATGTTAAAGCTTGTGCTCTGAACCACCAAACAATTATATACCCTCAGCCATCTTTAATATACACTGCTGATATATTTCCTTCATTTTTCACAAAATTTTGCAGAAGAACTATTTTGTGTGATTGAATGAACTATACCATACATGCATCAATTTGGACATCTTATTGAATGTCTTTACTTTCGTGCAGAGTATGCATCAAATTCTGAAAATAAGGATCTTTCTTCCACTGACCTGATAGATCTACAAATGGATCATTGAAGCAATGCATGGCAGCTGCCCAACCTGCATTTGAAGACATGCAATTACAACCAAACCTCATACAAGTAATCACCAAAAAAAAAAAAAAAAAAAATCTCTGTTTTTAGTCTTTAGTTAATCACTAGAAATAGTGCCCGCGCGTTGCTGCGGGATTAGAAAATGTGTAAGAAAATATCAAAAGGATAAAAGAATGTAAAGCACAATATATACAGATATTCAAAGAATGATCAAGTTTCAATCAAAGGTGCAGAATGGTTTGTAGACAAAATGAGAATAAAGGGATTAACATAGAAATAGAGGAAGAGCTTTTAGGACAATAGTAAACAGAAAATCATCCTTAGATGCTTAAATAATAAAAATAATTCAGTAACCATTGTTCCTACCATCTAACTTCTCCAAATTGTCACAAACCGAAAAAAATTATACTGTTTACTTTATCCAAACACTGAACTTTTAAAGATTCAATAAAGAACACTAACCTCCATTGGGACCAGAGAGTGCTCCATCATCACATGACTGGGTTTTATAAGATCCTCAATGTTCACAAAGCATTCATAACTAAATTCATTAAGGGCTCAACATTCTACATTGGAATACAATGCAATACTGCAAATTAGAAAGAAAAAAACACAAAAAAATAGAGAAAAGGATACAGTTATGCATCGTTGGCAGCATCCAAATTGACAATAGTAATTTTCCTCTGAGCCAAAAACAATGTAATCTCTACAACAATCAGAGCTTTCCGCTGAGAACACAAAGAAACCTGCAACAATCAGCTCTGAACAAAATGCATATGGTTCCATCGTTGGCAAAACTGAGGTGCGATCAAAATGTTTGCAACTTATTTTGTCAATTTTGATATCCGATTCTGTCCAATCATTTTCAAATAAATTGGCATCTAAGGTAATACTATGAAGCAACTGATTGACTAATCACCAAGAACGTCAAAAGTTTTTTTTTCACTCACAACCAATGAAAAACCATCTACTTCCTAATTGGGGAAACACTTCAAAAACCTAAAGTAATAATGAATTCGAATTTGAATCAGAAGGAAGCCACAATTGTTTTAAAACTCCTAATAAATTTGATAACTAAGCTGACAGATTTTTTTCAAAGCCTTAAAATATGTAAGCAAAACTCTAAATACTCATCACTATTTACCAATAAAAAAATTAACTCAAAGATTGATCCAATGAGATACCGTAGTTTTAGTTAAGTATCACTTAGAATAATAATTCCCTAAACTGACAACTAATGTTATTAGAGTAACTTACAAATTAATTATTTTTCTTCTCAATCAACAGGTATACTAAGTGAAATGACCAAAGAAAACTTTTGAATATTCTAGTGATCAGTGTTTGCAGGGTGAATCCATCCATATAAAGAGGAGGCGCTTACTCAAAGCAACATGGAGATGCTGATCAAACGCATCAGAAATCTGATCTCCACCAAGTTGTCTGAAAAGAAAAGAAAAAAACAGTGAAATGCTACTACACCAAATTCATATGAACATTTCCAAGTAAATTCACACATAATTAATTTTAAAATAAACAACGAACATATTTCTTCTACAAAGTAATGTCACTCCTATTCCTAATGCAGATTACAAGACAATTAAACGAATTTAACAAATTGAATGAAACAATAAAGAATAACAAATGAGGATTTAAATATTTCCATGTGATCTGAAATAAGTGAAGAACCTCACATGATCCATCTGATCTTTCTTCTTTGTTCTTGAAATGATTAGAGGCAGCTTTCACCACCTTATTACAAACTTATCAAATTTTGGATACTTTATGAATTTAAGATCTTTAGTTTTAGTATTTTTTTATGAAATTGTAATGAATTTGCAAATTTATCAACTATATCTTACATTCATGGTTCCATATTCATAGCTAATTCCAAAAATTTAATTAGATTTAACCAGTACGGTCCTAAACCCATTTAATCTGAAAAATATAAAGAGAATTTTGTACATAACAAAATCAAATCATATAATCTCAAACATTTTATTCATACCTTTTTTATTTTGTCTTTATACCGATCACCAACACCCTTTATATATTTTTACTCAATCTCCGAAAGTGAATTTTTTTCAAAACAATCATGACAAAAAAAAAAAAAAAAAATGTAATATCATACTCCATAACTCTATCCCCCCGTTGACTCCATCCTTCTGGTTAACTCTATCTATTGCCTAATCTTTGCAACTCAGCCATAACCTTCAAATGAAAAATCTATTTAACTAAAAACATCTTGTAGATGGTCTAAGAGCAGTCTGTACTAATCAAGTTCTCTACACACCATTATCGCTCAGTCGATTCAAATCTTGAAGAAAAAAGGTGGGTTGCTAGATTCATACCCCTCCACCATCTTTAAGTGAATCCACAATGTAAAACATCTTAACAGTTCAAATTAAATAGAAAAAAAATTAAAAAATTGAAAGAACTTGAGCATCATACTTTCTTACTTAGAAACAGAGAGAAAAGAATTGGGGGAAATATTGGGAAATTTACCACAGGGGTTTAGGTGGAGGTGCGGAAAGGAGGCGATTGGCAAGGTGGATTGAAGCTCGAAGGGCGGAGCTTCGGCTCTCCGGCAGCGGCGAGATCTAGGGTTTTTCTATAGAGATAGAGGGAAACCTAGATTGGGAAAATAGGGAGAGAAATAGAGACCTTGATTCGAAGAGATATGGTGAAGCTCTAAATCTAGCTGTTTGGTGCAGAGAAGAGTAAAGCAAGGAGGGAGACGGGGAGAGCAGGAGTCAAACAAAATAAGGAAAAGCTGATAATGGAGAAAGAACCGATGCATCCAAAGAAATCGAAACCGGAGAGGATAAGCGCGTCAGAGGGCAAGGAAGTCATTTTACTGTAGAAAAGATGGCAAAAAAGTGGCTTAACAAACAAATTGAGGGGCATTTTGGTCCGCACACTACCTTAGAACAATAACCAGAAGTTTGGATTTTAGTATATATAGAATAGAATGTACAGAGTCCCAGCAATTTTTCATGCATAAAGAATTTTTAGTCCAAGCTCCAAAGAAAGTACTCTTAGAGCATTCCCACCGTTGGGTTTGGCTCGAGGGACAGGGTCCAAAACAAGGGCCCGAGGGCCGGTGGCGTCGCTCTAGTGTGGGCTAGCCCGATGGAAGGGGGAGGCCCGAGCTCCGGGCCCATGGGGGATTGCCAGCCCGAGAGCCCGAGGTGGGCGTGATGTCAGGCTGACGCCAAGGTGGCGTCAGCGCAATATTTTATTTTTTTTGTGTCAGGCGCGTGCACCCCACCCGCGCGTGGGGGCGCGTCACCGACATAAAAATCAGAAGAAAAAAAAAAGAATCTGTCAGTTACCGTTGGG
Organism: Pyrus x bretschneideri; assembly: GCF_019419815.1. Lineage (NCBI taxonomy): Eukaryota > Viridiplantae > Streptophyta > Magnoliopsida > Rosales > Rosaceae > Pyrus > Pyrus x bretschneideri. The sequence continues at coordinate 6,135,011 of NW_025999557.1, forward strand.
AAGCCACGTGGCTTCCCACGGTGCGTTAGATCTTAACGGTCACTTAATGTGGACCGTTCGATCTCAACGGTAAAAAAAAAAAAATTAAGTCAGATTTAATATCCACCGTTCGATCTGAGATCAATGGTGGATATTAAAATGCTTTATAAATTAAAAAATAAATGAAAAAATAGTTTTAAAAATCTGAAAAGTTACCGTTGTGACACGTGGCACAATCTGGAGTGTTGGAATTCAAATTTTTTTATATCCAACGGCAGAGATTAATTAATTGAATAAAAATTTAAAAAAAATTGTAAAAAATTCAAAAAAATTCAAAAAAATATCTGAAAAATCTGAAAAAAATTGTAAAAAAAATTGTTTTTACTTTTCTATAAATACCTTCTCATTATCATCTACCTTACACAACAATTTCATATTTTCTCAACTACTTTCAATCACATTCCTTTCTTTGTCTCAAAGTTTGAATCCATTTTTTTTTCAACAAAATGACCACTGGTGCAGGTACGAATTGGTCGCTTATTGAAGATGTTGCGTTGTGTACTAGCTGGGTTGAAGTTACTCATAGTTCGCTTACGGGTAATGAGATGCAGTTGCGAGAAATGTGGAGTCTTATTCATACCAATTTTCTTGAGAAAATTGGTGGGAAAAGAACCAAAGAATCGATGTCCAGTCGTTGGAAATTACTTAGCCAATCGTTTAGTACGTGGAGAGACGCCTTGACACAAGCTAGTAGTAATATTCGAAGTGGGGAAAATTACTCGGATCAGGTAACAATATATTATTTATTTGATACCCCAAATTTACATTATAATTATTTGTTTGTATTATTTATTTGTTACGTACATAATTTATTATTTATTGTTTGTATTATTTATTTGTTACGTACAAAATTTATTATTTATTTGTTACCGTCATAAATAAATAATTCTTCCCTCTCATTTGACGCTCCTCATCCTCTTCCCTCTCATTTCTTACCCCCTGGTGATTGAACATTGCTTCTGATTCGTTAAACAATTCTTCCTCTTCCTGATTGAATTCCCACATCATCCTTGAGGAAGAAGAAGAAGAAGAAGACATTGTAAGAAAGAAATAGAAACTATGAATAATGATACAGATTTTTGTGAATAAGAAAGCTATGAATAATGATAGAGATCTTGAGAAAATTGGTGTGAGATTTGTGAGGATGGATGATGAATTATATAGAGGATTCAGAAAGGATTAGGTTGTATATAATGCCACGTGGCATGCCGTCATTCGTTACAAATCTGATGGAAATCTATCCTCAAAGATTGTGAACGGATTATGACACGTGGCATGCCGTCATTCGTTGAAAATCTGATGGAAATCTATCCTCAAAGATTGTGAACAGATTATGATACGTGGCGCGACGTGATTGGTTAATAATCTTATCAGAAATCCATCACCAATAATTGTATTTTCAGATAATGACACGTGGCATAACGAGTACGATTAAAAAATTTATCGGAAATCCATCCCTAATAATTGTCTTTTCGGATTTTATGACAAGTAGCGTAAACGACAACGATTAAAAATCTTATCCGAAATTACAAATAAAATTATTTTGTATTATTTAATAATCGGATAATGACACGTGGCGCAACGAGAACGATTAAAAATCTTATCCGATATTACAATTAAAATTATTTTGTATTATTTTATAAATAAATAAAATACTAATATTTTATTGCCTATTGCTAGGGTTATTGAAGTGTAAAGGTGGGGATGCAAATTCTATTGCCAGAGCTATTTACTGTTCATTAAGGGCAGTTACTGTTCATTAGGTGGATTGAATAGTGCATTGTCGAGGGGAGGGCTCTAACGTTGGAGTTGCTCTTAGGTCAGCTAATGGTAATCTTTACTTTCTTTGTAACGTTCTGAAAAGTCAAAAGAAACGTGGGTTAGGGTTCGGTGGCTTGCATCACTATTTTCACTTTTAACTTTTTGTAAATGGTAATTGGAGAAGGAATCGCCGGAAAGAATTTAATGTGCAACCTAAACCCTAAACCCTCAACAGCTGTCCCTGCTTTATAGAAATGAACTTTAATTTCACCACTTCATTTGTATAAAAATACAAACAATATGAAGGGAGGATGTCAATGTGGGCATCATAACCTATTCTCTTTTGCATGTTACTTTCAATCATCATGTTGAAATATCATGGATCACCTCAGGACCCCGTGCTGATATCATGTTCACAAAATTGTATGGCAGAGCATAAATAGACTGATGAAAAAGAGCAAAAACAAAGTAATTCCTGTATTAACATATAGCAATTCCTTTTCAAGCAACTGTTGACAGAGCTGGAAAGCTTCACTGGTGCAACACCGCTATAGAGCTATTCTGCTGCTGCTTCCATCCCCATGATCCGAAACAGAAATATTTCTTGAACTAGCTAAACTCCCTAATATACTCTTGTTAATAGATTATGTATGCATTCTAGTCACAAACCACGTGGAGCTTCAATGCTTTATACACTCTCGTTATGGTTTTTTTTTTTCTCCTTAATCTGGACATTCTTATCATGTTAACTAAAATATTAGTTTGACTTTCAATTAGTTGTTAGATTAAAAACATATAAAATTTAAATGAGTTCTCAATCAATGCATATACTAAAAATAAATATATAGTAGATTTTTTTTTTTTAACTAACGATATTATCTACACTAAGAGCGTGAGAGAGTGGGTCAAGTCTC